>NC_083358.1:41976145-42294645 GCF_030254825.1 Meriones unguiculatus
TTCTTTTCCTTCCTTCTGATCCTAGTCAATTAGATCTCATAAGGAGTGGCTGCATTGTCTTCTTCTGTGGCCTGGTAAGGCTGCTTCCCCCTCAGGGGGAGGTAATTAAAGAGCAGGCCAATCAGTCCATGTCAGAGACAGTCTCTGTTCCTATTACAATGGAACCCACTTGGATACTGCACTGCCATGGGCTACATCTGTGGAGGGGTCTTAGGTTATCTCCATGCATGGTCCTTGGTTGGAGTATCAATCTCAGGAAAGACCCCTGTGCTGATTTTTTGGTTCTGTTGCTCTCCTTGTGGAGTTCCTGTCCTCTCCAGATCTTACTGTTTCCCACTTCTTTCATAAGATTCCCTGCACTAGTGTAATTTTTTAAGCTAATTTTCATGTTAGAGTTTAGTGCATTTTCTATACAACTTTATTTTCATCAAACTATACCAAACAATTAGAAAAAAATCAATTTTTCATTATATTCCTATTTTCCACTTTATGAAAATAACTAATTTTAAACTTTGTTTTTATTTTGAGTGGTTAAACCAGCATTCAGAACCAGACCTTGCGGAGCATGCCACTTGTGAGATTGAGGCAAGAGGATCACAAATTCAAAGCTGGTCTGATCTGGCCTGGGCAACTTTTCAAGACCTATCTCACCAAATAAATGGAATGGAATGTATATATGTAAAAATCAATACTCGGGATTTAAGCTGCTCATCAAAGTTTTTCAATATAAATTTTGGCTTTGGGTCTAGGAATATTTTGGTTTGGCTCAATTTTTTAAATTTTCTTTTTCATTTTTTCTGTTTTATATTTTCAGGAATCTCTATTATTTACTTACAACCTTCTTGAGTTTTCATTATTGTTGTTGTTTTTAAGTTAACAAAATGGTGGGCTTATTATGAAATTTAATCTAATGAATTAAATATAAGTATAATTTCTATATATTTTCAAACATTTTTGTTCCAATCTGGAGAGACCACCTCAGTTTTTATCCATAAAATAAGAATTGAAAAACTTTTTATGAAAAGAGCCAGTAAATATTTAAGTCTCTATGAGCTTGTCTCTGAAGCTCTAACCCAGCTTTTTTGTTGTGTGAAAATGACCAAAGAGCATTGAAGAACACTAATACATTGCTGTAAATTTTAACACACCTAAAGGCATCCAATCTCTGCCCTAAACTTTCTAATTTTTTTTCCATTTTCTCTGTTTGGTGAAGCTTTCTTCTTCTTCTTCTTCTTCTTCTTCTTCTTCTTCTTCTTCTTCTTCTTCTTCTTCTTCCTCTTCTTCCTCTTCCTTCTCCTCCTCCTCCTCCTCCTCTTCCTTCTCCTTCTCTTCCTCCTCCTCCTCCTCCTTCTCTTCCTCCTCCTCCTCCTCCTCCTCTTCCTTGTCCTTCTCTTCCTCCTCCTCCTCCTCCTCTTCCTTCTCCTTCTCTTCCCTCTCCTCCTCCTCCTCCTACTCTTCCTTCTCCTTCTCTTCCCTCTCCTCCTCCTCCTCCTACTCTTCCTTCTCCTCCTTCTTCTTCTTCCTCTTCTTTTTTTTTAAGAATGTGCCTCTTAGCCGGCATGGAAGTGCATGCCTTTAATCCCAGGACCTGGGAGGCAAAGGCAAGTAGATCTCTGTGAGTTCAAGGCCAACCTGGTCTACAAAGTGAGTCTAAGACAGCCAGGACTGTGTTACACGGAGAAACACTGTCTCAGAGAGAAAAAAAAAAAAATGTACTTCTTAGCCAGGCAGTGGTGGTGCACGCCTTTAATCCCAGCACTCAGGAGGTAAAGGCAGGCAGAACTCTGTGAGTTGGAGGTTAGCCTGGTCTACAGAAGGAGTTCCAGGACCGTCAAAGCTATACAAAGAAACCTTGTCTCAAAAAACAAACAAAAGAATGTGCTTTTTTTTTTATGACTATATTTGCTCTTCTGTGTCTGGGGAAATTTCATGAAACTTGTTACTGGTTGGTTGGTTGGTTGGTTGGTTGGTTGGTTGGTTGGTTGGTTGGCTGGTTGGTTGAGAACTTAGATTTCTTTTTTACTTAATGTTGCTTTATTCCATGTATTCCAACCTATTTTCTTTTTTGTTTGTTTTTGTTTTTCAAGTCAGGGTTTCTGTGCAGACTTGGCTGTCCTGGACTCACCTCTGCTGTACTCAGCTGGTTATACTAAATTTGGCAGTGGTTCATAGGAAGTTATATATCCAACAGAGTAGGCAATTGTTTAAAGTGTTGGGGTGGAAGAAAAGCATGCTGCTTACTATGTTTTGCTGTAATGATATTTAAAATTCTGTTCAAGATGGACAAAACATTGGAATCAAGCACATTCCTGCAACCCAGTGTGGCATTTGGGTTCGAACCAGCAATGGAGGTCATTTTGCTTCACCAAATTATCCTGATTTGTATCCACCAAACAAGGAGTGTATCTATATTTTGGAAGGTATTTCACAAATCTTTGTCTATTGTTGAATGAACTTTTAGCTCTCTATAAAATTGAGGGCATTTGCTAAATGTCCTGTTTAAACCAATTGAAACAAAATTTGGTTGTGTTTGAATTAAATTAAAGAGAAATATTTGTAAATATTGACTGCATTAACAAAATGATAGCTAAATTTTAATGGGAATTTGTAATTGTTTAAAATATAGTTCAACTAAGTGTGTCACTGTATATGAGAAACTTCTCGTATAAATTCATTTGTGTACTTTCCTGGGCCTTTTCTTCATGTTATAAATTCTTGTTTTCTCATTGTTTTTTAAGATGTAAGCAAGCATTTGCTTTTCACCACTTCTAATTTTAGTCAACCAAGTATATGTAACTATTTAATAAATTATATATACCACAGGGAAATGTTACTGTAATTCTACAACACAGCATGATTATTCCTATGAAAGAGAATTTTTATTATGTCTTTTACATGCATAGTTCCCATCATAATTCTCAGATGTGAAACACTAAAGTGATTGATTTGCTTATTTGTATTCATGCATGTATGTCTTATTCATGCTTCCCTATTTGTTTACTCTTTATAGCTGCTCCGCGTCAACGAATAGAACTGACCTTTGATGAACGCTATTATATAGAGCCATCATTTGAATGTCGGTTTGATCACTTGGAAGTTCGAGATGGGCCATTTGGTTTCTCTCCTCTTATAGATCGTTACTGTGGCATGAAAAGCCCTGCATTAATTAGGTCAACAGGAAGATTCATGTGGATTAAATTTAGTTCTGATGAAGAACTTGAAGGACTAGGATTTCGAGCAAAATACTCATTCATCCCAGGTAACAAATTAAGCAACCTTAAAAAATAAGTTACCTTTCAGTACTTGAGTATATCATTGATTTTAGAATCTTAAGGTTAGAAAAGGATGATTTGGACTGGAGAGATGGCTCAGCAATTAAAAGCACTGGGTGCTCTTCCAGAGGACCCCAGGTTCAATTCCCAACAACCACATCGTGGCTCACACCCATCTATAATGCAAACAGAGCACTCACATACATAAGTAAATAAATCTTTCAAAAAGGATAATTTGGTTCTGTTGCTCTCCTTGTGGAGCTCCTGTCCTCCAGATCTTACTGTTTCTCACTTCTTTCAAAAGATTCCCTGCACTCTGCCCAAAAGTTGGCCATAAGTTTCAGGATCTGCTTTGACAGTCTACAGGGCAAAGCCTTTCAGAGGTCCTCTGTGGCAGGCTCCTGACTTATTCCCTCTTTTCTCCTTCTTCTGATGTCCATCCTCTTTGCCTTTCTGGATAGGGATTGAGAATTTTAGCAAGAGTCCTCCCTCTTGATTAGTTTCTTTAGGTGTACAGATTTTAGTAGGTTTATCCTATTTTATATGTCTATATGAGTGAGTGTATACCGTGTGTGTCTTTCTGCTTCTGGGATAGCTCACTCAGGATGATCTTTTCTAGATCCCACCATTTACCTGCAAATCTGAGCAAAGGGGTCTTTACTGAGACTCACACTCCAACCAAGGATCATGCATGGAGATAACCTAGGACCGTAGCCCATGGCAGTTCAGTGTCCAAGTCGGTTCCATAGTAAGAGGAACAGGGACTGTCTCTGACATGGACTGATTGGCCTGCTCTTTAATCACCTCCCCCTGAGAGGGGAACAGCCTTACCAGGCCACAGAAGAAGACAATGCAGCCACTCCTGATGAGACCTAATAGACTAGGATCAGAAGGAAGGAAAAGAAGACCTCCCCATCAGTGGACTTGGGGAGGGGCATGCGTGCAGAGGGGGGAGGAAGGGAGGAATTGGGATGGGAGGAGGAAGGGAACCACACAGGGGATACAAAGTGAATAAAGTGTAGTTAATAAAGATTTTTTTTAAAAAGATATAAATTTCATCATATAGTAAAAACAAATAGGTACTAAATATTAAAAAAAAGGATAATTTGATCAAGGTAATTAGAATAAGAATAAAGAAATTGTCATACTAAAAAAAAATCAGTCAAGGAACAAATAAAAACTTCTTCAAAATAGGGAACAATAGACCACATGCCATTCTCATTTTGTGGTTTATCAGATAAAGTTGCATTTTCTTCTTAAATATCCTTTTGGGCACACACTTAAGGCCAACACGTCAAAATAAATAAAATTTTTGAAATCCATTGTCTTTTCACAATTTCTACAGCTTATTTTGCAAACTCTTTTAGTTGTAGTAAATACCACTCATAAATACTCTAGAAACTATTTAACCGTAGGATTACTACTGCACCTGCAGTTAGAGGGCTAGATCTGGGTTTGAGTCTTTTCTCTCACACCCAATAGCGAAACATTTAAGCACAAAGTTGTGCTTGAAACTTGTCAGTAGTAAGTAGTAATACCTTCTGTGTTCATTTCCTGGGGCTGACATAACTAATTAATACAAATATGGTCACTTAAGGAAAGAGAAATACAATTTGTTGTAGTTCTGGAGAACAAAATTCCAAAATCCAATAAATACTCACTCCCTATAGGAATTAAATCTGTTTTATTTTGTTGGGAGGGAGCAGGGTTGAGACAGAACCTCTCTCTGTGGCCCTAAGCTCTCCAGGAACACTCTATATAGGATGTGCTAACCATGAACACTGCCTGCCTCTACTGAATTCAAGGCATTTGCTTTCATGCCCAGCTGAAATCTGTTCTTTCATCTCTTCCATTGTCTGAAGACTAGCCCAGCATTTCTGTGTTTGTGACTATGTTGTTCTAACTTCTGACTTCAAATCTTTTCTTAAAGTTCTTTTCTATTTATTTATTTATTGTGTGTGTGTGTCTGTGCGCGCGTGCGCGCCTGTGTATGTGTCTGCGTCTGCTTGTACGTATGCACAGGGTGCTCACAGAAGCCAGAAGAGGGCATCATATCCCTGAAGCTAGTTATATGTGGTTGTTAGCTGTCCTATGGGTGCAGGGAACAGAACTCCAATTCTCCCTGCAAAGAGTAGCAGGTGCTCTTAATTGCTGGTTTATCTCTTCAGACCCAATCTTATTAAAATTCTTATTGATGTAATTTGTGTTGTAATAAAATATTCACTTTTTTTTTTGTAACCATATAAGTATACTTATTCACAGGGATTTGGATGTGGATATATTTGGGCACTGCTACCCATGCATGCAGATCTTACCTACACCTGGTAGCTAAGCACGCTGACCAAATGCTATGAGAATTCTAAAGCCGCGTCCAGTAAAAAGTACACTTACACTTACTTTGATGTGGAAACTGAGAAATCAGTATGCTATTGTGTCCCTGGAGCTTAGAAACTTAACAGAATGAAAGAACAACCTAGTGCAGCCAATGTATCTTTTTTGGTTTTTTGTTTTTGTTTTTGTTTTTGTTTTTTCTGGGAAGAGATTTGCTAATTGAAAAATACACAAATGAAACTAATTATAATCTTGTCACTTCATGCTTAAAATCATTGCTAACAATTTGGTAGTTACCTCTTAAGATGAATTTCTTCAATTTGATTTTACAAAACTGGTTATGCTCTATTACCAGCTTTTTTTCCTTAAAACTAAAACTGCTTTGTATCTGAATCAGTAAGCATTATGGAAGTTATTTGCATTACCATCATATATCTAATACTGAAAAGCCAATATTTTTCAAATAGCAAAACATGCCTAAAGGACTTTAATAACAACTTAGGATCACAGCAAAACTGAACAGGAAGTAGTTAGCAGCAAAACTGAACAGGAAGTAGTTAGCAGACACTTCCCTCTACCCCCATGCCCACATCTTGCCAAGAGTGGTATATTGCTGTCAGTACACCAACACAAGCACATCATAATTACCCAAAGTCTTTAGCTTACGTAGTTCACTCTTGGTACTACATGTCTGATGAGTTTGATAAGTAGCATGTATCCACTGTTCTTATACAGAGCCGTTTCACTGCCTAAAAATTTCCTATGTTCCACTGTACATCCCATCCTCCCTGCAAACTGCTGGCAACCACCAGGTTCTTTATCATTTTCCCATATATGTGTCATTTACAGTTGTGATCATGCAGTATGTTGACTCTTCAGGTTTCTTCTTTCTCTTAATTATATGAAAATATGGTTTTCCATGATTTGATAGGTGATAGAGGGTGTGTGTGTAGAGGTTGATTGACAACTTGTAGCAATCAATTCTATTTTGTGTGCTCCAAGATGAATTGAGTTATGTACTAAAGAAAATTACTTAGAAACAAAAGGCAAATGCTGTGTCCATCCAATATATAAGTTAACTAAAATTGTTTACCGCTCTGCTTGGCAGCAGGAACCTGGGAGAGCAGACCCTAAAAGTGAGGTGAATTAAAGTCTCATGCAATAGCCAACTTTATTCAAAGCATCAGGCAGTTTATACTGAGTGCTAAGAAAAATCACATAAGCAAGGTGTTCAGTTACAAGGACAAGCCACACATGGCAAAAACATGTTTTTTCATAGAGGCATATGAATAACAACAGCTGGAGTAAACTCACTCCTATTACTTATATCTGGGAGGAGCACAAAAACACATTCCAAGAACAATTTTGTGTTTTGAAGAAACTGAGGTCATAAGATTCAGTCTTGTTTTTTTTTTGAGTTTCCTTACAAGCGCTCAGAATTCTCACAGGACTCTATTCTAGGACTGTGTTCCAACATTAAGATAAGGAAATTTATGGAAGTAGAAAGTTGTCAGGCAGTGGTGGACACACATGTATTGCCAGCACTTGGAAGGCAGAGGTGGGTAGATCTCTATGAGTTCAAGGCCAGCCTGGTCTGCAGAGCAAGTTCCAGGGCAGCCAGAACTACACAGAAAAATCTTGAAAAACAAGAAAGTAGAAAGTTAGTACTTTAATGTGTACAGACTTTCCTTTTTAATGATGAAAACTGTGTCAATGTACTAAAACCACTCACCTGTACACCAAAAAAAAAAAAAAAAAATTGATTAGCCTATCTAGGAATGGTGCTACCTGCTTATGAGACCAGATACTCAGGAGGTTGAGATACAAAGAAAGCTCATTTGAGGACAGCCTGGCCTATATGCAAGACTTTGTCTCAGAAAACAGTTAATATGCTATGTTTTATTGGAATTTATTACAAGTAAAATGTAGGAACTTGTTTTTCTCAAAATGGTGAAGGTAAGAAAGTTGGCCTCGATTGGGTGATAACACAAGATATCCTGCTCTCTGAACCAGTTCACAGTTTAAGAACCAGTCATTTGTAACAAAATAAGTGATCTGTTTAATTGGTCAGGTATTTAATGTTTACTGCCTGTATTAACTGAGGTAATTGATTAGTGTCATAAAATGCTATTACAAAATTTTTATATCTGAGTCACATCTTTACAAATTTAGAGTTCTTGAAACAAAAAAAAAAAATAGACAATAAGAACATGTTTTTCGGGGTCTGGGAAATGGTCTAGTGGTTGAACTGCTTGCTGTACACATGAAGGCCTACACCCCCATGCAGAAGAAACCATGTAAAATGGAAAAACTGTCTATAGTGGCACACACCTGTCACCCGCAGCTGTGGAAGGCAGAGACCAAGTCCATCCTAAAGGCTCTGACCCACTGGTCTAGCCAAAAATTTTATAGACCCAAGGTTCAGTGAAAAACTCTTTAAGTACAATGAGAGATCCTGTTTTTTTTTTTATTTAAAAAAAAAAATATCATGGGAGAGGGAGATACCCAAGTAGATCTCTGAGCTCTACATACATATACCCATTTTTAAATATTTTTAAAATATCTTTTAAATAACCAACCAAATTTAGGACCGGAAAGTTGGCACAGCAGGTAAAAAAAAACATTGCATATAATCCAGGCAACCCAAATTTAATCTCAAAATTCCCACAAGGTGGCAGGAGAGAACTGACTTGTGCAAGTTGTCCTCTGACCTCCACACACACAATTAATTAGCTAATTTAAAATCAGTCAGCTTTATGTGTAAGTAGTTTTGTATTTTTTATAGATGAGGAAGCTTAGTAATTAAGTACTTTTCATTATTATTATTAATTACAATGTATTCACTTTGTATCCCAGCTGTAGCGCCCTCCCTCATTTCCTCCTGGTCCTACCCTCTCCCCCACTTTCCCCATGTCCCTCCCCTAGTCCACTGATAAGGGGAGGTCCTCCCTCCGACCCCCACTCTATGGCCCAAGCCTATCAGGTCTCATCAGGACTGTCTGGATCATCTTTCTCTGTGGCCTACTAAGGCCAGCTTGCCAAGAGGAGGTGATAGGAAATTCAGGATGTTAATGAGTTTCCTAGGTTACTTTTCTGTGGTGTCATACTTCTTTTTTACAGTCAGACAGAAATTCCTCAGTTTTATCTCTAAACTAAGAAAACCAACTCATGTCAATAAATATGTGATACATAATGAGCTAAAAGACAAGTTTCTCTATTTAAAAGCAGTTTTCCAGCTCCACACTACATAATGAGTTTAAGGCCAGCATATATGCACTGAAATAGCAAAGTGGATCTCTTGTAAGTTCAAGGCCAATCTGGTCTACATAGTGAGTTCGAGGACAGACAGCTATGAATAAAGACTCTATCTAAAAGAAGAAGAAGAAATTTTTTTAAAGAAAGAAAAAATTAAATTTGATTAATACTCCAAAAAGCTCCTATAGCTTTTCCCCAGTACAGTTTAATATTTTAATTCTACTTTGATTCTGAGTGTGTGTGTGTGTGTGTGTGTGTGTGTGTGTAAGAGCTGGTGTCCTCTAGTTGACTCTTTAAACAAAGATGAGCTTAGTTTTAGTATAAAAAGAACAATCACTGAAGTGTATTTGAAATTAAACTAATGGTTTACTTTTCTACTTTCCAATCTATAATTTGATAATGTTCTAAAGTATCGTCAATTAGAGACAGTATTAATAAGAACTGAGTGTCCTCTTACTTGGAATTAACCATGTATGTAAAATTGGTGTGCCAGAGTACATATACAGTCTGATATTTGTGGTTCCTATTTTAACTGAGAAATAATTGTTGAAGTATTTGTGTAATACTTTTTAAAAAACATTTGACTATGATTAAATTTGAACTATTTTTAAGTCAGTAGCATTGGATATGTTTATATTATTTTGTAAATATCACCATTCCACCATTGAAGCATTTTATTCATCTATCTGTCTATCTACCTATCTGTCTATCTATCTATTATCTATCTATCTATCTATTTGTGGTTTTTTTCAAGACAGGGTTTCTCAGTGTACCCTTGGCTGTCTTGAACTCACTTTGTAGACCAGGCCAACCTCAAACTCACAGAGATCTGCCTGCTTCTAACTCCCCAAGTGTGGAGATTGCAGGCGTGTGCAACCACACTCAGCTTGAAGCAGTTATTTTAGAAAACATTTAATACAGCTCAGCACAAAGGAAATATATTCCTTTTAAGGCTGAGTAGTATTCCAGTGTATTAAATATACCATTTATCTATCCACTACATTTGACAGATAATGTTTTCAATTGCATAAAGCATTCATGTTGAAATAAAAAAAACACAGATTTTCATTTAAATGTTAATCTTATAAGCATTCTCTTAAATGACTACTGATATGCAATATCTATCAAGAAAATGTCTCTTATGCTGCTATGTAATGAGGCTTTAAACATAACCTTGTTAGGTCTGAAAAGCTCGGTATCAATGACGTTCTTCTCTTTTCTGTTACAGATCCAGACTTTACTTATCTTGGAGGTATTTTAAATCCCATTCCAGGTTTAGTATATTACCTTTTTCTTCCTGTGACATTTTTTATTAGTTTTATTTTTCTTTGAATATCTTTTTTTCCCCCCTAGATTGCCAGTTTGAGCTCTCAGGAGCTGATGGAATAATACGTTCTAGCCAGGTAGAACAAGAAGAAAAAACAAAGCCTGGCCAAGCAGTTGATTGCATATGGACAATTAAAGCTACCCCAAAAGCTAAGGTATTGTTTATTATATATTGACTTAGTTCAGAGAAGGACATAAGAAGACATGATTTCTATAATGTATTCTTTGATTCATGTAAATATTTGTAACTTTACGTTTTTCTTTCATTTACTCTATTAGGTCCATTAGACCATAATGTTTTTGTAGCTAAATAAATTAAGATATAAATAATTTAATATATTATACATACATTAAAGTTCTCTTTTTTAATTTTTAAATGGGTGCACACACAAAGGCACATTGCACACGTGTGTAAGTCAGAGGACAACTTGATGGAGTTGGTTTTCTCCATTTACCCTTATATGGGTCCTGGAGGTTAAATGCAGATCATTGGGATTGCACAGCAGGTTTACTTGCTGAGCCATCTCATCAACCCCATATTAAGATTATTAACATTGAAAGACTATGGTTTTTAAAAATCTGTGGAGTCCTAAGTGGTAAGTACAAGTATTGATCAAACACTTGTTGGGTTTGTTTTTTGGTCTTTTTCTGTTGTTTTGTTTTGTTGTTTTTTTGCTTGCTTTTTTGTTTGTTTAAGTGCTTTAGGAGCCTGGGAAGATGGCTTGGTGAGTAAAGCGCTTGCTGTGCAAGCATGAGGATCTGAGTCCAGATTCTCAGCACACCTTTGTGGTGGAGCACTCTGTAACACCAACACAAGGAGGAAGGAGAGCAGGCGAGTCCCAGAGGCTTGCTGTTCAGCCAGTCCAGCCGACATGGCAAGTTCAAGGTTCCCTGGGAAACCCTGTTGCCAAAACTAATTTAGTAGATAACAAGATAGGAAGATACTCTAGCCCCCACATTGACACACATCACACACACATACAAATGTCTTTAGAAGACACCCCCCCCTTCATGAGGAACATTAAACTGCAAGAAGTTAATATGTCTTAAAGAGTCAGTCATATCAGTGTGAAATATAAACATTGAATCTCAGGTCTATGTCCTCACTGTGCTGCCCTCTGCTGATCATGTGACACTGTTACAGACAGTGCTGCTAAAAAGGATGCTTTTAAATAATTCTGAGGTTGATTGTAGACTACTTTTGCTTTTTATTTTTATTTTTAATTTGTAATCCTAGGATTATTGGCAAATGAAAAATCAGACTTAGTTAATGTGTATGTAGAAAAAGGGAAAGAATGAAAGAGGAGCTGGAAGAATATATTGTGATTTGAGGGAAAACTTGAGCTATATAACAGACCTTTCCACAAAAAAAAAAAAAAAAAAAAAAGATGAACATGAGATTTGTATTTGTGTAAGATGGTAGATAACCCAAAAACACTTTCATACAGGTCAAAAACATTTGTAAATGTTGGACAAAACTTATCAGGTATTCATCAAAAAAAACATATAAGTTCAAAATAAATCAAATAATTCTTCTTTTTTCATTTATTTTATTCACTTAACAACCCTTAGCTCCTTCTCTCCTCCCTCCAAGACCCACCCTCTCTTACCCCTGCTTCCTCCCCTTTTCCTCAAAAAAGGTGAGCTCATCAAGTTGCATCAGGACCAAACTGCCCTCTTTCCCTGTGGCTTGTCAAGGCAGACCCACCAGGGGAAGTAATCAAAGAGCTAGTGAGTGAGTCTGTGTTGGATGCAGTCCCCACATCCCTTACTAGAGTACCTACTTGAAACCTAAGCTGTCCATCAGCTACATCTTTGTAGGGGGCCCAGGTCCAGTTTATTCATGGTCCTTGGTTGATGTTTCAATCTCAGGAAACTCCTCTGGGCCAAATCCAGAAATTCTTATGAAGACAGACAAACTATAGTACAGTAAAATGAAATTGATTTTATAAAAGCCTCTGGAGATTTCAGTTACTTATTACTACTCAGGGGTGGACATACCAGGAGTCTATTTTAACACCAACTCTGAAAAATAAAATAAAAAAGCCTAGGACATGTTTGACTATTACGAGGCCCCTGACACAGACAGAGCCTTTAGAGGGGGATAACTGACATGAAAGGTAAACAAAGAAATATGCTATAAGGGCTTGTTCTCTGGTGGGATGAGGTGAGGATCTCTCCTGCGGTTTTATGTCTAGAAAATTACCTTTGTGTTTATTCCCTGGTCAATCCAAAAAGCAACAATCCCAAAAATTAACAAGAATCTAGTCCTAAATTCACACAACTTGAAGGCATTTGTCAAACATTAATCCAAAATAGTTGAGCATACTACAGAACTTGCATCCAGAAAGCCCCACTGAAGGTCACCTCCCAACCCTACATTAAGTAACCCTCTGCTCACAGTCCATCTTGAGCTAAGAACACATAAAACAAAAAGGAAGAAGTTTAATCTCTTAGATTTTAGATTTCCAAGAAACATATACTTCAAGAAAGAACAAAAAGATGAGAGAGAAAAAATGTCCAGGACTATACGTATAGAACATCAGTAATGAAAGAGCTGAGGAAATTTGTTAATAGGTGTGTGGAGCAGTATTTTAAGAAATTTGTCAAAAAAAAATAGAATATATAACACAGTGCCCTACCAAAAAAAAAAAACTGTTTAAATGATGTGTAGCTTGAGCCCACAGATAGGGAAAAAAAATTTTCAACAACCTGTGAATAGGAAGATTGCCTTCAAAGGGATATTTATTCATTTATTGATTACATATATTATTATGTGTGTGAGGGTGCATACATAATATATTTTATATATGTATGCCTTGGCCTACATGTGGAGGTCAGAAGACAATATTCTATTGTCAGCTCTCTCATTTTTTCTCTTAGGACTCAGAAATCAAACTCAGGTTAACAGACTTCACAGTAGGTGCCATTACCCACTGAACCATCTTGCTAGCCTGATTCTATTTAGATTGACCCTGGAGACCTTCCACAGTAAAATAGAAGCTCAAAGACATAAGTGTCTTGAAAGTAAGAAAAATAATAGCTGCTAACCTATATTTCTATATCTGAACTGATTTAAGAATGAAAGCAAAGCTAAGGGATTTCTGCCTAAAAATATAAATGAACTATGTGCTACATTTAAAATTCCAAATAAGTCCTGTTTATAGGATAACTATATATAAATATTTGAAGAAAGGAAAGTAAGAAATGTGGCTGGTGCCAGGCACAGTGGTACACACCTGTAATTCCAGTACTCAGGGTGGCAGAGGCAAGTGGATCTCTGAGTTCAAGGCCAGCCTGGTCTACAAAGTGAGACTAGGATAGGCAAGGCTACACAGAGAAACCCTGTCTTGGGGAAAAGGGGGGGACAGAGGGAGGGAAGCAAGGAAGGGAGGAAGGAGGAAGGGAAGAAAGGTGGCTAGGGGGTTGGCTCAGGGTAAAGTGTTTTCTGTATAAGCAGTAAGAACCTGAGTTTGGATTCCCTGCACCCATATTGGGCAGCTGGTCAGGACTAGGCATTTCTATAACACAAGCACTGGGAAAGCGGGAAAGGGTGAAGGTAGCAACAGGCAGATCCAAGTAGCCAGTCACTCTAGCTGAAATGGTGAGCCCCAGATTTAATGAGAGACTCTATATCAAAAAACAAGAGCGTGAGAGAAAGACACCCAGCATCAACTTCTGGCCTCTAAATATCAACACACAGGCAAGCTTACCTATACACATATGAATGTATGCATCACACACACACAGAGATAAATAAAAATAAAGAAATGCCAGCAAATACCGAAAGAAAATAGATATTATTTATTAAAATAGGAATCCACAATCACTAATTCACAAGAGAAACATAATTTAAAATCTTACAGATTATGGCCTTGAAGTACACAAAGCTTAACCAAAAAATCAAAAATTCCATTTATAATAATTTTTACCTCAATAATTAAGAGACCAAAGGTCTAAAAAATTATTAAGGCTGTTAAGATTTAAACATGTGGTATCTTGATCACAACATCTAGAGAGTAACTATTTTTCATTAGGTAGACTTATCAAAATTGATGCATGTATTAGACCAGTATTTCTCAACCTGTGGGTCATGACCCCTTTGGAGGTTGAATGACCCTTTCACAGGAGTCACATAAGACCATCAGAAAACACAGATTACAATTCATAACAGTACTAAAGTTACAGTAATGAAGTATCAACAAAAATAATTTTGTGGTTGGGAGTCACCACAACATGAACTGTATTAAAGAGTCTCATCTTTAGGAAGGTTGACAACCACTGTATTAGACTAACAGACATACAAGGTCAGATGTTTAGAAATGGAACACTATGCTAGTTAGTAATTCATATAGCATATAAGAAATCAGGATGAAAGTCTGAATACATATAAACCTCAATAAGTAAAATACTCATATCAAAAAACTGATATATTTAAAACAATAACTTGAGAGTATTTATTACATACATATTTCCTTTAAAAAATATTTGAATTTAATGAGCTAATATTCATCTTGACAAGAAAAATGACAAATTTAAATAAAGTTAAGGATTATTTTAAAAGAAGAAATAAATTAAAATCTTACATCCTGGTTAGCCATAATTGTCAACTTGACACAGCCTAGAGTGATCTGAGAGGAGAAGCTTCTAGAAATTGTCTGCATCAGGCTGGTCTATTGGCATGTGTGTAAAGGAATGTCTTGGGTTTTAATTGATGTAGGGGGCCGAGCTCACTGTGTATGACAGTATTCCCTAGGGAGGTGATACTGGACTATATTTTAAAAAGGAAAAAAATAAAAAGATAGCCAAGAGAGATGGCTCACAGGTTAACACTACTTACTGCTCTTTCATAGAACCAACTCCAATTCCTAGCACTTGCTTGGGGCTCAACAGCATCTGTTACTTCAATTCCAGGGCCTCTGGCCTTCCTGAGCACCAGGCACACATGTGGTGCATACATATATATTCAGGTAGAATGCTTTGTTGTTGAATATTAATATTTATTATAGATTTACCTTTTAGTTAAGCAGCAGTTATTCCTAAACCACCTGTATACCCAAATCACCACATAGAAACTAGGATTTATTTAGTTAACCTGGAGCACAATGCTGGGCAATCATTACTCCATCATAAACTCCAAGACCACATGGTTTCCTACCATTCAGATTTCCCACTTCATACTTGATTTTAGTCATATCTTAGGTCTAGTTCATCTCTCCTCATGGTTCCAAGTCCTTTCCTGCCGAACTGTCTCCCCTCTCCTCACTTCCTTCTCCTGTGCTCCAGACCAGGATGTCCCACCCTATTCTCCCCATTGCACTGGCTAGTGGTTTTATTGACAATACAGAGAATAAATGGTGGCATGTTTACACAATGTCTGGATTGAAACCAAATAGTGGGGTAGAGAAATCAGCATTTGAATGAACAAGGCTACATTCCACAAGAATATTATACCAGCAATGCTCATATACAGAAAGTAAAAGCTAATAAACCTTTGTTTTTATTTTATTAAATTATTTAAAAATAATAAAGTAGCTCAGCATGAGCAATGCAAGCTAGCCAGAGAATGAGCCTATAAGCAGTGTTTCTCCATGGGTTCTATTTTCAGTTCCTGCTTAAGTTCCTGCCTTGATTTCTCTCAACAATGGATTTGAACTGTAACGTAAAAAGATATGTAAGCCATTTGCTTCCCAAGTTGATTTTGGTCAGTATTGTATTAGAACAACAGACTAAAAGGACAGCCTAGGGACAGCCATGGGTGGCAAGCCCTGTAATCCCAGCCTACTCAAGAACCTGAAGCCGGGTAAGCTTGAGTTTAAGGCCGGCTTCGGATGTCTCGAAAGAAAAAACAAACAAACAAAACACCCCAAACTGACTTGTTAATAGAAAAAGCTCTACCTAGATTGACATGGGGGAAATCAGACATAGAAAATGTTGTAAGTCAAGAACGGAAAAATTTTGAAACAAAGAAAGAACTAAACTAATAAAAGTAAACACAATTATCTGTTAAAAGGTGGGCAGAGATGTGGGGAGATAGTTCAGTCTTGTAAAGTACATTCCCACAAGGTTGTAAGACCTAGGTGCAATGCCCTAGAACCCTCATGAAAAGATTACATCGTATTGTAAACTTGGAATCTCAAAACTGGGGAAACAAAAACATATCCTTGGGGCTTGCCAGGCCGCCGGCCTAACCTACTCAGATCCCACTGAAAAATACCATCTCAAAAACCAAGGCAGGTTGCCCTGTGTATCCATGCTGACTGCTCCACCATGGAGGGCGTGTCTGGGGAGATGGTTCAGTCACTGAAGTGCTTGCTATCCAAGGATGAGAACCTGGGTGTAATTGCCACCCACAGAAGCTAAGTGCAGCAGTACACTCCAGTGGTCCCAGCACTGAAGAGGCAGAGACAGGAAGATTTCTGGAGCTTGCTGACCTAACTAAATTGGCAAGATTCGATGGCTAACACTGTCTCAAAAACAATGTGGAGAGTGATTAGGAAGACATCCTTTGCTGACTTCTGGCAAGGACATGCATATGTTCCTCTTTTTTTTTTTTAATTACCTTCTCTTATTGTGCTTTCTAAATGTCACACTATACACAAACACATATTTGTTTACTTATATACATGTATATATTATAGGCTACTGGCCTTAATGGAGATTTCCAAAAAGAAAGCATATAAATGCATATCAACCAAAAAACAGCCAGAAGATACAGACTCATTATAAGCAGTGAAATTGGAAGCTATAATCAAAACTTCCCCTCAAGAGCCCAGGACTAGACAGATTCACCACTGAATTCTATCAAACTTTCAAAGAAAAATCTCATACCAGTTCTTCTTAACTTGTTCCACAGAATACAAAGTGAAGGAACACTACCATATTCATTCTATGAAGCCAGTATTATTTTGATACAAAAATCAGGTAAAGACAAAACTATAAATAAATTTCTTTGATAAATATAGATTCAGAGCTTCTCAACAAAATACTTGGAAACCGAATTCAGGAACATGATATTTTGACCAAGTAAGTGAGTTTCATCCTTAAAAGGCAAAATTTGTTCAGTATATGGAAATCAATAAATGTAATGTGCCATATAAACAGACTTAAGGGCAAAAACTAAATAATTATCTTGATTGATCCCATAGAAGTGTTCAACAAAGTTCAACATACCTTTATGATAAAAATCATGGAGATATTAGAATAGGTTGAATATACCTCAAAATAATAAAGGCTATATACAATAAACATGTAGTCAATCTTATATTAAATAGAAACAGACTAGGAGCATTTCCTCTAAAGTCAAGAATGAGACAATGCCTAATTTACTCTCTCTTATTTGATAATAGTGCTATACCAAGAGAAAGGTATAAGGGGGATGAAAATAGGAAATAAAGCCAAATGATCCCCATTTGTAGATAAAATGATTCAATGCTTAAAATATCTTACAGAATCTACTAAAAAAAAAACTAGATTTAATAAGTAAAGGTGGAACATACAAAATAAGTATTTTTATACAATAGCTTTCATATATACCAGCAGAGAACTTAGGAAAATATACAATTCAAAATAGTTTAAAAAAAATTAGTACTCAGGAATACAACTGACTAAAGAAGAGCAAAACCTCTACAATGAAAACTTCTAAGATATTGAAAAAGGATATTTTAAAAAAGATGAGACAATGGAAAGCCTTTCTATGCTCCTGAGTTGGCAGAATTAATATTGTAAAATGGCTACACTAGCAAAAGTAGTCATTAAGTTGACAGAGTTAGTGCAATACCTACCATAATTCCAATGTCATATTCCACAGATCTAGAAAAAATAATCCAGTAATCCATATGGGACCACAGAAGTCCTCAAGTAAATACAGCTGGAGGTATTACAATACCCAGCCTCAAATTATACTGTAGAGCTATAATGATAAAGACAGCCTTGTACTAGTACAGATCAGTCAGTGGAGCAGAATAGAGGACCAGGGACTAAACTAACAAAGCTATGCCCACCTAATTCTTGACAAAGAAAGCAGAAACATACACTTAAAAAATAGTCTATTTAAGAAACTCTTCTGGCAAAACTAGACTTCTACCTGCTGAAGAATGAAATTAAATATATATTACCCATGTAAAAAAAATTTAAATGGATCAAAAACATTAATTTAAAATCTGAAACACTGAAATTTTTAGAAGAAACCATAGGGAATCTTTAAGACCCTTCATTAGATGCAGGAACCTCACAAAAAGAACTTCAAGAGTACAGGAAGTAGCCCCCATTGTCAACAGGTGGGTCTACATGAAAAAGGTTTCTGCACAGCAAAAGAAACTATTAGTAGAGCAGATGACCTACAGAATGGGAGAGAATTTTTACCTCAGATAGCTAATATGAAAAAAGAATTGCTGAAATTAAATACAAACTAAATAAAACTCAGTGAGCAAATAGACTAATGAACAGAATAGTTTTCAAAGAAATACAAATGGCTGATAACTATTTTTTTAAATGTTCAGCTTCCCTAGTCATCAGGTAAATGCAATTTAAAACTGCTTTTAACATGCCACTTCTCCCCAGCTAGAATAGTTACCATCAATAAATTTGACAATTGTTGGGGAGGATGTGGAGGAAGAGGAACCCTACATGGCTCATAAGAGTGCAAATTAATACCACCGTTATGAAAGCCAATTTGGAGATTCCAGCGAGGGTGGGGGGGGACTAAAAATAGGACTACCAGCTGTTTTACTCCTGGACTTATACCCAAATAACTCCATACCTACTGTAGAGATATTTGCATCCCCTTGTTAACTGCTGCTCTCTTCACTATAGCAAGGAATAGAACTAACCTAATTGCCCAGAAACAAATTAAGGATATAATGAAAATATAGTACATATATAAAATAGAGTATTTAGCCTAAAAAAATAAAATCACAAGATTTGAAGGAAAAATGGATAGACTTAGAACATAGTCTTAATCATTATCACCTAATCTCATGACCTCTCTCATTTGCAGATCCTAGCCTATAATGTACACATTTATATAAGTAAACAAATTACTTGTTATAAAAAAGAAAATACTTACTGATGTGTTTATATAGTATACTTTGTATAAGTCCCTTTAACACTATCCCAAGGTATAACACAATTACAGTGCAAAATAAGTCCTTAAATAGGCAGTGCCTATGTGTGAGTACATAAGGGGCTATTATTACTCAGAGACCTAAAATTTAAATTATGTTTCTTTGAATATTCCTGTAAAATGTAATTCTTTGTAAGCACTTTGTTTAGTTGTGTGCTTTATTCTTTAAACAATAATTTTAGCTATTCAAATTAAAGTACAAAAGTTGTTAGGCATTTGTTTAATAATAATTTTGAAAGCACTGAAAATACCTGGGAATACTAATGTGTTGTTTCTAACTCTCACAGAGTAACATGCCAGGTATTTTTTGTTTTCACTATGTTTTAATTTTAAATGTGTCACTATTGATGAATAACATACATTGAGGCTTTTAATAAAAAGGAAGTATGCAAATGACCAATAGATTTGAAAAACAGCTAAGCATCACTATTAATTTTTAAAAAGCACACACACACACAAATCAAAACTTTACCAATTAGAATGGCTGTTCCCATGAAGGGTTAGCAGATAAAAATGAACAAATTATGTGTGAAACTCTCAAACTTAAAAATAATTTAAACTTACAAAGTTTAGTATACAGAGAAATGTTTGTGAACACAGTTGCACCATAATCTTTATTATGCTGTGAAGATGTACACACAGAATCACAACATTTCATGTTTTATACCTAGTTACAATTTTTTAATGCTTTTGATATTTTTAATTCTGTATATATGTTTCTCTGGTGTGGGGTGAATTGTAATGTGATTTTAGGTGTCCATGAAAGCCAGCGGCAAATATTCTCATGACCTACATTAAAGAAAACTGTGAGCCATCAAACATGGATGCCTGAACTGATCCTGGATCCTTTGTAAGAGCAGCAATTTTTCTTTCCCAAGAAGCCAAAGCTCTAATATCACAATTTTTAATAATATAAACATACTGAAATATGAAAGTTATGTGTACACACCGGTGTTGATCCCATAGCCAAATCTAAGTCTTCAGGTATGTGTAGTTGTTGGCTCTGTGACAAATAAGGGGAATAGCCTCCTATTTTCACCTTTAATCCAAAGCCTTGTGGAAAATTCCAAATGTTGAAAATGTCATACTCTGCACACTGCTTTTTTTCTCAGATCCATGGTCACCACTTCTCCAACAGGGTTAGTAAATACAACATTCTTCAGCAAAGAAGCCACCTAAGTGAGATACATCATTAGATAATTACACATGCCCACCAATAAGGTCAACAGACATTGTGAATATTCTATATTTTTCAATATTTTCTAGAAAAGGAAACTACATTGAAGGTATTCTATCTAGTGAAAAACAAGGTATCTCGTGGCTAATTAAACTTAATTATACTTCATCTGTGTTTTATAGTGGAAATTGTCTGAATGAACATTTACCAAATATTGAATAACCCAGTGCAGCAGAGCTGGATACTCATTACTTGTATAAAAACTGCTAGATATTTTTACAGAAGTGTGTATGTGTGCCAAAAATAATTTTTTAAAAGATAAGTCATAAAATTGACGTTGAGTAAGGTTTTTTTCATGTTGTTGAAAAGAAGAGAGGGACTGGTAAACCAAGAAATGCGTAATACATATAAAAATAAAAATGAATTTAATGAAAGGATTATTTAGTCCTCAGTATTTGTCTACATAATGAATTAACACTTCCTATAAATAATTATCCATTACATTCACCAACACATGATTTGTTTCTTGAAAAACAAATTTGCTTCTAGTTGTCACATGAGTATTTTATAATAAAATCTTTAGTTATTCTTTCCAATATTGAACTCATTTGGTAAAATGTAAAGTCACAGTCTCATAAAAATAACAGATACTCATACAAAAATATTATCAGTCATTAAAATTTTACTGTTGTGCAGTCTATTTATCCACAAAAAAAATTCTTGTATTAAGTAGATATTTGCTATAGAATTCCTGTATTGAGGAAATAGTGTCTGAAAAATTTATATGAGCATTTGTGGTACCATTTTAAAATACCATAACTTAAGCATTGTGTAAAGCAATAACATTTACCTCCTGATGGCCAAATAATATTTCATCCTCTAGCTGCTCAGACTCTCTATGTTGAAGAATAATTTTATGGTAGGTATGAGCCACAACATACACAGCATTGTATAAATTGTAACCTTCTTCACTTAGGACCATGTCAAATTCATGTTGTGATAACCATTCCAAAGAAGTATTAGATGAACAATGATTCATTGTGCTATAGTTGATATTAAAAACTGAACAATTAAAATAATTCCACTTTTTTCTCATCTGAAAAAAAAAAAGAATGGCTGTTCCCTAAAATTCAGTAGCAAATACTGAGGAGGCTGAAGAAAGGTGAACTCCTATACCTTGTTTATGGAAATGGATGTTAGTTGTAGTCACTATAGTAAACAGTGTAGACCCTCCTCAAAACACTAGAAAAAGCACTGCCATTTAATTTAACTTCTCTGTTCACAGACACAGCCAAAAGGAAGATAATCAGTGTTCAAATAGATACTTATAGTTGTTCCTCCTCCTCCTCCTTTCCTTCCCTCCTTTTTCCTTCTCCTCCTTCTTTGGGGGGAGGGAGGTCACAAGGGTTGGGAGGTGTACCTAGGAGGACTGAGAAGTGAGTATGAATTTTTAAAAAGCTCTTATTGTACTTTTACTTTTTGCTTGAAGGAAGTACCATGTGGCTGTCCCTTGCATATCTGAAGTTCAGCACCATTACTCCCGTAGTTTGCAAGCACTATTCTGTATACTAAAGAACTTGAGCAAGTGCTGTGATACAATGACAGTCGGTAACTGAGAAGACAACTCCGTGAATAACAAGTGATTGATATAGAAAGTGCTGACATACATACTTGAGAGAGGGATGGTCATTCCTGGGTTTGACATAGTGGGCCACTGTGAAGAGTCATACACTACTCAGAATTGCGTATAGTTCAAAATTGATGATTTGTTTATTTCTTTTTCACTCATTATTTTAAGATTATAGGAATTTGAGGCAATTAAAACTTTGGAAAAGTAAAGGCACATAAATGGGTTATGGATTTAGTCATGTTTATATCTTCTATATAGATCCTTTGCCTATTTTTTATGTTTTGGGCAATTTTTAACAATAATAATTGGGGCCTTACATACTTTATAATGCAACTAGGGATTGAGCAACTAGCCAGATTATTAAGAAAAAAGAAAGAGAAGACAAACCAGCCAGATTTAACAGTTATCTATAGAATTATCTATTTTCCCTCCACTTCTGCCAGTTATTATATTTTCCTAATATTTCAGTACTTTAATTATAATAAATGTGTCTATGATGAGTTCAAAACAAAACAAAAAAGATGGGATACAGCTTAACTATAAAGATACTTTTATGCATGCAGCTGAGTGATGAAAGGAAAAGGATCCAAAGTCCAAGGTCAGCTTGACTACATAGTGACTTAAGAGTCAGCTTAGGCTACATGAAATGCTGCCTGGAAAATAGATAAGTTTAGAATATACAGAAAACTGAAAGCACCAATATTGACTGTTAATAACATTGACTGTTAGAATAATAAAATTGTGAGCAGTTTTTCTATTTCCTTCATCTGTTAATATCATGGACTTATTATAATGAGATTATATTCTATAAGAATATAAACACCTTTTTGTAAATAAAATATAAACTTTAAATTTTTTAATGTTTGGTTCCACGATTAAGACAACCAAAAATGAGACTGTTATTCTTATATCTTTAACTACAGAACCATCATTCTTCTATCATTCTGCTTTTCAGTCAGCTGTTACAATGCAGTCTTAAAACAGAAAAAATTTAAGTATCATTTTTTAAAATCTTACATTTTGATATTACAGATTTATTTGAGGTTCTTAGATTACCAAATGGAACACTCAAATGAATGCAAGAGAAATTTTGTGGCTGTCTATGATGGAAGCAGTGCTATCGAAAATCTGAAGGCCAAGTTTTGCAGTACTGTGGCTAATGATGTAATGCTGAAAACAGGAGTGGGAGTGATACGGATGTGGGCAGATGAAGGTAGTCGGCTTAGCAGGTTTAGGATGCTCTTCACTTCCTTTGTAGAACGTAAGTAAATAATTCAAATCTATTATATAATTTTCATTCATTCACAATATGCTTACTGAATACCTACTTTTTGACAAAAAAATAATTTTATTTTATAACATCCTTTTGTAAACTGTCATTCTGCACTTTTTAATTTAACAGGAACATTTTTTTCCCACTGACTTACAGCAAATCCTATGCCAAGTCAGTGAGTTAATACAAGAGTGAAGATCATGAGGGCAGAATCTGGAAGTCATATCATAGTGCTTAATACAAAGACAAATAATGATCTGTAACAGAGATTTACTTCCCATAAAACAATAATTTATGCTTTTAAATATGTAGTGAAGCATGTTTATTTAAAAATCATAGACAAGCCAGGCACAGTGCCACATACCTGTACTCCCAGCACTTGGGGAGGCAGAGGCAGGCAGATCTCTGGGAGTTCAAGGGCAGCCTGGTCTACAAAATGAGTCTAGGACAGCCAAGACTATACAGAAAAACACCATATTTAGAGAAAAAAAGTGAAAAAAATAAAAAGCATAAGCATTTTATTACAAACCAGTAAATTATCCAGAAGATTGTTTTTAATTTTTTTTAGATATTTTTATTTTGTGTGCACGTGTCTGTACATCTGGTGCCTGCAGAAGTCAGAAGAGGGTGTTGAAACTGGAGTTATGGATAGTTGTAAGGTGCCACATAGATGCTGAGAATTGAATTTGAATCACTGAGCCATCTCTCCAGCCCCAAAATAATATTTGTCAGCATGAATATGTATTTCAACAAAAACCATGTGTCCAAAAGCATGTTGAAATGAGTGAGTTATGATTCCTATTCTTAGAATTTGACTGTTATGGCAAGAAAAAAAAAGCATTGACAGCTGGGTGATGGCGGCCTTTAATCCTAACACTTAGGAGGCAGAGGCAGACAGGCCCCTGTGAGTTTGAGGTCAGACTGGTTTACAGAATGAGTTCCAGGACAGTCAGGGCTACATAAAGAAACCCTCTCTCGAAAAAAGCATTGGCATGTAAATAGCAGCACTGAGTCAGTAAAGAGATTGCAGAAGTAGAAGCCTTCTCTAGGGATTTTCTAGCTTAAAAAATTGTTATCAGGAGGAAATGGTGGTACACTTGGGAGGCAGAGACAGAGCCTTATGAGTTCAAGGCTAGACTGGTCTACAGAGTGAGTTTCAGGATAACCCAAGCTGCATAATAGAGAGATGCTGTCTCAAAAAGACCAGAAAGAAAGAGATGGAGGGAAAGAAAAGAGGAAGGAAGGAGGGTGGTTATCATTATTAGTAATTCAGGTTGGTAATATTGACTCCAGCAAACCATAGACACCAGAAGTTTACATACCATGTTGAAGATTTTGGTTTTGTTAACTTTTATTCTTAAATAGTTTTGAATTTTGCAGAGATTTACCAAGATTGTATACTTTTTATTCAGACTTTCTAATTGTTAGCATCTTTAAAAAATAAGATGATAATTAACATTGATATACTACTATTAGCTAGTCTATAGACCTTCACATATCACTAATTTTGCCCTTAATGGCTTTTTCCCTTTTCTTTAATGTCTTTTTTATGATCTAGTTTCCCACATTGCCTTTAGTTACCAAATAGCCTTGCTCTTCTTCATCTGACATCTACTCAGTTTTTACATCATGATCTGGACACGTGAAGCATACTGTTAGTGTTTTAGTAAACTGCCCATCAATTTGAATGTATGTGATGTTTTCCAAATGATTCACTGAGAGCATTCATTGCATGTGCAATACTAATGTGCCTTCTCAGTGTCGGTGAAGTGTGGCTATGGAATACCGGTTGTCTTATTAATGCTGATTGGCTACTATATTAACCCCACCATCTTCTGACCGTTAGCCCAGCTTTCCCCAATTACAGAATTACTCTTTTTTTTCTTTACTGATCTTATAGAAACTGTAAAAATATGTTTTCACAACTAATTTTAGCATCCATTGAAACTTTCTGTCTGTAACTTGCAGTAGTTATTTGTTCAGTGTTTACCTAATGATAACTTTAATTTCTATCATTTCTTCTGCATATTCTAATTAGAATTTTGCTGTGAGGAGAAACTAGTCTAGTCTTTCCTTTAATCACATATTCAGTTATTGTGTACACTATTCCTAGGAAGATATGAACAAATATCTATTCACTCCAAATAGAAAAATCAATGATAGACCAAAATCAAGATGCTGCCAAAGCCCAGCTTTGTGAACAGATGAGTCTTACTGTGGTTACTTACAAGAACAGAAGTAAATTTCCGAATCCCACTACCCCATGGGAGACAGCTCACCAAAGCTGGAAATGTGGAGCGCACTGCACAACCTGCAAACAGTTCAAGCAGCTCATCTGGTCTGGGAGTCTCTTAGGAGTCCTTACTGCTATGTAACCTTGTGGGGAGGGAGGACCTGGAGCTCCTGTTCAGTTTCAAGGACTTCCTCAAGTCTTTGCATTCTTTACTCTCTGAGCTTTAAGCTTCCCTACAGGATGGAGCTTTTATCCCAGAAAGAAATTGTTATACAGCAATTGTATGTGTATCCGTGAGTTTATAAGTGTTTATTCTATTATTATATAGTGACATATTACTGTTATTATTCTAAAATCCTAAAAATTTTGTTGTATAAAGTCTCAGGTTTAACACCTTGAGTGAGTTTGCCTGTCTCATTCAGTGTGCAGTCATTAGTGTTAATACTGTATGTGATGACATTACTTGGAGAATCAGGCCCACTGTATTTTCCCAGCCCTAGAACTAACGTATTTCTAGGGATACAGTTTTTTTTTTCCTTACTATGAGAAACCTGTCTAGTTTTCCAAAATATATTGATTTCTTAAACCCCAATCTACATATAATTTCAAAACTGCTAGCCATTACCTGTGGGAGCAATGTCCTAACAGTATTTCTTTTGTCCTAACAGAGTATTTCATTTGTTCTATAGTTCTTTTTTCATATATTTCAGTAAAATATACATCAAATTTATCATCAACCATTTTTATATTGTTGTATAAATTAGTGGTGCTTAACATTCAAGTATATTCATCTTATACAGTTATTACCATTGTCTTAGTCACAGTTTTATTCCTGTAAAGAGACATGACCAAGGCAACTCTTATAAAAGAAAGCATTTAGCAGAGGGCTTGCTTACAGTTTGAGAGGGTTAGTTCACTATAATCATGATGGGGAACATGACTACACACATGGTGCTGGAGCAGTAACTGAGAGGGAGCTGCCCACTGATCCAGAGGCAGAGAGAGAGAGCCTGGACCTGGCATGGACTTTGGAAACCTCAAAGCCCAATCCAGAGACACACATCCTTCAACAAGGCCACACCTCCTCCAACATGGACACACCTCCTAATCCTTCTCAAATAGTGCCACTCCCTGATAACTAAACACTGAAATAAATGAGCCTACTGCGGTTGTTCTAACTCAAACTACCATATCATTATTGATCTTTAGAGACATTTTTGTCCTCCCCAACTGAAATTCCATCTATTAAATACCTTTTTTGCTCTCCCTAATCCTGGTAAGCTCTGTTAATCATAGTCATAACTCACATACGTGTAATCGTGCAATGTTTGTCTTACACTTCTTTACTTCACTTAGTTTACTACTTTAAAGCTTTACCATATATCAGAATTTTACTCTTTTTAAAGGTTAATAATAGTCCATGATAATATGTATTAGTTCCTTGTTGCACCCCTATGACCAGTACCAGCCAGAAACAACCTAAGAAAGAACAATTTGTATCGGCTCATGGTTTGAGAGAATTCAATCTATGGTCATTTTCTCCATTCACTTAGACAGAGCATCATGGTGGTGGCAGCATTTGGCAGTGGAGAACCATTCATTTCATAGACAACCAGGAAGCAGCAGTTTTACAGGAAAGAGCTAGGAATAACATATCCACCCACCACCCATGACTTGGTATTTTTTATTTGTTTGTTTATGTTTTTAGCTAGGTCCTGTATCCTGCCTAATCCACAAGCTCCCAAAATAGCATCACTGTCAGGGAACAAAGTGTTTAAAACATAAGCTCATGGAACATATTTCATATTCAAACCATAGCAGTATCTATTCATCATGTTGTTCTTAAAACTCATTGACAGAGACTTTTGTTATTTATAGTCATTAAATTTTATGACTAATATGTGGCAGATACCAGAACCACAGTTCCTGCTTTTAATTTTTGCTGGCTTACATGGTAAATACGTGTTTAAATTTCTGCATTACCAGCACACTTTTCCACAGTGGCTATACCATTCTGCATCACTAACAGTGAGTTCCAGTCTCCACAGCCTTGCAACACTTGAGTAGTTCATCCAGATAGATAGATAGATAGATAGACAGATATATATGTAATAACCCATCGCTATATATAAAATGGAATCTCTTTTTTAATTAAATTTTTATTTTTATATTAATTATACTTTATGTACTTTGTATCCCAGCTGTAGCCCCCTCCCTCATCTCCTTCCTGCCCCTAAGTCCACTAATAGGGGAGGTCCTCCTCCCCTTCTAAAATGAAATCTCATTGAAGGTTTGATTGGTGAACATCTTTTCATGGACTATTATAGGCTTTCTCAGAAGAGATGTCTCCTCAGGCCTCTCACTCATTTTTAAATTGGGTTGTTACTAACTTATAGGAATTATATATATTTGGTATCATTTCCTTATCTCTAATTCAAAGCCAGCCTGGTCTGTAAAATAAGTTCCAGGATGCCAGTTTCTCTAAAACAAATTATGTATGTGTGTGTATGTTATATATATGATCAAAGTATATGTACATGTGAAAGTATCACAATGAAACAAATTGTTTCATATAATTAATGTACTCTAATTTAAAAACATGCAATCCACATTTTTATACAAAGCAGTCTGGTTACTTTAAATAATATAGAGAACAGTTGTAACAAAAAAAAAAAAACATCTGTAGTAATGGGCTGGCGAGATGGCTCATCAGGCGCCTGCTATTGAGTCTGATGACCTGCTCTGATCCCCAGGATCCACACAGTAGAAGTAGAGGACCAGATCCTCCTGCAAGCTGCTCTCTGATGTCATCCTGTGCTATGACATGAACACCTACATACGAAAATTAAAATGTAATTTAAAAACTAAAGAATATACAATAAAAACTAAAATCATTTCCCTAAAATTGTTCAATAGATGTGGTACATAGAGCAGAACCTATCTTTTACAATACCTTTGATGTTAGAGAGAGCCATCAAACATGGTCACATGATATTCTGAAGTAAATCAGAATACCCAGGAGCCATAATGATGTTTATAGCCTCATTCAACTTGTCTTTTACAAGTGACATATCTCCTCTGGATCTCTAGTTGTAAACTGTATAAAATAGGCTGTAGAATTAGAATATAATTTATATTGTGTATACAGTTTGTGAAAATTACTGTTTCCTTAGGGATTTCTTTGTACTTAGAGTGTATTCATCTGCATTGATAGTTTTATAATATCCATGACACAATGAAAGTATGTGTACATACATACACATACTTTAGAAAATTTTAGAAAGTAAATGAAATGAATTGTGCCTCCTCATTGAAAAGCCCTCAGTCCAGTGGCTTAATTATATAACTAATGATTCTCGTCTCGTGATGGGCTTTAAAGCCATCAAGCATTTTTTTTCAATTTAATTTTTTTGTATTAATTTTAGTTTATTCACTTTGTATCCCAGCCATAGTTCTGTCCCTCATTCCCTCCCAATCCTACCCTCCCTTTCTCATCTCCTCCCATGCCCCTCTCCAAGTCCACTGATAAGAGAGGTCCTCCTCCCCTTCCATCTGACCCTCACCTATCAGGTCTCATCAGGACTGGCTGCATTGTCTTCCTCTGTGGCCTGGTAAGGCTGCTGCCCACTCAGGGGGAGGTGATCAAAGAGCCAGCTACTGAGTTCATGTCAGAGACAGTCCCTGTTCCCATTACTAGGGAACCCACTTGGACACTGAGCTGCCATGGGCTACTTCTGTGTAGAGGTTCTAGGTTATCTCCATGCATGGTCCTGAGTTGGAGTATCAGTCTCAGAAAAGACCCCTGGGCCTAGTTATTTTGGTTCTGTTGCTCTCATTGTGGCACTCCTGTCACCTCCAGATCTTTCTATCTCCCCTTTCTTTCATAAGATTCCCTGCACTCTGCCCAAAGTTCAGCATGTGCTTTGATATCCTGCTAGGTAGAGTCTTTCACAGTCCCTCTGTGGTTGGCTCCTGTCCTGTTCCCTGTTTTCTCCCTCTTCCAATTCCATCCAGTTTGCCTTTCTGAGTGAGGATTGATCTTCTTACCCAGAATCCTCCTTCTTGCTTAGCTTCTTTACATGTATAAATTTGAGTATGTTTATCCTATATTATATGTCTAATATCCACTAATGAGTATACGCCTTGTGTGTCTTTCTCCTTCTGGGATACCTCACTCAGGATGATCTTCTCTAGTTTCCACCATTTGCCTGCAAATTTCATGATTTCCTTGTTTTTAATTGCTGAGTAGTATTCCATTGTGTAAATGTACCACAATTTCTGTATCCATTCCTCATTTGAGGGACATCTGGGTTGTTTCAGATTCTGGCTATTACCAATAAAGCTGCCATGAACATGTTTGAGCAAATGTCCTTGTATAGTAGAGCATATTTTGGATATATGCCTAGGAGTAATATAACTGGATCTTGAGGAAACACTATTTCTAATTGTCTGAGAAAGTGCCAGATTGATTTCCAAAGTGGTTCTACAAGGTTACAATTCCTTCCAGCAATGAGGAGGGTTCCTCTTTCTCCACATCCTTTCCAGCATGTATTGTCACTTGAGTTTTTGATCTTAGCCATTCTGATGGGTGTAAGGTGAAATCTCAGGGTCATTTTGATTTGCATTTCCCTGATAGCTAAGGACGTAGAGCATTTCTTTTAAGTGTTTCTCTGCCATTCGATATTCCTCTACTGAGAATTTTCTGTTTAGTTTTGTACCCCATTTTTTAATTGGATTACTTGATTTGTTGCTTTTTAACTTTTTGAGTTCTTTATATATTCTGGATATTAGCCCTCTGTCAGATATAGGGTTGGTGAAGATCCTTTCCCAGTCTGTAGATTGTCGTTTTGTTCTGATGATAGCTCGGTGATTAGCACTGGCTGCTCTTGCAGAGGACCCATATTCAATTCCCAGCACTCAAAGTGCAGCTGTGGTAACTCTAGTTTTAGGGCTCTGACACCTCTCACAGACATATATGCAGACAAAACACCGCTGCATATGAAATAAAACTAAACAAGTTAAAAAAAAATGTTTTAGGGGTTGGGGATTTAGCTCAGTGGTAAGGCCCTGGGCTCAGTCCTCAGCTTGGTTGGGGGGGACCACTTCCTCCAATTCATTTTTAGATCTTTCACCTTGGAAAGAAATTTTTTGGGTTTTGGTTTGGTTTTGGTTTTTTAAGACAGAATGTCTCTGTGTGACCCTGGCTGTCCTGGAACTTCCTCTGTAGATCACACTGGCCTCAAACTCAAGAGATCTGCTCTTCCTCCTGAGTACTGGGATTAAAGACATACACTATAAAAGTGTGGCTGAAAAGAAACTTTTAATATATTAATGTGTGTGAGGGGAATGAGCGTGTGTACCACACCATGTGTTTGAAGGGTAGAGGATACCTTTGTGTAACTGATTGTCTTCTTTCATTCCTTATGTGAGTTTCAAGTCTTCAAGCTTGCGCCAAGCACCTTTACTTACCAACCCGTCTCTCCCACCCCTCCATAAGCATTTTTATCATCCCAAACTGAAACTTCCCATTAAATACCTGTTATCTTCCCCTAGTACCTGATAAGTGCAGTTCTATGTTTGCTCAGGTACCTCATATAAATAAAATCACATGTACCTGTAATACAGTAATTACTATCTAATTATAGGAACTGAAATAACCGCCTTGTTTTGCTTGTATCATCAGTTCCCAGCCATGTGTGCCTCATCTTCTTTTCTTGTCTTGATATTTCACTGGAGTATTTTCTTTCAGCCATTTTTGGATGTCGGGTTGCTTCTGCCTATTGCCCAGAGGTAGGCAGTGCTAAGTCTCATCAACTCGTAATTAACCATGTTAACATGGTCTGTTAAAGTTTTAAAATTTGGCTCACCTGTGTAGACATTCCATAAGAATATGGAACATATACTGTACTCATGTTTTCATTACTTTGAAAATCACTTTTTGGTGCCTAGCATCCAAAACTTTTAGATCCAGCATTATAGAATATTGACCTTTGTCTTACTGGGTATTTATGACAGTGTATTCACGGAAAGGTTTCTAAAGTAAGAAATTACTCTTACAAAGTCAGATTGTTCATCTCAAGACAAGGTTTCTCTGCATATCACTGGTGGTTCTGGAACTTACTTTATAGACCAAGCTGACCTCAAATTCACAGAGATCTGCCTGCTTCTGCCTCCTGAGTAGTAGGATTAAAGACATGCACCACCATACCCACCTAAAATAAAATTCTTAAGTACGAAATAAATGAAGAAGGGTTTGTAGTCTGTATGACACTGTTCTTAGCAACACTAGATTTCTTTTTTCCTACAGCTCCCTGTACAAGCAGCACTTTCTTTTGCCATAGCAACATGTGCATCAACAATTCTTTAGTCTGTAATGGTGTTCAAAACTGTGCATACCCTTGGGATGAGAATCACTGTAAAGGTAAGTCTAATGCAAAGCCAGCCTTTCTGTGAGGAGTAGGGGGTACTTTCATAAGAAATGCCCTAAGCACAGGTGCGCTTAGCATAGTTGCTTTAGCAGAGTTAGATACATAATAACATTCTTAAAGGATAATTGACTTCTGGGATGTTATAAAAAAAAATTCAACAAAAGCATTTGTTTGTAGAGTATATTTTCAAGTTATTCAGAAATGTGTCTTTTTATTTTATGCCCTGTTTTACATTATTGTTGAACTTTGTATTGTAAATATACTTTATGTAGTTACCAAATAGTTTAGAGGATAGCCTTGAGAATGGAAGGACTAATAGGACCTGTTGTAAAATATTTCTTATACTCTAGGGGCTATTCTATGACCTGGCTAAACCCCAATAATTGAAAGGGCTATTCTATGACCTGGCTAGACCCCCAATAAATAAACCTACTGGTTTATTTAAACAAGCCTTAAGCATAATAACTGGACAAGGATAATTTAAACTAATTTTCTAAGCTAGTCTCCAAGCTTACATTCCCCAAGTTACTTGCCAATAAGGCATCCTGCCTGGCTGAATCTGTTCCATCAGGCCACATTCTCTTTCTCCATCTTTTTCTCCTTTCTCTCTTTTCTCCTGCTTCCTCCTCTCTGCCTTGTAGTTCCTGCCTCAGACCCCAAGTGCAGCAAGGAAACTCCATCTGTTACTATTCTGCCAAGTTAATTGGCTGTCAGCAACTTTATTTAATCAATCAGAATATTGAGGAGCAAAGTTTACACAGCATTGCTTGGAGTATGTGAGATGTACTCTGGGCTGCAACCAGATGTTGGGGATCAGTATTTAGCATTTGAATACACACCCGTACCAGACCAACCCCCAACAAAGATCAGCTAATAGGTTATTGCAGTGATTATGGAAGCACTATCTAATAACACCAGCAAATAGGTTATTGCAATGATGTAAAAAAAAAAATGCTTTTTCTTTCTCTATACATCAAGTTACTTCTATTTCAAGCATATACATTGAAAGGTATATGATGTTAGGCATTAGATACCTATAACTTGTCACATAACTTGAAAAAATAAAATTTATCTGTGTTTCATCTTTCTAAGAGTTGAATAAATAAATGCCTTACTGTGGGAAGCTGATATAATCTGAGGGCCACATTAACTAGTTGACATACAAGTATTTATTATTCCAAAACAGTAGACCATAGTGGTATACCTGGATTGATAAGTCTGATCCCACAGATATGAAACAACACAGCAGTTTGTTGAGTCTTCCCTGTAGCAGAAAACTAAATTTGATAGAGCAAAAGTATTTGGTTTTGACATTTTCTATATTAATGTACTTTGCAAGTTGTAAGCACTTGGGAAACTTTTGAATAAGAACCAAGGACCTTAGTTTTTCTGTGCCCTAGCTAGCTTTGTGATTTGTTACTTGACTGGAAAACCATGGGAAGGTATTTTTTATTTGTTTAAAGAACAGTTTTTCAGTTGCATTGTCTCATGTATTTGACACAAATTTCCTGTTTTACCTAAAAGTGCCTAGTTAATCTGTGCTGGAATTCCTATTAATGAATTGTGAAAACCTCAACATTTCTTTCTTACAGAAAAGAAAAAGGCTGGACTATTTGAACAAATCACTAAAACTCATGGAACAATTATTGGCATTACATCAGGAATTGTCTTGGTTCTTCTCATTATTTCTATTTTAGTACAAGTGAAACAGCCCCGGAAAAAGGTTATGGCTTGCAAAACTGCATTTAATAAAACTGGGTTCCAGGAAGTCTTTGATCCTCCTCATTATGAACTATTTTCACTAAGAGAGAAAGAGATTTCTGCAGACCTGGCAGATCTATCAGAAGAACTTGACAACTACCAGAAGATGCGGCGCTCCTCCACAGCCTCCCGGTGCATCCATGACCACCACTGTGGGTCTCAAGCTTCCAGTGTCAAACAAAGCAGGACCAACCTCAGTTCCATGGAACTTCCCTTCCGAAATGATTTTGCACAACCACAGCCAATGAAAACATTTAATAGCACCTTCCAAAAAAGCAGCTACACTTTCAAACAAGCGCATGAATGCCCTGAACAGGCTCTAGAGGACAGAGTGATGGAGGAGATTCCCTGTGAAATTTATGTCAGAGGGCGAGATGATTCTGCACAAGCTTCCATATCCATTGACTTTTAATTGTCAACTAAAAATATTAATTACTAAGTGTGCAAGCAGCCTACATCAGTACTCATTCTGTCTCAGCAACCACGCTTGTTCTCTCAGAATTAGAAAGCTCTTCATAGTTTATCATAATGCTGACAATTTTATTATCTCAGGCAATCTTTATATGTGAAACCGACCAAGGAACTTAATGTAATCAGTGGGGAAAAGTCATCATCTGTTGCTTGGTATCTTACCACTAAACACCACCTATTCAATGGCAGTTGAAGAGTGAGTGGTCATGTTGAGCCAGGCTCAGCAGCCTGGTAGTAATAACATCAGGATACTGTTTTGTTCACACAGCCCCATCAGTAAATTTTAAAGCAAGATTTTTCTTTATATTCCTTTGTCTTTTTCGGATATGTTTTATTTGTCTGTAGTTTGTTCATTTCAGTTTCCTGCATACAGAGATAATGTGTCATTAATTCCGCATGAGCATGTATTTGCTTTTAAATGTGTAAAATATGGCTGTACTGTAATGAGTAACAGTTTAAGACACAGTCATATTTCATTCCTTCTTGACTCGCTTCTGTACTGTTGTCTTTAATAACTGCATCTTAGTCCTGTTTTTCTGTGGGAATTGGTAGATGACATGATTTATCGCCTTTAAATCATGTTTCATCTTAGTTATACTAGAAAAGTAATAATCCTGGGGTATATTATTACCAGTTACATATGAGTGGAAATTTGAGGGAGATTAAAAACTTGTAGCAACCTCTGAAGTTTTCCTGGTTGGATCTTACTCAGTGACAGACATTCACCCCAGTAATCAGGGTCCTCAAACTCACTTGAGAGCAAGCCTTTAATTATGGCTCCATGCAGAGCTTCTCATCAGATCTTGTTCTTTATCATCTTTAAAAAAAATTCTTTGTTCTCTTGTTATTGGTTTGTCTTTGGCACATGGTAGCCATGGCTGGTGGAAGTGAAAAGAGACTCTGAGGAACTGTGTGAGCCTTTACATAGCTTCTGCTTGGAACATTGCATTTTTCTAGCCACTATCATCTAGAATAGCAACTTCAAGTTTTTTTTTAAACTGCACTTTTGATCTTATGTTTTATAAATTATATAAAACAATAGTTTATAAACACAATATCAAAACTCATTGGTTTTTTAGACTTTTGATATTATTTGATACTGTATAAACTATTAGATCAAGATTTAAGACATACAGGATAGATTTCTTTTAGTGTTCACAGTAGTGACTTTGTGTAGAAGTATACTGTGATGGGACTGTACTATAATTTATTACAAAGACCTTGGCCATCGTGATGTATACATAAGTTTTTCTTTCTTTTGCTGCTGTGTTTAGTTTGGTGGTAAGTTTTTCACTGTGTGGTATTTATTGTTTTAAATCACAAGAGAAATTTTACATTAAAGTATACATTATTACATGATCCTTTAATTATTTATAGCAGGAATGCTTTGAATAAGATGTGGATGGGGAAGAATCCATGTATTTAATGATAACCAATATAGATAATACATTTTCTATATTGAACTAAATTTTCAATTAAATGAAAAGTTCAGGTTTCAATAGATTTCATTAACTCCTTTTAAGTACTACATAAATCTGATCTCAGATTGCTAAAACTTTGATCTTTAGTGTAATGTACTTTCTCCCCAGTGTGTGTTCTTTGTATAACATTTTTATTTTTAAAAATGAAATTATATCCAGAATATGGGAAAGCCTGTACTTGGTACAAGCATTATTTAATTTTTTTAAGTCAGTAGACATTCCTGCTTTATAAAACAGAAATTGGAAAAGTAAAAGGCATTCCAAAACATAGTAATTACTGAACTATTCAGAGAATGATTAGATAGCTATGTTCTTTCAGTAACTATTAAGTAAACATTTTATTAGGTGACTTAGGCAAGGCAATATTCCAACAGCATAGTAAATACTTAAACTGATAGCTGTGATATAATAGTGAAAGAAAAATTAACATACTTCCTGTATAAATTGTATCTATTATAAAATAGCTGTTGTGCTCAGCCTTAATCTTTAGATTATAGAGCTTATAGTATGCTTTCCTACATCATTGTCACTTGTGGCTGTATTTTTCTTTTTAACCCTATACTCTATTTTTAGGGATTTGAAGAGTCTTACAAAACAGGTGTTTGACACTGGACATTACGAAAGTGTAGATTTGCATGATTTCATGCGACTGCAAGAGAAGCTTGGATGATCATTTGGTTCTAAATTGGTTCTAAATTCACTAATAGTAAATCGGAAAGTTGTTCCTTTTCACAGTTGAAAACACTTACATTTGGAGGCTAAAATGAAAGCCATAAATTCAATAATGACAGGCATGAAATGTAGCCATCTTAGTTGAGTTATTACAACCCACAGAGTACCTCAGTGTTAAACATGCCTTCTGAAGAAAAATGTAAAGCAGGAGAATGGTAAAAATCTCCAGTGTAAGAAAGTACCAGTTATATGATATCAAACACTTCTATCTTCTTTCCCAAGGTTAATACAAACTGTCAGTTCCCAATAGAATTTCAAAACATAGTAGTCCCTGAACCATCCAAGAAATATTAGAGAACGATTCTCTCAGAAACCATTAAATAAGCATTTTATTGGACTTGGGCCACCCAGTGTTCCAACAGCTTAGTAACTGCACAGACTACAACCTACACATCCCACTGTCTCAAAGACATAGAAATAAACTATGGAATTCCTTTTGCAGAAGAGGGATATTCAACATAAATATTCAACAAAAAAAAAGGAGATTCACATTTCATATCACAGATCTAAAAGGCCCCTTCAGCTTTGATTTTGGAGAGCCTTTGTCACTATCCTAGTTGTGCTTTGTATAATTGCTAAACATTTAGGAACCTCAGTCTGGGCTGATCGTTTCTGGAGCTCTGACACTACCTAATGAGGGTACCTGCCTGTTTCAGGAGCATGTCAGCTGCTGAGAGCGGACGAAAGAAAAGCCTGCTTGTGGTTCCAGGAATAATTAGCAGTCAGAGATTACACTTTCTTGCGCAGTGTATGTTCCCAGCCTGCTGTATGTCCACGGTATTTTTATTGCAAATAATAAAAGAAGTATGCCTGAATCACATTGATTGTAGACAGGGGAACTTTAGTTTTTGCTCTTTTTAAAGACACAAAGAGATGATGGAGTCTAGTTTTGTTAATGAGAAGACTAAACCCTGAAGGTGAAGTGGTTCCCCCGTCTCCAAACTCTAGCCCAGCGTTCTTCCTTGACTTCTTGTTCTCGCCCTGCTTAGCTTTAAAAGTCACGCAGTTCCACACTCAGCCTCGATGTTCCACACGCAGCTTGTTATTCTCATCCAAAATATAACACTGTAATTCTGTGTGCATTTGGGTTTCACGCCTCCCTTTTTAATTTATATAGCATTGCTCTCTTAACCCTTTTGTAACCAGGTTTCCTTGGCACCTGCAAAATATGTAATTATGAATTCTTAGTACACAGTGCGGGCTAGCAGCACATGGAGTGGTGGCAGAAAGAAAGTATGGGTGCTTGCATTTTTTTGAATATTGTTTACGTTAAAAGAAACAATGTACATTATAGAAATTAAATATTTGGGTACTATATGTTGAGTTTTGAGAATGGTTTGGGTCTAAGCCACTGTAAGAAAACAAGCTGACCTGGGATATCATTTTAGCTTCCTGCACCATCAGTTACCTGTTATATACCTCTCCTTAGTAATATTCTCTTCTTTAGTAAGCTTTTTAATATACTTTTGATAATATTTCTGTGATTGGTTTACTGGCTCATAAAGCCACCAAGATAATGATGAGGGTGCACGTATAGTGAGTACTACCTAAATTTGTTTTTTTTTTAAGAAGTAGATTTTTATTAGAGATGAATTTCCAGATCATGTAAGAATTCTCATGTGCTTAATCCATATTTGGCACTTTAAAGTATTTAACCCTTGAAATGCAAATAAAAGCTCCTGTTTTGATTTTTTTCCTTGCCTCAATTTCTGAAGTATATAAAAGAACATTCAGGCTACTTTGGGCATCACCATTTACATACCCTTTCTAGGACAGAGTAGGTATTTCCTATTTGCTACTTCCCAGATAAAATAGTCACAGTTGAGATTTATTTGTTAATAAATAATGCAACTTTTGATGATTGTTGTATTTAAGAACCCCTTTTTACTTTCAAATTAAGAGAAGATGAGCTTTTTAAAAAGCTGAGTAGATGGCTCAGGAGTAAAGAGCACTTCTGCTCATCCAGAAGACCAGGGTTCAGTTCTCAGCACCCACATGGTAGCTCACAACCATCTATAACTCCAGTTGTAGGAGATCTAGTTGCCTCTTCTGGTCTTTGCAGATTCCAGGCATACATGTGATACACAGACAGACATGCAGACAAAACACACATAAAATAAAATTTCTAACTCATAGCTCTTTAATTGGATTTAAGGCCCGCTCATCAAGAGGGGACCATGCCTGGTTCTGGAAACAGCCAATTGGTAAAGTCGTGGACCTTGGAGACTATACAACTGCCACTTTATTAAACCAGCACAACTCCTAACTACATTCTAAACATTTTTCCTTATACCCACACATAGCATAGTCCTCACCCCTCACCAAGGAAACTTCTCTTTGTAGTGGAAGAAGACCATTACAGAAAACCACAAGTGTTCAAATTACAGAGTTGTGGGGCTGGCAAGATGGCTCAGTGGTTAAGATCACTGTTCTAAAGGACCTGGGTTCAATTCCCAGCACCCACATGACAGCTCATAACTGTCTGTTACTCCAACTCCAAGGGACCTGACACCTTAACACTAATGATCATAAAATTAAATTATTTTAGAACATTTCAGAGTTGTGGAGGCCAGTCCCAGCTCATCTACAACACAACTCCTGCACTTAAGGATCTGTGTGGAAGATTATAAGAGCAACTTGAACAGGGAGTTTGCTGTGAGACTGCCAGAAAAGTTATATCCATGAAGTCTCACTAACATGCCTGCCCAAGCATGACCTAACAAGGATGAGATCAATAGACATACCAGCATGGAAGGGGAGACTCAAGAGACCTCAACCCTAGACAAAGAACTACATACAATTAAGGAATGCTACAGTAGTCTTCAGGGAAGAGCACAGCAATTGGTTGATTATCCAGTACTACATGGTCAGTTCTGAAAGCAAACCTACAAGTAACATTATCCAGATTGAACAGATTGTATTTATATATTTAAGGAGGTAGGTCAGTTGATCAATAGGTAGAATAATTCTGGGAGATGGATAGAAAATATACACTCACACAGACACAAGGAAAAGGGGACCATGAATTTGAGTGAGAGCAAGATGGGGTACATGGGAGGGGTTGGAGGAAGGAAAGGAAAGGAGGAATGATATAATTAAAATCACAGAAAGTAAAAATTGAAAAGATTCAGAGAATCTTTAAACAGAAAACTAATAGACTGGAAAGATGACTCAGCAGTGCAGGTAAGAGCTCTTGCTACTCTTCCAAAGGCCTTAAGGTAGGTTCCCAGCTGCCTGTAACTCCAGCTCCAGGAGGTCTGATGCCCCCTTCTGGCCTCTGAGGGCACCCATATATGTGCTATAACTTCACATATAGACACAAAAATAAAAATGAATCTTTTTAAAAATATTGACCTTTATTTATTTGTACTGGTGTTCTGTTTTCATGTGTGTCAGTACACCACATGCATGCAGTGCCTATGGTGGCCAGAAGAGGACATTGAACCCCCTAGGGCAGTGGTTTTCAACCTTCCTCATGCTGCAACCCTTTTTGCTTCAGTTCCTCATGTTGTGGAGACCTCAACCATAAAATTATTTCGTTGCTACTAAATGACTGTACTGTTGCTACTGTTATGGGTTATAGTGTAAATATCTGATACGCAGGATATCTAAAATGTGACCCCTGTGGGTTGCCCTCAGGTTGAGAACTACTGCCCTAGGACTAGAGTCAGACAATTATGAGCCTCCATGTGGGTGCTGAGAATCAAATCTGAGTCCTTTGGAGGAGTAGCTAGTGCTTCTAAATGCCAAGATTTTTTTAAGTTATATACTGTTGTAAATTGCTAGCAGGGTTTAATATTTCCCATGATACCATCTAACTCACTGTGTTCCTAAGGATACCTTGAACCCAAATCCAGTTTATGTCTTGCATCCAGGGCATTGTGCTCTATTCACTGAGGTACATCCCAGCCCAAGCTGTCCTTGAGATGCAGAGTGCATGGACAGATCTCTAGAAGAATATGCACACTGAGGGGAGAGCAACACCCTTCTCCAACTGTTACAGTCATCAGACACACCAGGAACATAGGAGTTAAAGCTGGTTCTTCTTTATTAGTAATTACAGGGCAATTGTACATCTTGCATTATTTGGAATCAAGAAACAGCTGTCATTTGTAAGTGCTCTCATCTTCCAGTCTTTGTTGTCTTCTGTCTTCAATGCTATATCAGCCAGCAAGTATATCATTGAAATAATTTTTTTTCCCAGTCTTAAGACTAGATACTGACTGCTGGAAGGAATTTTTATCAGAAAGTTAGGTATTGAAATATGCTTTTCATATCTTTTATTCTTCATCAGAAACATTGTGTGTGGTGTTATGTTTAGTGGTGTTTCAGAGAATTATCAGATTTTGAAAGCACATACTCCCCTGTCTAAAAAAAAAGGAAAGTGAAGGGAGTTCTTCCTGGCCCCTGGAGTTGTCACTTTATTATGTGCACAACTCATGAGATAATTTAGCTGTATACACAAGATAGTCAACTAGCTCAGCTCCTAAAGCCAAAGCCTTTTAAAATCAGTTAAGGAATTCCTTAGTTGTTGGCATTTAATATACAAAAGCACATACAGTTGGAACCTTCTAAGATGAGATGATCTTGTAATCAGTTTTTCTGTAGTCTTCTGGCCTTGAGAATCACCTGGCCACAGGTGTCCTTTCAAAGATAAGGTGACAGACCAACCTCTAGCTGCCTTGAGCAGTCTTCCTGTTGGGTTTCCTGTTGGGGAAACCAATTGTGAGAGAGGCCTGTATGATTAATGGAGATTTCTGTCCAGTAGCAAAAGTGCAGTACTGTAAAGAATGGAAACTGTGTCCTTGTATGGTAATGTGCACACCATTTAATCCTAGCACTCAGGGAGGAGGAGGCAGTCAGATCTCTAAGAGTTTTATGAGGCCAGTATGGTCTGTATATTGAGTTCCAGGCTAGCCAAGGTTGTATATTGAGACTCTATCTTAAAAAAAGGAGGGGTGCTGTACAGATGGCTTAGCATTTAAGAGAACTGGCTGCTCTTCTTTTTTCCATTTATTTATTTTTATTATTAGTTACAGTTTATTAACTTTGTATCCCAGCTGTATCCGGCTCCCTCATTCCCTCCTGCCCCATCCAGTGGGAGTTCAACAGGTTCCTAAGGAGGAGCGAAAAGAATAGGGTGGGAAAGAGACGCAAAGAATGAGAGCAAGTCTATAATCTGATCTTGTTTATTTGAAACTTTTACACAACTATATAGAGAGAAGGCAGGAAAGGGGGAAGGATAATTCATTGCTGCAGAAGATAGCAAAAGTGTTTTATGGTTTGAAATACTACACCTACAAGGTACCGTAAGAATGCTTCCTTAAGATATCTCAAGGATGCTCCAAGCCTAACGAGCAGATGTTCTCACATAAGTCTATCACCCATGATGACTTAGGGTCCTAGTGCAGCTGTTGGTAACTTTCCACTAATTGGCTTTGGCTCCACTAATTGGCTTTGGCTCCTGGCACCCTCCCAATCCCACCCTCCCTCCCTCATCTCCTCCCTGCCCCTTTCCAAGTCTGATAGGGGAGGACCTCCTCCCCTTTCATCTGACCCTGTTTTATCAGGTATCTTCAGGACTGGCTACAAAGTCCTCCTCTGTGGCCTAGCAGGGCTGCTCCTCCCTTGAGGGTTGGGGAGGTCAAAGAGCCTGCCATTGAGTTCATATCAGAAATAGTCCCTGTTCCCCTTACTAGGTAACACACTTGGATACTGAGCTACCATGGGCTACATCCGAGCAGTGGTTTGAGGTTTATCCATACATGGTCCTTGGTTGGAGAAACAGTCTCATATAAGACCCCTTATATGACCAGATATATTTGGTCCTTCTGGAGTTCCTATCCTCTCTAGGTCATATTAACTCCCCCTTCTTTCATATGATTCCCTGCACTCTGCTGAAGGTTTGGTTATGAGTCTCAGTATCTGCTTTGATACACTGCTAGGTAGAGTCTTTCAGAGGCCCTCTGTGGTACGCTCCTGTCCTGTTACTTATTTTCTCCTACATCCAATGTCCATCCTATTTGTCTTTCTAAATGAGGATTGATCATTTAGATCATTGGTCCTCTTTCTTGTTTATCTTCTTTAGGTGTATAGATTTCAGTATGTTTATCCTATCTTAAAGGTCTAAATAAGCGAGTATATACCATGTGTGTCTTTCTCCTTCTAGGATACCTCACTCAGAATGATTTTTTTTTCTAGATCCCACCATTTGCCCGCAAATTTCAAGATTTCCTCGTTTTTAATTGCTGAGTAATATTCCATTGTGTAAAAATACCACAATTTCTGTATCCATTCCTCCATTGATGGACATCTGGGTTGTTTCCAGGTTCTGGCTATTACAAATAAAGCTGCTACAAACATGGTTCAGCAAATGTCCTTGCTGTGTACTTGACCAACTTTTAGATATATGCCTAGGAGTGGTATAGCTGGGCCTTGAGGAAGCACTATTTCTAATTTGTCTGAGAAAGCACCAGATTGATTTCCAAAGTGGTTGTACCAGTTTACATTCCCACCAGCAATGGAGGAGGATTCCTCTTTCTCCACAACCTCTCCAGCATGTGTTATCATTTGAGTTTTTTATTTTAGCCATTTTGATGGGTGTAAGGTGAAATCTCAGGGTGTTTTGATTTGTATCTCTCTGATGGCTAAGGACGTTGAGCATCTCTTTAAGTGTTTCTCTGCCATACTATATTCCTCTACAGAGAATTCTCTGTTTAGCTCCGTACCCCATTTTTTAATTGGATTGCTTGATTTATTGCTTTTTTAACTTCTTTAGTTCTTTATATATTATGGATATCAGCCCTCTATCAGATATAGGGTTGGTGAAAATCCTTTCCCAGTCTGTAGACTGTCGTTTTGTTCTGACAACAGTGTCTTTTGCTTTACAGAAGCTTTTCAGTTTCATGAGGTCCCATTTATTGATTGTTGCTCTTAGAGCCTGTGCTGTTGGTGTTCTGTTCAGGAAGTTGTCTCCTGTGCCAGTGAGTTCTAGGCTCTTCCGCACTTTTTCTTCTAACCGATTTAGAGTATCTGGTTTTATGTTGAGGTCTTTGATGCATGTGGACTTTAGTTTTGTGCAGGGTGATAAATATGGATCTATTTTCATTTTTCTGCATGTGGACATCCAGTTCGACCAGCACCATTTGTTGAAGATGCTGTCTTTTTTCCATTGAATGGTTTTGGCTTCTTTGTCAAAAACCAAATATTCATAGGTGTGTGGGTTTATTTCTGGGTCCTCTATTCGGTTCCATTGATCCTCCTTTCTGTTTCTATGCAATACCATGTGATTTTTATTAAAATTGCTCTGTAGTACAGCTTGAGGTCAGGGATAGAAATACCTCCAGATGATCTGTTGTTGTACAGGATCGTTTTGGAAATTCTGAGTTTTTTGCTTCTCCATATGAAACTGAAAATCTTTCTTTCGAGGTCTGTAAAGAATTGTGTTGGTATTTTGGTGGGGATTGCATTGAATCTGTAGATTGCTTTTGGCAGAATGGCCATTTTCACTATGTTAATCCTACCAATCCATGAGCACAGGAGATCTTTCCATCTTCTGATACCTTCTTCAGTTTCTTTCTTCAGAGACTTAAAGTTTTTTTTCAAACAGGTCTTTCACTTGCTTGGTTAGAGTCACCCCAATGTACTTCATGTTATTAATGGCTATTGCGAAGGTTGTTTCCCTGATTTTTTTCTCAGCCTTTTTGTCTTTGGTATATAGGAGGGTTTCTGATTTTTTTTTTTTTTTTTTAGTTAATTTTGTATCCAGCCACTTTGCTGAAGGTGTTTATCAGCTGAAGGAGTTCTCTGGTTGAGTTTTTGGGGTCGCTCATGTATGCTATCATACCATCTGTGAATAGTGATACTTTGACCTCTTCCTTTCCAATTTGAATCCCCTTGATCTCCTTTAGTTGTCTTATTGCCTTAGCTAAGACTTCAAGTACTATGTTGAAGAGATATTGAGAGAGTGGGCAGCCTTGCCTTGTCCCTGATTTCAGTGGGATTGATTTAAGTTTCTCTCCATTTAACTGGCTGCTCTTGCCAAGGTCCTGAGTTCAATTCCCAGCAACCTCATGTTGGCTCACAACCATCTATAATGAGCTCTGGTGCCCTCTTCTGGCATGCAGGTGTACTCATATACATTAAATAAATATATCTGTTTATTTAAAAAGAAAAAAAAGAGAAGGAAGGAGGGAGGAAGGAAAGAAGAAAGAGAGAGAGAGAGAGAGAGAGAAGAAAGAGAGATTGAATTGAATCTGGAACCATGGAGTGGCTATAGCCAATACCTTACTTGCAGATTTGTGAGAGACTAAACCTTACTTAGGTTGCTGATTCAAAGGTGTTTGCTGTTTAAATGGAACCTGGAGGCAGGAGGCCCTGGAGAAGTGCCACTTACTGGCTTACTCCTCACGGAGCTCTCAGCCTACTTTCTTATGGAACAAAGGACCACCAGCCCAGGGATGGCTCCACCCACAATGGGCTGGGCCCTTCCCTGCTGATCACTAAGAAAATGCCCTACAGCTGGATATTATGGAGGTATTTTCTCAATTAGGGAGAAGGGAGGAGCAGTCCTGTTAGGCCACAGAGGAGGGCTTTGCAGCCAGTCCTGAAGATACCTGATAAAACAGGATCAGATGAATGGGGAGGAGGTCCCCCCTATCAGTGGACTTGGAAAGGGGCACGGTGGAGATGAGGGAGGGAGGGAGGGACTGGGAGGGAATGAGGGATCGGGACACGGCTGGGATACAGAGTTAATAAAATGTAACTGATAAAAAAAATAAAAAATAAAAAATTAAAAAAAAGTTTTCAGATGACTCTAGCTTGTGTCAAGTTGACATAAAGCTAGCCACCAGACCATGGCTGTTGTTGTGGCTTTGTTATTTTTTCAAATTCCCAGCAATACTACCTGAGCCTCCCAGCAGTGGCTGAATTCCTAATGTACCTCAGTTTGTTTTATACAGTTGGAAGAATGCCCTTCTACTCAGAACCTTCTTTTAAATAAGAATACCTCACTGTTGAATCCTTCCTCGCCTGCTATTAGTGCTTCCTCTATTGAAAATATGATTTGATTTCTTTTTCTCTCATTATTCAGACACCACACAAGCAAGGTTCTCTGAAGAAACAGACTGTTGTGTGAAGAAGAAGGAAGGAAGAGAGGTGGCTGGTCACCAGTAGGCTTAGGCCATATAGAGAAAGTAGTTTTACCAGAAGCCATATCTTAAAGGATTGTGCCAAAGGATGCTTCTCTTTTGAGCTCCACCCTCACCTTTCCATCCTTAGAAAAGAAATAACTTGCTGCTTTTCACTTATCAATTAGGCATGTATTTTAATTGGAGGTCTACATAAACTAAAATTTGAAAGCACTGATTTAATGAGGCTTCAACTTACAAGAGATTCCAACCAGAAGCAAGTCAGTAATTTGGCTGTGTATACAGTACCAATATTTTTGTTGTTTAGTCTTTCGACATTCCCATATGTTCTTATTTTCATTGAAATACACATTCTCTTAGCCACAGCTAAGCTTGTGTTTAACTGTACAACTATGTAATTTCAGTGATTATATTGCTTATTTTTAGGACTTCTATTTAAGGGACTGAAGAGATGGTTCAGTGGTTCATTAGAGAGGACCCCAGTTTGGCTCCCAGCACCCACATTAGGTGGCTCACCATTGCCTGAAACTCCAGCTCCAGACAATCTGATGTCCTTGTGGACCTGTGGGAACCTTGTGCTCACACATGCACATAATTTAAAAGATTTTAATAAATTCAGCTTTTAGTTACAGAAGCCAAGAAGATCCACCCTGATGAGAACATCAGATCACATGGACCTCTTCAGCCCACGTCTGATCTCAACTGTAGTTTAATCAGTATTACGAGCTGTTTGGTTCCTTAAACTATACTTATCTACTTGCCTACTTCTCTCCTTTTGTCAGGTTTTATTTTTATTTGTTTGGAGGGGTTTTTTTTGGGGGGGGTTCTTTCTCCATTTGCTCGTTTTGGTTTTTTATTGTTGTTTTTGTTTGATAAAGGGTCTCATTTTGAAGCTAAGGCTGGTCTAGAATTAGCTCTATAGTTCTCTAGCCTGGATCTGGATCTTGCTCTAATCTCTAAGTCTTGCTGCTCTGGAGGTGTACACCACAAAGCCCAGTTCCATCCTCACTCGATGGCATGTCCCAGCATCTTGAGTTTTCTTTCCCCCTTTTCTTCTATGATCTTTAAAAAGAAAACCTAGGGCTACACTGTTACCTCGTCCTGTACTGTAGGGTACCCTGGTGGTTCAAATAAATAAAATGATGTGAGGATAATGAACTAGACATCATGGTGCATACCTGTAAGCCCCACTCCAGTAAGACAGGACAGTAAATTCTCTGTAAGTGGGCCCAGCCTGATTTTGGTAGTGAGTGCAGGCAAGCCATGGTTATATAACAAGATGCTGTATTTACAATAAATTGGTGAGGTCTAATACTAGCGACTTAACAGCCCATCTGAAAGCTCTAGAACAAAAAGAAGCAAACACACCTAAAAGGAGTAGAAAGCAATAAGTAATCAAACTTGGGGCTGAAATCAAAACTTAGAAACAAAGAGAGCAATACAAAGAAACTAAAAGTTAATTCTTTGAGAAAATCAGCAAGATAGATAAGCCCTTAGCCAAACTAACTAAAAGGCAGAAAGATAATATCCAAATTAACAAAATAAGAAATGAAAAGGGAGACATAACAACAGACACTGAGGAAATTCAAAGAAACATTAGGTCTTATTTCAAAAGCCTGTATTCCACAAAACTGGAAAAATCTAAACAAAATGGAAGATTTTTCTCCATGGATTCCACTTACCAAAGTTAAATAAAGATCATGTTAACAATCTAAGTAGTCTTGTAACCCCTATAGAAATAGAAGAAGTCATTAAAATTCTCCACCACCCCCCAAAAAAAATAAAGCCCAGGGCTAGATGGTTTTAGTGCAGAATTCTACCAGACTTTCAAAGAAGAGCTAATACCAATCAATATTCCTGAAGCTATTCCACAAAATAGAAACAGAAGGAACATTGCCAAACCCATTTTATGTAGCTACAGTCACCCTGATACCTAAACAACACTAGTATTCAACCCAGAAAGAGAATTTCAGACCAATATCCCTCATGAACATTTATGTAAAAATACTCAATAAAGCAAACCAAGAACACATCAAAATTGTCATCCATTATGACCACATAGGCTTCATTTCTGGGATGTAGGGATGGTACAACATAAGTAAATCCATCAATATAATCCAACATATAAACAAACTGAAAGAAAAAAAAACACATAATCATTTCATTAGATACTGAAAAAGCCTTTGACAAAATCTAACACCCTTTCATGGTAAAAGTCTTGGAGAGATCATGGATACAAGGCCTATACCTAAACAAAATAAAGGCAATATACAGTGAGCCAAGAGCCAATAGCAAATTAAGTGAAGATAAACTTAAAATCTGAGACAAGACAAGGCTGTCCACCCTCTCCATATCTAGTCAACATAATACTTGAAGTTCAAGCTAGAGCAATTAAGACAACTGAAGGAGATCAAGGAAATACAAATTGGAAAGGAAGAAGTCAAAGTATCTCTATTCACAGATGATATGATAATGTATGTAAGTGACCCCAAAAACTCTACCAGAGAAGTCCTACAGCTGATAAACACCTTCTACAAAGTGGCTGGATACAAAATTAACTCCAAAATATCAGTAGCCCGTTTTCATACAAACAATAAATTGACTGAAAAATGAAAAAAAAAAAAGTAAGAAAACAACACCCTTCACAATAGCCAAAAACAATATAAAATATCTTGGTGAAACTCTAACCAAACAAGTGAAAGACTTCAAGTCTCTGAAAAAAGAAATCAAAGTAGATATCAGAAGGTGGAAAGATGTCCCATGCTCATGGATCGGTAGGATTAACAAAGTAAAAATGGGCATCCTACCAAAAGAAATCTACAGATTCAATGCAATTCCCACCAAAATACCAACACAATTCTTACAGACCTTGAAAAAACAATTCTCAACTTCATATGGAGAAACAAAAAAACCCAGAATAGCTAAAACGATCCTGTACAATAAAAGATCTTCTGGAGGTATCTCTATCCCTGATCTTAAGCTGTACTACAGAGCAACAATAATAAAAACTGCATGGTACTGGCATAGAAACAGGCTGGTGGATCAATGGAATCAAATCAAAGACCCCACACAACTACAGACACCTAATTTTTGACAAAGATGCCAAAACCACACAATGGAAAAAAGATAGCATCTTCAACAAATGGTGCTGTTCTAACTGGATGTCCACATGTAGAAAAATGCAAATAGATCCATACTTATCACCCCACACAAAATTAAAGTCCAAGTGGATCAAACACCTCAACATAAAACCAGACACACTAAATCTATTGGAAGAAAAAGTGGGAAAGAGCCTTGAACTCATTGGCACAGGAGACAACTTCCTGAACAGAACACCAACAGCATAGGCTCTAAGATCAACAATCAATAAATGGGACTTCATGAAACTGAAAAGCTTCTGTAAGGCAACAGACACTGTTAATAGAATAAAATGGTAGCCTACAGCTTAGGAAAAAATCTTCACCAACCCTACATCCAACAGGAGGCTAATATCCAAAATATATAAAGGATCCAAGAAATTAAATACCAACAAACAAAACAATCCAATTTAAAAATGGGGTACAAAGCTAAACCAAGAATTCTCAACAGACGAATCTCTAATTGTTAGACCAGCACACCAATGTTGGGAAATGTAGGAATGTTGGGAAAAGTGCGCCTGTGGAGGTTACATGAGGGTTCACAAATCACACCAGAGATTGGTTCCACGTGGGAGGTTTATTAGAGGACAAGAGAGGGACCACGTGTTGGGGTGGGCCCTTTAAGTTGGAAGGTAACCACGCCCTCCAGGTGTGGTCACCTGACTGGCTGAGGACACATGATAGGTTGCTGGGCAACCCAGAAGCAGCTTGTGTTCCAAAATACTAACACTAATGGCTGAGAAGCACTTAAAGAAATGTTCAAAAAAAATAAAAAATTAAAAATTAAAAATTAAAAAAAAGAAATGTTCAAGGTGTTTAATCATCAGGAAAATGCAAATCAACATGACTCTGAAATTCCATCTTACACCCATCAGAATGGCTAAGATCAAAAACTGAAGTGGCAACACATGCTGGTGAGGATGAGGAGCAAGGGGAACACTGCTCCATTGCTCATGGGCGTGCAAACTTCTACAACCACTGTGGAAATCAATCTGGAGCTTTCTCAGAAATTTGGGAATATATCTATTTCAAGACTCAGCTATACTACTCCTGGGCATATCCCCAAAAGATACACTACCTTATCACAAGGACACTTGCTCAACTATGTTCATAGCAGCTTTATTCATAATAGCCAGAAACTGGAAACAACCTAGATGTCTCTCATCTGGAAGAATGGATAAAGAAAAATGTGGTACATTTACAATGGAATACTACTCAGCTATAAAATACAAGGAAATCATGCAATTTGCAGGCAAATGGATGGAACTAGAAAATATTATCCTGAGTGAGGTAACCCAGACCCAGACACACATTGTATGTACTCACTTATAAGTACAGAGTAACCATTTTACAATCCACAGACCCAAAAAACCTAAGTAACAAGGAAGGCCTAAGAGAGGATGCTTGAATCTCACTTAGAAGTGGAAATAAAATAGTCATCAGGAGAGGGTGGAGAGAGAGAACTGGGTAGGAGATGGTGTGGGAAGGGGAATGAGGGTGGGGATCAGGTTGGGGGAGAGTGGGGATGGGAGGTGAGAAGGCTGGAAGAGAAAGGAAACCAATAGTGGAGGCATCTTTGGGTCAAGCTGGAGACCCACAATGGGGCAGGCTCACGCGAGAATATGGGGCGTCTCCAGCTGAGACTTCCAGCAGAAGAGGACACGGAGATGGAAATAGCCAAGCCACCTTCCACAGCCAGGCGGGGCCTCCAGTGGAGGGAGGGAGACACAAACCACCTACAAAACCTTTGACCTCCCCCACAAGATGTGCAGGGATAAAAATGGAGCAGAGATGGAGGGAAGAGCCTAACAATGACTGCCCCAACTTGAACTCCACCCTATGAGAGAGATCTAACACGATGCTCTGCCATGCTTGTAGACAGGAGCCTAGCATAACTGTCCTCTGAGAGGCTCCACCCAGCAGCAGATTGAAACAGATGCAGAGACTCACAGCATTGGGCAGAACTTGGGAAGTCTTGTGGAAGAGCTGGGGGAAGGATAGAGGGACCTGGAGGGGAAGAGAACTCCACAAGAAGGCCAACAGAGTCAACCAACCGAGGACCATGGAGGCTCACAGTGACTGAACCACCAACCAAAGAGCATGCATGGACTGGACCTAGGGTCCCCTACACATATGTAGTTGATGCACAGCTCAGCCTTCATGAGAGACCCCTAGCAATTAGAGCAGGGCCTATCTCTGACATCACTCAGTTGCCTGCTTTTTGATCACTTTCCCATAATTGGGCTGCCTTGTCCGGCCTCAGGGGGAGAGGATGCTCTTAGTCCTGATGGGACTTGATGTGCTGGAGCAGGTTGATGGGGAGAGGGCTTCCCTTTTCTGAGGAGAATGGTAAGAGGGAAGGGGGAAGGTGGGAGAGTGAAACTGGGAGGAGAAGAGGGAGACGTGCGATAGGCATGTAAATTGAATAAATAAATAAATTTTTGAAAATTAAAAAACAAACAAATGGAACAAAGCCACGCAGGAAGATTGCCAGAAATTTTAGGATAGCCTGGGCCACAAAGTGAAACCTTGCTTCTGAAATTAAAAAAATGAAGGAAGAAATGAATGGTGAGCTGGCTGAGACTGACACAAGAAAGAAAGAAGGAAAGAAAGAAAGAAAGAAAGAAAGAAAGAAAGAAAGAAAGAAAGAAAGAAAGAAAGAAAGAAAGGAAGGAAGGAAGGAAGGAAGAAGGGAGGGACAGAGGGAGGAAGGGAAGGAAGGAGGGAAGGAAGGAAGGAAGGAAGGAAGGAAGGAAGGAAGGAAGGAAAGAAAGATTTCCAGAAATGTTCTAAGAACAGACTGACAATAAGGTAAGCAGAGTCCCAAACAATATTACATGAGAGGAGGATTCCTCAAGGAACCATAATTTGGGATCTGTGTGTCTATGAATTACTGTAACCATCGTTCTCCCTCACCTTGAACAGATACAGATACTGTATGAGCCTCCCTGTGGCTTAAGAGAGGCAAAGTCAGGTAACTGGATAATATGGCTGCCAGGTCCATTCAACTCCTGCTTGAACAGAGGGGGAAAGGGCTATCCAGACATGAAATGCAGGGAGAGTGGATGAATGCTGGGACTACACACTTGTAATCGCAGGCACACTAGTGATCGCAGCTACTCCAAGGCAGTGGCACCAACATTGTGAGTTCCAGGCCAGTGTAGGTGACATAGTGATACAGTGTCTCAAAAAACAAGCCAACGATAACAGAAGGTTACTCCCTGGGGCTGGAGAGATGGCTCAGCAATAAAGAGGAGCTGAATTCAATTCTGAGCACCCACATGGCAGCTCACAACAATAATTCCAGTTCCCACTTAATCAACCCTGCTGCACCCTACCTTGTGAAGATCTTGCTTCCAAGCATCACACTGAGGAACAGGCTCCCAAGCAGGAATCTTCAGGGGACCAAAAGCACACCGCACAGCAATTAAGCAATTAGAGCCAGACATGGTAGCACCACCTTTAATTCCAACAATTAGGAGATTTCTGTGAGTCCAAGGCCCTTCCAGTCTGCAAAGCCAGTTCCAGCCTAGCCAGGACAATAGAGTAAGACCTTGTCTTAAAAATGATGGTAATAAAATAAATATGAAGCCATATAAGTGTGCACTTACAGTTTAACATCCAGAAGGAGGAAGCAAGGGAGTCACAGGGCCAGTCTGGGCTGTATACCTAGATCTTGCATAAGGAGGTTGAAGAGAAGACAGACTAGACCTGGAGATGGCTCCGTCAGTGTAGCACCCGCCTTGCAACAAGGAGGGCCTGAGTTCTGGTGCCCAGAACCCAATAAAAAACACATAGCTGTTATAGCAGCACTGCCTGAGAGGAGAGTCTGTTGGCCAGTGAGCCTCACTTGTGTGACAAAGTTCCAGGTCATCTTGAAACCAGTGTCAACAAGTGGAAATCGCCACAGCTGTCCAATGACACCTGCATATGCACAGGAGCACACATGCCTGCACCCTCACGTTATCATGCACATAAAAATGACAATTGCTGAAGTACGAGTTTTGTCGCTGGAACCTCTGAGGCATGTGTTCAGACCCTTCCCTCACCGTCATACTAGGGAACTCCTTGAGCTTCAAGGACTTGTATTTGGTTCCAAGTTGAATGCATGGGGCACACAGGGCATAGACATTCCCAGGTAGCTATCCTAGGTTTTGGCTTGCATGGGCTTCTGCTCTTGGGCTCAACCTAGTACCAGGAACCCCAGCCCAGACTTAACAGATCCCACCCTCACTGTGATCAACGCAGACACACCGGGTTTGCCATCCAGAGTGTCCCAAGGTGGTGAGGGGAGCACCTGTTCACCAAGAGAAACTCCTAGAAAGCAACACTTCACATTAGAGCTGCCAGAGAAATGCTCGCTCCAGCCCATCGCAGAGCGTAAGGAGGCAGGTGATTATTCACAGGGCTGGGCTATCACATGTATTCCTAACTGAGAAACAAGAGATGTACGAGCCTCAAACAGCCCTGGTCCAAAGAAAAGGGCAAGAAGAGGAGAAAGGTGGAAAGCTCGTATGGAAGGCCTCATGACCTCAGCCACTTCCATCCCTTCCCTGGCCTGGTTTAGCTTTCCGGCCATCAGTGTCACTGTCTACCACCCATTTTGCTCTTCTTAATGATAGGCTGACTCTCCATTCTCCTGGTTTTCTTGTGGGGAGTGGGGACAGGGTTTCACTGTGTAGCCCTGGCTGGCCTGGAATTCAGAGACCCCCCTGCCTCTGCCTCCTGCACACTGCTCCTCGTTTTTTGTTTTTTGTTGTCGTTGTTGTTTTGGTTTTTTGTTTGTTGTTTGTTTTTTTTTAACAGTTCTTCCCATGTGGTGCTGGCCTCCATGAGGCCTTCTCATTAGATGAGTGCCTTCCTATACTCAACTGAACCTCCTAGTTATGACTCCAGCCTCAGGCGGTGTTCTCTCCAAAGGGCTTGAGCCTCCTGCTATCCCGGACACTCGCCGGGATTGTGCCCAGGCATGTTGAACCTGCAGCCCACAGGCTGTGTCCCAAGATAGCTGTGAATGTAACCCAGGAAATGATAGTGTCGCAGCAATGTCAAAAGATTGGACACCCTCACGCTGAGTATTGCTAAGAAAACTTCCCCAGGCTGAGCAGTGTACTAAAAGGGAAAGGGTTTTTTTGGTTTTTTTTGTGCCTGTGTTTGTTTTGTTCATTTTACGCTTACAAAAGTGAAAGGTCTTGGGCTGGAGAGTTGGCTCAGCAGTTAAGAGTACTGACTGCTCTTCTGGAGAACCTGGGCTCAATTCCCAGCACCCACATGGTGGCTCATAACTATCTGTAACTCCAGTTCTAGAGGATCCAACACCCTCACATGCAAGCAAAACACCAATGCACATAAAAATAAATGAATTTTAAAAAGTGAGAGGTCAGCTGGAGAGATCGCTCAGAGATTAAGAACACTGGCTGTTCTTCCAAAGGTCCTGAGTTCGATTTCCAGCAGCTGCATGGTGGCTCATAACCATCTCTAATAAGATCTCATGCCCTCTTCTGTCATGCAGGCACACAGATTTTTATACACATTCTGCAGGCAGAATAATGAGAAAGAAAGAAAGAAAGAAAGAAAGAAAGAAAGAAAGAAAGAAAGAAAGAAAGAAAGAAAGAAAGAAAGAGAGAGAAAGAGAGAGAGAGAAAGAAAGGAAAGAAAGAAAGAAGGAAAGAAAGAAAGGAAAGAAGGAAGGAAGGAAGGAAGGAAGGAAGGAAGGAAGGAAAAAAGGTCTCAGGCATGGCATTCAAGGGAGACATTGAGGTAACTACCCGTTGGGGTAAGTTTATCAGACAGTGGCATGTCAGGGCTCTGAGGATAGTTTTAGGCTTTGAGGCAAAGTGGAGGCTCTTATAGGTCTCATAGGTCTTAAAGAAGTTTCCACAATGTGAGCCTGAGCTAGGCTAGCTCTGATTCCCAGGGAGCAGGCTGTTGTTTTTTTTTTGTTTTGTTTTATTTTTAAACAAAATCCCAATCGTTTGATTTTACCAATAAAGACTCAGGAGCCAGATGCTGGGGTGAAAGCCTGCTAGCTCAGAGAGGCAGAGAAAGCACCCAGTTGACCTTCCTTCTCAATTTATGTCCCCCCAAAATGGAAAGCTCCTTCTTCATGCCATCTAAAAAAAAAAAAAAAAAAAAAAAAAAAACTTAAACTGAATGTCCGTGTTTTACTTCCTGCGCATCTCTCTATCTGTCCTCCTTACTTCCTCTTAGCCTATGTCCACTCCCTGCCAACTAGTTGCTTGCTCTACCTCTTGACCTTTGGTTGATATTACTTAATTCAAGTAGAAGGCTCTTGGTTAATTAAAGGTGTGTGCTAGAGCTGAGTCACACAGCAACTAAAAACAGGTTTTTCCAGAAAAGAACACATTCTTGAGGTCCACAGTGTGATCAAATATCCTACTACAGCAGGCCAAGGGAGGGAGCTCCCATGGAGGGGGAACTTCTGAGATGTGGAGGTGTGAGGGTGTATTTGCCACCACAGCCCCTGCTGTTCGCTTTCTTTTTTCTTCTTTCTTCCTTTCTTTCTTCCTTGCTTTTCCTTTAGGGTTTTTCTGTGTAGCCTTGGCTATCCTGCACTCACTTTGTAGACCAGGCTGGTCTTGAATGTACAGTGGCCCACCTGCCTCTGCCTCCCAAGTGCTGGGATAAAAAACATGTGCCACCATGCACAGCTTTTTTTTTTTTTTTTTTTTTTTTTTTTTTTTGATGGGGGGCTCAAGACAGGATTTTTCTGTGTGGCCCTGGCTGCCCTGGAACTCATTCTATAGATCAGAGTGGCCTCAAACTCACAGAGATCTGCTTGCCTTTGCCTCCTGAACGCAGGGACCTTGTGATACCCCAGGATCTGTTGATGGACTCACAGACCAGAGAGGGGATCTCTGCCTGCTCTCTGTTCACCCATTTTCTACCTCCCCACTCCTTCTTTCTCATTTTATTTTATTCTCTTTATTCATTCTTCTCCCTTCCTTTCCTCCCTTCTCTTCCTCTTTTAATGGTTTTGTCTACGAGACTATGGACAAACTTTAAAAAACAAATTAAGGCAAAAGATACCAGTACATAATTGTAGTCCTTGTATTTAGGTATTTAGATAGTGAAGGCAAGAGGATCTGAGTTTGAGGCTAGCCTGAACTAAAGAGTATGAAGTTGTTTTGTTTTGTTTGAGACGGTTTCTCTGTGTTGCCCTGACTGTCTTGGAACTGGCTCTGTAGGCCAGGCTGGCATTTGAACTCACAAAGATCTACCTGCCTCCACCTCCTGAGTGTTGGACTAAAAATTTGTGCTGCCACCACCACCTGGCTAAGCTGTTAAAAAAAAAAAATTTAATACAAAGTCAAAGCTCAGCCAACATCTCCTTATTTGGAGATAACCACCATGAACATTTTAGACAAGTACCCCTCACAAGTTTTCTCTGTGTATATCTGCATCTGTCAACATACTTGCCATCAATATGATCCCAAAACAACATTCATGTGTCCTAGTGACACCAGAAAAGGTCGGGTGGGAGCTATGGAGAGACCAAGTTTGCCTGCCATCCCTGGCAGGCAAGGAAGGAAGCTAGAATCAAGGCTGTCTAGAACATTCATCACCCCGGACAGAGGACTGACTTGAGTCTTCTTTCCTAGCCCACTCCCTTCAAGGGGTTCTAGGTAGGGATAAAACCAAGAGAAAGCTTAGCTGTGCCAGTCCTCAGGATGGGAGCTGGGCATGAAGCACTTGTGCTGTCTCCAGCCCTGAGCAGGCTCCTTCTAGAAGGGAGTAGGTAGAAACTGGACGAGGAGATAGGTTCCCATCCACCCACAGAGATCCAGACCCCACTGGGCAGAGCAGACAAGACAAGCCTGCCATATCCCGTGGCCAACCTCCCTCTGCCCGGCATCTACACCAGTTCCCACCTCAGATTTTGCTTGAACCCTCAACACCTCCACCAAAGTTGAGCTGGGAGAGCATCCTGGTCAGATGGACCAAGAAGGACCTCTGGACTAGCTAGGGACATCAGTTACTTATAATCCTCACTATAATAAACAGTGCACTGCAGGTGCTACTTTTAAAATTCCACTTTATTGGTTTCTTATATCTCTTCCTTTCTTCACCACACCTTAGCCCTCTTAATACCTTCCAACCCCCCCCAACACTAGGTAGGAGAAAATGAATGTTAGGACAGGTTAAGAAATAGACCTCTTTAACCTAGCTCTGGTTGATCAGGGTCGTTGGGTTCCTTGGGAAAGTCCAGTCTTTGTTTCAGGATATCTCCAACTTCAAACTGCATCAACAGCAACCAGGAGCAGCAGCGGGGAGCAGCAGCCTTCTTCCTTCTCGGAATGTCCCTCGAACCATTCTCGAAGAAACTTTACTCTCTCAGAATGTCTCCGCTCTCTCTCCAGGCTCTAGTATTTATACCCTCTCAGAGTCCTCAGAATTAGACTAACTGCAGCTAGCCAAGACCACGCCCCTCTCCAAGCTGCAAGAGGCAATTATCAGCTCTGGACAGACTAAGAAGTCTCACATCCCACACATGGGACTAACACAAAAACCTGTTTACATAACATGAGTTTTTAAAGAAACCAAAGCTTCCACTACAATCCCAAGGTTGTATCAATCCAAATATCAAGGATGTTCAGACAAAGACTATAGATTTTTATGTTATCCTGAATCAGAAGTTCCCCTCAGAGTTGCACTGAAAATTAGTTGTCATCTTAGAGTTGTTTTTACACATAAATGAGACATAAATGAATGTGGAATTTGTGTTTCACATATACGAAACTCCCTTTCACACCCAAGCTCTTCTGTCTACACAAAGATCTGCAGCATGAGGACTGAAAAGACAGCAAGTCAGTGCAGACAGCCTGGTAGATGGAGGATCCACTCAGTATTCCCACAAGCGGTCTCCTGGGCTCTGCAGTCAGAGCCCATCTGCCTCCTCCAGCGGCGTGACCTTAACAAAGTCACCAGCCTCCCTGGTACACAGAAGATTAAATGATTAAAGCAAAATGGTTAAAGCCACAATTATTATCTCAGAAGGTGAATGAGCTGGGCTAAAGTTTAGCTCAGTGGTAGAGCACTGGCCTTAGGATTAATAACCACACCACAGAGCAATACAAAACACCCTTAGGGTCAGAGTGTGCCCAGCCTTCTCAGCCATTGAGGGATAAGGCAGCAGGTCCTGGTTTTCCAGTTCCCTCAGTAAACAGGACTGCTTTGTTTGGGAAGAGGCAGTGCTATCTCTTCAAAGCTAAATCACTCTGGTACCACTGAACCTTGGTACCACTGAATCTTGCTTTCTATCTCTGAAATTGAGGGGGAAAAATAACCTTATTTTTGTCAGTTTAGAAAATTGGAAGTCAAATTAGAAAACTACCATCAAACATGTTCTGTATCGCTGATGTATACCAAAGCAAGTAGGACAGTGGCCCCGCTGGAATAGTCCCTCCCAGGACAGCAGAAACTGGGGACCCACGAATGTTTATTGAATTAGAAATGAATCAAAAAAGAAAGAAAAATTAATCAACTCATCTGAAGAAATAAAAATAAATAAATAAAGATTTAAAAGCACAGGTTTCCTAAGATGTTTAACAAAAAGTGAGAGAACAGGTCAAATCCTTCCAAAGAGAGCGTTCCTGTCTTCTCTGCTCCCTTCCCATCCTTTGACTGGACCCCTAATTTTTTAGGAGCAGGGACTGTCAGTCATGCTGATTACAGCCCCTGGTTGACAGAGCATTGTCACATTTTCCCATTTGACCACTGAAGTAAATGAAGTGAGCTTCACAGATGTGGACAAGGAGCCTCAAAGTCATGGGCTCTCTCCAAGGTCACACAGGTCTGAAACCTATAGTACCATTCCTCCCTCACAGTCATCTCCCTGCTCTCCTGCTATCTCCCTAGACTCTGGCCCCTCTCACTGCTTCCCCTTTGAAGCTAGAAATCAGTATCCCAAATGTTCAGGAGGAAACGCCATTGAGAGGTCCCCTTCCTACAACGTGCTCTTTCTTTTCAGACACCCTTGGAATTGTGACCCAAACAGCTATCTCTTCCTCCCTCCCTCCCTCCCGCTCTTCCCTACATGCCCTCTGAGCAGGAGGCCTACCAATAAATACTGGGAACCGTCTCTGGCCGGCTGAGGGCACAATGTTTTGTTAAGATTCACACAGTTGAGTTTTTCTCATCTCGGTTCTAATGGACCAGCTGTCTAAAAGCAAAGCTCTAGTGATGGGGGGGGGGGGGGAGAGGATCATTCCACAAGCCAGCCTGCCCTCTGCTGACCAGAGTTGGAAACTATGGTTAATTTATGTGGAAAACCACTCATCTGAACTGTTCCACTGGCTGCAGCCAAGGGACCCAGCTCGCCTGAGTCTTTTCTGACAGCATCTTTCGGCCCATGCTCTCCTTAGCCGCAGGGGCACCCTCCAATTACGTCCTCACCAAGACCGCCGCTTTCTGGAACCTTTCCCCCCAGCTTCCATCAGTCAGAGTGGTTGGCAACTGAGTGTCTCTTCTATTGCAGTAGTCTTGCTGTGAGGTGTTCCCTGTGTGACCAGGAGGTAAGTGCTTTAGGGTTTAAGCCATTTGGGAAGAAGGTTCAGATGAATTTCAGAGAAGCCAGAGAAGCTGTGTGGTGGCCGAGACAGGAGAATAACTCACTTCACTCGCCCATGGATTCAACATCCATCTAGTAACTGATTTTAGGGTCTCGGCTCATGAGCAGAGAACGCAAGGCAGCTGTACCGATATTAATTGGCAGGGAGACCACTGAGGAAGGCGCTTTCTCTGTCATGGCATTCTCTTTGAACACTTATCAGAGAGCCTAACTGATGTCCTGATCAGCTCCTAGCACTCCAAGTCCAGAACCAACCCTAGCTTCTGCCCTGCTGAAATGCTGGGACCCCATGTCCCAACAGCCACCCGTGGAGGGGCCTGTGCGCTTCTGAATGAAGAGTACCTGTCTTTACTAAGAAGTCAACTCTGGAGAGAGAAGAGGCACAGACATGAATAGAGCCATTGCCCTCCTGCTACATGACCAGAGGACCCCCATCCCTTCGGATCTACTCCCTCTGACAAAGACCTCCTCAGCAAAACACAGCTATAATGCCCCTGCCTTGCATTTTTTTCATATTCACTTGCAGTTAGGACTGAGAATTTCCTGCTAAAAGACTACTTTTCTAGCTTCCTTGATGGCCAGGCCAAGCAGTCTGGAAGGAAGGGACCAGGGCATGGTTCTGCCGCTATAAAGAACTGAGTCCCATCTTCTTTTGCAGGCATCTTAGGCTACTTAGGGTAGCCTGAGACCCTACCAAGGTATTTGATAGGGACACATAAAGCCAAGAGAGAATGAAGAACCAGGCTGCCTCCATCTTAGGCTTAAATGCCATCTTACAGTAAAGACAAACTAGGTTCATTTCTGTTTATGATTAACCCTCTGTTTCTCAATGACTGGGCTATGCCCCACCTGTAACCTTAACTACAAATGGTTTTATACAGCCTGTTCCAGGAATGGAAATAATCTTTGCTTCAAAAAATTGTTTATAACCATCTTGCAACCCTACTTTTGTTTTAAAGGTTATATGACCACCTATAACCACCTTGTCATACCCACCTTGAAACCATGCCTTTGTTTCAAGAGGTCATTAAGACTAACTTATGTTATTCTCCTATAACCCTACTTATTTTACTCACCAAATCCCCCATTTGGAAACCCCCTACCCCTGAGCTATAAATATAAAAGCCTTGTCTTCTTCAAACACCATGGTAGGGAGAGGTGGCCTGTGTGTACGAATAAAAAAAATAAAAACAAACCTTGCTTTAATTAATTGCTTGCTTTAATTAACTTAGCCAAAATTATTTGGGCCCTTGGTCTTTCTCCTACCATCTCTGAGATTAACAGTACCTCCTACAGAGACTAGCTAGCCCCTCCCCCATGCTGTACATAATAAACATGTTCTAGGTTGTTGCACAGTTGGTACTACAGCAGAACATCCACAACCCACCTGACCCCAGCTTCCCTGTGTGTTTGTCCTTTCATCATTCTCTCACTGCCCCAGTCAGGCTCCCAGGACCTAGCCATGCAGTATGTGGCACTTTCTCAGAATCTCCTCCTTTCCCTCTGCTGCCCAAGAACCAAGGCCAACCCGGCTGCAGGCTTGAGATATTCCCATGCTCTGAGACCAGAAGAAGGTGTGAGGTCATCTAGGGTTGTGGGAAAAAATAGATTCCTTTTGTTGGCCGATTTCAAGAATAAAAATAAGATAAAGCAAGGTCTCAGCACTCGGCAGATTTTGAAAGCAGAAACACACACAGAGAAAATGAGAAGAGACATATATAGCATAGTACGCAAAGAAAGACAGACTCTCCAGAGCCAGCCGGGAAGCCAAAGATGGTGTTGAAGTTGGGGTTTGTATATGTTTTGGTATGACTGATTTAAACTACTGCAGGGACTAGGTAATCCAGAAAAGGAAAGGGAAGCTGATTATTTCTCCCCTATCCCCAAATTTGGAAGTCTCCTTGTTTTCAAACCTGGGACAAATGGCTGAGATGCCTATTTAACATATCAAAGCCGACCTAGCCTCCAGGTTCTCCCGGAAATCCCTCAGCACCTGCCTGGTACAGGACCCTCCAGGGCATATGCTGCCCCCTACCCTGAACTCTCCTGCCCAGGGAGCAGGGCTGGTCTTTCCCTATATTACCCAACCATTTTGGTTTCCTGCTCTTTTTTTTTTTTTTTTTTTTGTCTTTGGGTCTCCTGGCTGCTGATCAAGTTCACCTCTCTCCCCTCCCCCTCTTCCCTCATGGCCCAGCTCAGGGTCATGTATACCCTGGACTCCCCTAGATGTCCCTGCTTCCATATGCTACTTTTTATCTACAATAAACTTTCTCTTCCACCATACCTAGGAACAGTCATGCTATCTTTCCTTTTCCTTTTTATTTCTTTTCTTTTCATTTACCACTCAACAGTTTCCTCCAGAGGAAGAGCACCAACTTTTTGTCTTGGTTAGGAAGAAGAATGATGAAGTCATTAAGTATTTAAGTAAAAGGTACATTAATTATCTAAAGTTCTCAACTTTCCTAAAGCTGCAATGCCATGTTGTGGTGACCTCCAACCATAAAATCACTTCATTGCTACTCCATATCTATAATTCTGCTACTGTTGTGAATCATGATGTAACTATCCGCTGTGACCCCAACCTATCTGCCTCCTGATGGGGATCTGTCTGACTCTTCATCCCGATGGCCTGCTCTGCCTCAGGGACCTGAACTATTGTTCCTACCTTTTACTATTACCAACCTAATGCCTAGAACTTCTTTGCTCTATCTAGATAAAAATCATGGATGAGCAAGAGACTATTATTTTTAGGTATTCTGCCTGCGTGTACACCTGCAGGCCAGAAGAGGGCAACAGATCTCATTTTGGTGGTTATGAGCCACCATCTGGTGGCTGGGAATTGAACTCAGGACCTTTGGAAGGACAGCCAGTGCTCTTAACCTCTGAACCATCTCTCCAGCCCTGCAAGGGGCCCTTTAGACACTGCTTTATGTCACTGTTCGTTTCATCAGTTGTTGACAGCAGCAAGCAACAGCAGTGGGCTAACAGAGTGTAACAACTGGCAGCCTCTATTCTGACAATCTTTTGCCAAGCATGGGTATCAGGACCCTAGAGCCATAGCAGTCAGTGTCTGAGACCTTTGGGGCAGCAGAACACAGGGATATCAAGAAGGTAAGGAAAGGAAAAGGAGTTTCTCGTCCTGGAGTCTAGTTGAAGCTTCTCTCCAGCTGAGAACCAAGAATTCCGGCACAAGGGCTAGAGAGATGGCTCAAGAGGCAAAAGCGCTTGCTGAGTGAGACAACCAGAGCTCAACCCTGTGGCAGCAACCCCACAAAGTTGCCTTCTGAGCTCTACACACATGCCGTGGCACATGTGGGCCCAAACTTACATATATATCACACATGCAATAATAATAAAGTCTTAAAAATTCTGGTTTTGTTATAATGAAAAAAATTCCCAATTGTTAGATTTTAACAATCTAACAGGAGCCAGATGCTGGGGTGAAAATCTACTAGCTCCGAGAAGCAGAGAAAGCACCCCGCCAATCTTCCTACTGAGCTGATGTTCCAGAAGGAGAAAGCCAAAAGCCCCTTCTTTTCCACACTGTCTTAAATACCCTTCAACTCAATGCCCCTTCCATTCTGTTTACTCCCTGTCAGCTGGTTTCTTGCTCCACCTCTTGACTTAGGGTTAACTTTTATTTTATCCTGTGTACAGAAAGCTTTTGAATTAAAGGTGTGTGCCGGGGCTGAGCCACACCATAACTAGAAACAGGTTTTTACAGTTCACAGTCTTGGGGTTTACAATGGGATCAAATATCCTACAATATTCTACCACACTTGTTTGCTGTGAAAGTTGCCTATATAAAGATAATGCTATTATTATATATAAATATTTTGAGGAATAATATTAAGGAGCTGGAAAGGCAGCTCCGCAGTTATGAGCTCCTGCTATTCTTGCAGAAGACCTGTATTTGGTTCCCAGCACCTACATGAAGATTAACAACACTGTAATTTTAGTTATGGGGGATCTGCTGCCCTCTTCTCACTCCCACAGGTGCCAGGCAAAAATGCAGTTCACACACGTAAATAAAATAAGAAAAAAATCTTTAAAAGAATGTTGAGACAGCTGTTTATCCAAGGTATTCAGCTTTTCTCTTTTCCCAGCTATAAACCCCATTTTTCTAGAAATCTCATAAGAAACCTCACTTACAACAATCTTAACCGTCTTGTGTAACATTTGTGGTGCAATGTTTTATCTCATCAGGTAATAAAATCTACCCAAAGCACTTACAGAACCAGCCTATAATCTGAGGCAGTGAAAAATCAGGGAAGGAAAGTAGGAGAAGAGTTTGCTCTTGAGAAGCCCACGCCCCTGCTTGAGTGTATGCTACCCTTTCTGAGTCCCTCTTTATCAAGCCCCATGCTTAAACTAAGTTAAAATTTCTTCCTGATAAACTCCACAGCTTCATACTGTTGGAGTACACCGGCTCAACTGACTCACCCTAAAATGCTTTGTGGCAGTTGAGTCAAGATCCCTGGTTTTGCCGGAGTAGAGATCCAAGAGCATCTCAGTCTGCTGGAGGTGACAGTGTGGAACTAGGTCTCTCATGCTGTGTCCCACTGTTCACAGCCTGGTCCTGTTACCTGGGAAACCGAGGTCTCCTTTTGGGTTCTTAGTCTCATTAATTAAAAATAAAATAAAATTTAAAATGTACTTGGAAGGAGGCTCAAGGGCAATTTTGTTGATGCTAGCGGCAAAACAACAGGACAGACTGGCTAAAAATCTTGGCAGCAACCAGAAAGGGGAAGATGGAGGAAAAGACCTGCTTTTTATGTTAGGCACAAAGGTCAGAAAAACAGTAGGAAAGCCCAGACTGTCAGGGAAAGCGTGCTGAGGCTTTTTGCTGGTGCTCAAGAAAGAGATGAGGAAAAGATCTGCTTAGTGTCAGGCTGCAGATCTGACTTAAGGACACTAATTTGGATACCAAGATCATTCAGAAATTTAAATATATATTTCCATACCTTTCTGCTTTTGAAGTTTCTGCTGTTATTCTAGTGAGCCTGCCTTTATATGTGACTTGCTCTTGCTCCTTATAACACACTTTCTTTGTTCTGTATAGTAAATATTTTAGCTATAATATGACATGGGAATTTGCTTTCTGATCTTGTATAGTTGGTTTTCTGTATGCTGTTGGCGTACTTTTTAAAACTATTTCATTTACATTTCTTATACCTCTTCTTCCCTTCTCCACCCCAATTACTTCCCATTACCCCAAAACCAGGTAGGAGAGAAAGAAGGTTATTGGTAGACAGAGGTTAGTTTTCCTTAGCCATTTCCTGCTGGTTAGGGCCGTCGGATTGCTTGGGGCAAGTCCAATTTTCGTTTCAGACTATCTCCAACTTCTTCTCAAACTGCAACAACAGCAACCAGGAACAGCATTGGAGGGGTGGGGAAGGCCCTTCTCTCTCTGGGCCCTGGCATTTATTCTTTCCAGAGTCCTCAGAATTAAACTATATGCATCTGGCAAAGAGCCCTTCTCAGAGCCTGCACAAGGCAAATAGTCTGCTGCTGTGGACCATCTGAATCAGTCCCACATCCCACACCTGGGATTAAAACAAAACATGTTTACATAATATAATTGAATTTTTAAAGATTCCAAAACTTCCACTACAGTATGCCTCGTATATTTAGATGGGCTTCTCTCTCCTGCTTTTGGAAAATCTTCTGCTATGATTGTACTAGAAGTATTTTCCGTGTATTTGGCATGGCATTTTTCATCTTCCTCTATGCCTACAGTTTATAAATTTGGTTTTGCATGGTGTTCCACAGATTTTGCATGGGTTGTTCTTTTTTCCTTCCTTCCTTCTTTTCTTTCTCTCTTTTTAAAATTGTTGTTCTGTTTTTAATACACCAATTTCTGTACTTTGTTTTCAAGACCTGCTTGTCTGTCTCCTGTCACCAGTTGTGTTACTCAGGCTTTCTATCGTTTTAACCGACCTGGTGAGTTGTTATTTCCAGCATCATCGCCAGTTGGCTTTTCTTCATCATTTTTTGCTTACTGACTTCTATTGTTACATCCCACCTTGTCTAATTCTCTTGGGATTCATTTTGGAGTTAGTCATGTTTCCTTCACTTCTTTCAAAATATTTATCACCAATATTTTTAAATCTTTATCTGCAATTTTATATTTGTGGGTCATTATTCTAGGACTAGTAATTGTTGGAAGAAATATATTGTTTTGGCTTTTCATATTTCTTGTGGTTTTTTTTCCCCAGGGGCAATTGCACACCAGGACCATGATCTCAGTTGGAAATGTTTCAGATATTTGAGGTGCCATATTAAGGTGCTCAGGGCATTCAGCCTACAAGTTAGTACAGAGGGCCAGACCCACTGTGATAACAGAGCAATACTCAACTGAACAGCCAACTCTGATATAGTGATGGTTTCACAGTGAAGGGATATTGATGGTACTGTACATGTGAGTATACTAGTTATTGTAGATATGCGTCAAAAGAACAAAAGCAAAATAAGAAAAAACACAGTTGATAGTGGTATAGAGAGAAAGTAAAGGAGGTGTATGTAAGTATGAAGGGCAACTGTATAGTGATGAGAGAACCATGTCTCCAATTCCAGGAACAAGATTGTAAAATCTCCCACCTAAGAAACAGCCTAGAGATAGCCACAAAAATGGGAAGGGACATCTGTTCAGGGGAGCCTTATTTTATCTTCTAGCAGAACATTCTTCTTTTTTTTAAAGATTATTATTTATACAACATCCTGCCTGCACACCAGATCTTACTATAGATGGTTATGAACCACCATGTGGTTGCTGGGAATTGAACTCAAGACCTTTGGAAGAACAGTGAGTGTTCTTAACCTCTGAGCCATCTTTCCAGCCCTAGCAGAATATTCTTAACACAATGAATATAGCTCATTGACCACCTGGATGCAAGCCAGTCAGGAATTAAACCTTGTGACTTCCCTGCCACGTACCAGTTTGGGCTGGTTTGGACAAGTTTAGAGAGCCCCTTCCCCTAATTAGGCCTAGCCTTAGGCAATCATAGATGCACTAGTTCCCTTGATTTTGACCTGTGCCAACCACAATAACGATGACCTACCTGTCCCTGAAATTCCCCAATTTCCCTATAAGAAGATCTGTGTGCCTTTGTCTAGGGTCTCCATTTTGCCTGGATTGTGGCCCCAGCATGATGGTCTTCTGCAGAATAAACACCTATTGTTGTTTGCATGCTACTTGAATCTGGGGTTGTTCTTTCAGTGTCTTCTGGACCCTAACAGTGAGAATTCTGCAATTTTGGTTTCTTTAAAAAACACAGGGATATTATGTTTTTGTTTTAATTGCGGTGTTGTGCTATGGGCTGCTTCAGACTGCCCACAGCAGCAGACTATGATTTGCCTCATGCTCTAGCAGGGGCGTGGTTTTGCCAGCTGCAGATAGTTTCTGTGATTGTGTGATATTTGGAATTCTGAGAACTTCTCACAGGGTATAAAAATGCTAGATTGTTGGTAGTCATGCTCAAAGAAGAAACACAATGCAAGAAATTAGATTCAGGGATCTCTCTCTCTCTCTCCCCCAATTTGCTTCTTTCTCTCCTATCTAGTGATAGGGGTAAAAAAGGAGAGGGGGAAATAAAGGGTAGAAAAAAGAAGAACCTACAAAGTGAAGAAGACCAGGTACACAACTGTAGGGACAAAAAGTCAAGGTGTGATGAGGGAATTGGGGTTAAAGGTGCTAAAGAGAAAGATTAAAATATTCTATCAGAAAATATAAAACAGTCTGACATCAGGAGGCTGAGCCATGGCCTGGGCTCTGGACTATGGAAGCTAAGATAGTTGGGTCTTGCAAAGTCTCTCCCACCCCTGCCCCTGGAGGCCCTCTGCAATGGACAGCCTGTGCTCCTTGTTGAGTCATCTCATGGATGACGGGATTCCTGATGTCTCAACGTAGGTCAGCACTTCACAGGAAGAATTTCAAATCTGCTCACATCTTTGTTAATTCCTTCAAGGCTCTGGTTAAAACACTGGCTCTGTCCTCTAGTGTATTCTCAGGCTCCTTCCTAGGTTTTCAGTTTTTTAAATGCTGTTCAGATATTTACTCAAAATAAAAGAAAAAGTCTCTTTGTGTGTGTGTGTGTGTGTGTGTGTGTGTGTGTGTGTGTGTGTCTGCAAGCACCATGGTGTACATGTGGCAGTCAGAGAACACCCACGTGATAGTCGGTTCTCTTCTTCTACCATATGAGTACTTGACATTGAACTCAGGTTATCAGGCTTGGCAGTGAGTCCTTTCATCCAGTAAATCATCTTACAGGTCCAAGTTTCATACTTTTAATATCCCAATACATATACAGTCTTTTTTTGGTGGGAGGGTTGGGGGGGCAGGGTTTCTTTGTGTGTAGCCTTGGGTGTCCTGGAACTTACTCTATGTAGACCAGGCTGGCCTTGAACTCACAAAGGTCCTCCTGCCTCTGCCTCCCAAGTGCTGGGATTTAAGGTGTGTACCACCACTGCCCACGTCATATAGTCTTTTATTTACAAACTAAAATCTCTGTTTAAAGACAACATGTATTCCACGACTGTGCCTAACCAGGCCTCCCACTTCTATGCCCTGTAGCCTGTAACATCACAGAGACAGAAAACCAGGGATCTATTACATCAGCAGACAGAGAAAGATAGTGTGTCTCTTAGCCCAGCACACATGGCATGTTCCTTGTTTTGCTCTAACTTTATAGCAAACATTTTTATGTTCCATAGTGCTCCCAGCTTCTTTTTGCTGCCAAGATTAGATTAAGAGCTGATGATTAAGATTAAATTGATGATACAGTTCTATGTTCTCCAAAGCAACAGTGGGCTGAAATCATCTCAGAACTTTCCAGAGCAGAACCATCTTTGCAGGACCAGCTGTGGGTCTAAAACAATCTAGGCTACAAGTTGCTGCCCATAAACAGAAGACTAAGACTTACTCTATATTGTGAGAAATTTTTCCAGGTATCTGTGTGTGGCAGGGGGTGGGACAGGTGACCAGGCAACATACACCTCCCCTCCTCATAAGGTCCCAATGACAAAGCAAAGTGTAAGTCTACCAACGTTTATTCTGAGGAATCAATGAGTTTATTAGATGTTGAGTTACAGCCAGGAATGTGGTGGCCTTCAATCGACCACACTGAAAGGACTATACCCAGCACACAACTTCCCTTTGGCTGCATAAATGGAGCCCCTTTCCTAGTCTTTTCCACCCAGTGGACCTCTAGTCCCTCCCGAAGGCCAAATGCAATTAGGGAAGAATTGCTTATGCCTAGTTGGGATGGCCCTCCCTGTCCTTCTCTGATGAAGGAATGTCAACAGTCAACAAGCCCAGCTGTGATGATGTTTTGCACGCAGGCACAGCTGAATCATGAAAATGGTGTTTGGCTCAGAGGATGGTTCTATACAACATCCTGCTTCTGGTTTCAGAACCAAACAGGCTGGAAAGAAAATGTCTTTCCAAACTCAAAAGCTGGCTTCCTTATATGAACAACTTGTGCTAAGTGCTAGGACCTATCTCTTGTTCTTTAACTATAATTCTCTTTTTACAGGATCATAACCCCTCTGAGTTGCACCACCACTCAAGGGAGCCTGAAGGGGTAATAACTAACTTAATAGCTAAAACAAATGTTTAAAACCTTTGTGGGGGAAAAAAAGTTGCTTTATCACCCTACTTAAGCATTTAACTAACTATACATAGATGCCTTTCCTACTGAGACTCTCCCTACAGAGCTGGCCAGAAGAAATAAAAACAACAGCAACAACAACAACAACAACAACAAACAAAACAAAACAAAACAAAAAAAACATGTAGGTATTTTTTTAATCCAGCAATAGATGACTGGGTTGAAGCCAAAGCAGTAGACCATTGCCTAGCATGTACAAAGTCCTCAGTTTAATACTCAGGACTTAAAAAAAAATCTAGGGAAAATAAATGACAGTATAAACAATGCTACATTTAAATGAAGATCTGCACTTTTCAGACAATTCTTATGGATACCATGATATAAAAACCTCTTTTTATGTCTACTGACCTGTGTTTTTTTTTTTCTTAAGAAAGTAACTTGATTTGCCTATTTGATTCTTGGACCATAATTGTACATCTATCGGTGCCAGTCACCTGCCTCTTGAATGTATGACACTGTAGAGTGGTATACGAGGCATGTTGCTATGCTCCTCCGACATTATTTTCCCGTGCCTCTGCTCTGGATCCTGTCTTCTGCTGGCCCCAACAACCAAAGGCACAAAGAATCACTGTCCAAAGATTGGGTCAATCTGATCTTCTTCATTATACAGACATATGGCCAAATGAAAACATCCTGAGGAAGGGGTCCCTTCAGTCTTGGATGGGAGCCAGAGAAAAGCTTCACAAAATATCACTGCACAGCTGTGTCCTAAAAACACAGAAGGGGTTTGCACAGTTCTCCAGTAATGGCTTTCTCCAGCTAAAAGTTGCACTGCCCCTTTGCTACACATGCTGGCAGTGCTGAACCCTTTCTTTGCATGTACCCCATCATCTGTGAAAAGTGCTTCCTGATTCTAGAAGGCAGATTTCCTCGGGCAGGCATCCTTAGCCCTCCATTTCTCAGTTTCATCAGCTGCTTCTGTTAACCCAGTCACATAGCCTGTCAATGCCAGTTGTGACAGGGGGATGCCAGTGCCCCTTGTTATGGGAGCCATCATAGTTGATACTGTAAAAGCACTTGTCATTTCAGCTTAGAGTCCTCCAAGACCTGCTTTATTTTCTTTTTTAATTTATTTCTTTTATGTATATAAATGCTCTTTCTATATGTACACCTGCATGCCAGAAGAGGACACCAGATCACATTACAGATGGTCGTGAGCCACCATGTGGTTGCTGGGAATTGAACTCAGGACCTCTGGAAGAGCAGACAGTGCTCTTAACCACTGAGCCATTTCTCCAGCCCCAACACCTGTTTCTTTTTGTTTTTTCTTTTTGATCTCCATAATCTTTTCTCAGCCCATTAGTCCTTGTCTAGACATTTGAAAAACAGTTACCTCTTTTGCTAAACTGCTCAAAACATTCTCAAATCCTTTCAGACAACATTCTATACAGTATAGTCCCCATTAAGAATACCCAGTTTAAAACAAAAACAAAAACAAAAAAGAACATCCAGTTTGTGAAAACTATTTGTGGAAAACACCGAGGCACAGTCTGCCAGAACATCCAAAGAACCAGCTATCAGAAGATAACCAATGTCCTAATTTTATTTTACCCTCTACCTCTTACTCTTGCTCTGGGTCATAAGACAACGTCAGGAGTCGGTTCTCTTATTTCACTGTGGATTCCAGGGATTAAACTCATGTGATCAGGTTTGTGTGGTAAGCATTTTACCCACTGAGATATCTCACTGATCCAAACTAGCAGACATTTTAAAAGGAAAGGAATATGCTGGGCTGCATCGGCATTAACTGGAGATAGCAGGAAAAGCCCTCTGTCACCAATGGATACTCAGCACTAGGGTAACTGACAGAATGGAATCAAGGCACCATTTCATAAAGGATTGCTGCTGGGTAGCTCAAAAACCTCTCTAAACCACAGTCTCAGTAAATTCAGAGCTCAGTGTCATGGAGCTATATAGTGGCCAATAAATGCTGTTAGACAGTGGAGAAGGAACTTGGGGTCAGATCCATGGTTCAGTCAGTGAGCTGAAAACTGAAGAGACCACAGTCTATACTATAGACTTTCCTGTAGACTACAGGGAGACTCTGAGTGTTCAAGGAGATTAGGGATACAAGAAATTGATAACCAGCAAGTTTGTTCATTGGGCCAGAGAGTTGGCTCAGAAGGTAAAGGCACTTGCTGCCAAACCTAATGACCAGAGTTTGATCTCCAAGGCACACAAGATGGAAGGCAAGAACTTATTCCACAGCTTCTTTTTTAGGTGTTCACACTTGCGTTCCTATAGGGTTAAAAAAGGTGGGGGCTGGACATAGTGAAGACACCTTTAATCCCAGCACTAGGGAGGCAAAGGAAGGAGGATCTCTGTGAGTTTGAGGCCAGCCTGGTCTACAGAGCAAGTTTCAGGACAGCCAAGGCTTTCTCAAACCTTGTCTCAAAACAAAACCAAAAACAACAACAAAACAAAACAAAAAACCAATGTGGCGGGTAGGGTGGGGGCCTAAAATTGAGGCAATAACAATAATTTAAAGGCTTCCCAATGGGGAAAAAATGTCCAGGCCCAAGTGGATTCACTATGAAATTTAGCCAGTCTTTTAAAGATGAACTACCACCAATCCTTTTCATATTATTCCATGATGTCTATTTCATAGAAGAATAAAAAGTTTCAAATTATTTTTATACAGCTAGTAGTACCCTGCTACCAATACCACATAAAAGACACGACAATAAAAAATAGACCATTCTCCCTGATAAACATACATGCAAAAATTCTCAATAAAATACTTGCAAACCAAATTCAAGAATACAAGAAAAAAAAGTCAGCATGACCAAGTTGACTTTACCCAGTGATACAGGGATGACTTAACATATGCAAATCAAGGAAAATAACCATGAGATCTTTTCAATTGATATGGAAATGGCCTGCGACAAATTTCAACATCCTTTCATAATAGTCCCTATGCCTGAAGAGGGTAGGAGGGGAAACATCTCAACATAATAAGGACAGACGGAAGAAACCTACCATAGGCTTAGATTTTTCAGCAAACCTACTTTACTTACCTTCCTTCCAACCCCCGAAACCTTAGGTAGGAGATTAATAGGGAACAGGGCTGTAGTTCTCTTTTATCTACCTCCTGCTGATCAGGATTGATGGGTCATTAGGGGATTACCAGACTCAATCATCAAGATACCAGCAGTCCAGTCCAAAGGCCAACATGGAGTAGCAACATGAAGTCAGTGAAAGCTACAAGACCAAGTTGGATTGCCTGGAGAAGAATGTTTCTCTTTGCGAAGTCAAGCACGAAGATCAGTGCAGTGATGCTGATCCAAAAATCGGTGTCTCACTCTGCCTTGGCCTTTATCTATGTCCTCTTCTCAAAGTCTACCCATGGATGTTCTCAGCTGGCCAAAGTCACGCTCCTCACACATTGAGGGGTCACAGCAAACCATCATGTGCCCTCTCACAAACCAGCCTGGGCAAAGCGTCACATGCCCAGCTTGCACTTCAACCTATACCCTGCCTGAAGAAATGGCTCAGAACTTAAGGACACTGTCTGGTCTTCCAGAAGACCTGGGTTCAATTCCCAGCATCCACATGGCAGCTCACAACTGTCTGTAACTCCAGTTCCAGGAGATCCTCACACAAACATACATGCAGGCAAAATACCATGACACATAAAAATAAATTTTTAATTTTTTTAAAAAATTTAAAAAAAATAACCTATACCCAACATCTTGTAAGTGTCCACTAAGATCAAGAACAAGAAAACACCATCTCCCTTCTCCACTTCTGTAAAATACAGTGCTTGATGACTTAGCTAACATTAAAGTCAAGAGAAGGAAAAAAGAAACAACACATCCCCCAAAGTTTTCTATTGGCAGATGACAAGATTATGGTAAGAGATCCTAAAGACTCCACAAAAAAACTCTTAAGCCTGATAAACATTTCCAGCAAACTAGCAGGATACTTCATTAAACAAAACAAAACAAAAACGAACAAACAAAAACCAACCAACCAACAAACAAAATACTGAGAAGGAACTCAGTATTCTATTCACAATAGCCTCAAAATAAGAAAACATTAAACAATTCCCCACTCCTTCCCACCCCTCTTTCCCCCCCTTGGAATACTCCTAATCAACAAAGTGAAATATCTCTCCAATATAAACCTTAAAACACCAAAGAAGAAATTGAGAAAGGCACTAGAAGATGGAAAGACTTAATATTATGAAAACTGCTGTTCTTCCAAAAGCAGTCTGTAGATTTGATACTATTTCCATCAAAATTCCAACATCATTCTTCACAGAAAGAGAAAAAAATCTTAAAATGCATATGGAAGCAAAAGACCTCTGTCAAAACAAAAAGAAAAATTCTTGAGAACAGTGTGTCCATCAGGCCATTTATTGATTAAGTTGTTTGATTTCTTGTTTAATTTTCGAGTTCTTTGTATACTGTAGATCCTTTTTTTTTTTTCAGGATCTCCCATTGTGCCAGCTAGTCCAAATGGCTTTCACATTTCAAACATGGAAACAAAGATTAAAATCTAAAGACCAATGGCAAATCAGACTGTACCCAGAAGAAAACAAATTGAGAGTTCTGTGATGTGAAACTTGATCCCTGATGTCATATTATCAAACAACTATTCAGCAAATGGCTCAACTGAGACTTCAAAATAACAGGCACTGTAAGTGTAACTTCTTTAAAAACTGGTACCAGAAGCACAAACCAAACCATGGTCCAAAAACACAAGGGTTTGCCAGGAACTTCCTAAGTCATAAAGGTGAACAACTAGAATACTTCTTCACAAGTAAGACTGGGGCAAAGTGAAAACTTATTTTATTTAGTAATTAACCCATCTGGGTTTATATGAAACCACTATCAAGGGTTAGGAACCAGAGAAAGACCGAAAAGCTACCAGTGGGGAATTTCCTTGTGTTCCAACTATAGGAAACCACTTTTGCTCCTGGTGGCTTCATTAAAACTGTTACAGGTCGGGCTGCAGAGGCTCCTCCAGAGGACCCAGGTTCAATTCTCAGCACCCACATGGCGGCTCACAACTGTCTATAACTCCAAGGTCTGACACCCTCACACAGACATACATGCAGGCAAAACACCAATGCACATAAAATTAAAAACAAACAAACAAACAAACAAAAAACCTGTTAGAGATCACTTAGATGATTAAACTCAACCCTCTCAGTTTCCCTGTTTTGTCGTTTTCCTTCCTCCCTCCCTCCCTTCTTTCCTTCCCTTCTTTCTTTTGTTAAACCCGAGAATCATGAAGTCCTCAATTGTCCAATTACAGCAGGTTGTATTTTGGGGTGCACCTGGGACTGGCAAACCAGCTAGCAGCTGCTCCACCCTATGTTGGGATCTGAGAGAGCAGCCCCCGCCAGCCTCCTCAAGTCTCTTTTATAGGAGACATAAGGTGTTCACAAGGGTGAGAGAACTGTCGTCCATATATTGCTAGAAAGATGAAAAGGGAAGAAACAAAGGCAAGAATAGATATCATGTGAATGAGGTTGCAAGTAGTTTACATCAGATCTAAGGAACAGGAGCGTCTTAATTACAAATAGAAACCTTATTTTGCAAGGATTTAACATAGGACACAGAACTTATTCTTTAACACAGGACAAACGGGAGCTTCTTTTTAATTATAATTAAATTTTAAAATTTTAAATTAAAATTGCAAGGACTTAATAGAACAAACAGGAACTTCTTTTTCATTGTCTTAATTGCAAACAGAACTCTTTGTGTGTGTGTGTGTGTGTGTGTGTGTGTGTGTGTGTATGTGTGTACCAAATTGTTTTTTATTATCATTTATTACAATTTATTCAATAAGTATCCCGGCTATGGCTCCCTCCTTTGTCGCCTCCCAATCCCACCCTCTTTCCCTCTTTTCCCCCTATGCTCCTCCCCTAGTCCACTGAGAGGGAAGGTCCTCTTCCCCTTCTTTTTTTTTTTTTATTCTTTATTAATTGCACTTTACTCACTTTGTATCCCCCCACCCCATGGTTCCTTCCCTCCTCCCGTCCCAATCCCTCCCTTCCTCCACCCTCTGCATGCATGCCCCTCCCCAAGTCCACTGATAGGGGAGGACTTCTTTTCCTTCCTTCTGATCCTAGTCAATTAGGTCTCATCAAGAGTGGCTGCAGTGTTTTCTGTGGCCTGGTAATGCTGCTTCCCCCTCAGGGGGAGGTAATTAAAGAGCAAGCCAATCAGTTCATGTCAGAGACAGTCCCTGTTCCTATCACAATGTAACCCACTTGGATACTGAACTGCCATGGACTACTTCTGTGCAGGGGTTTTAGGTTACCTCCATGCATAGTCCTTGGTTGGAATAGCAGTCTCAGGAAAGACCCCTGTGCTCAGATTTTTTGGTTCTGTTGCTCTCCTTATGGAGCTCCTGTCCTCTCCAGATTTTACTGTTTCCCACTTTTTTCCCTAAGATTCCCTGTACTCTGCCCAAAGGTTGCCCTTAAGTCTCAGTATCTACATTGATAGTCTGCAGGGCAGAGCTTTTCAGAGGTCCTCTGTGTCAGGCTCCTGACTTGTTCCCTCTTTTCTTCTTCTGATGTCCAGCCTCTTTGCCTTTCTGGATAGGAATTGAGCATTTTAGCAAGAGTCCTCCCTCTTGATTAGTTTCTTTAGGTGCACAAATTTTAGTAGGTTTATCCTATATTATATGTCTATATGAGTGAGTATATACTGTGTGCATCTTTCTGCTTCTGGGATAGCTCACTCAGGATGATCTTTTCCAGATCCCACCATTTACCTGCAAATTTCATGATTTCCTTGTTTTTTATTGCTGAGTAATATTCCATTGTGTAGATATGCCACAATTTGTGCATCCATTCCTCCACTGAGGGGCATCTGGGCTGTTTCCAACTTCTGGCTATTACAAATAAGGCTGCTACAAATATGGCTGAGCAAATGTCCTTTTTGTGTACTTGAGAATCTTTTGGATATATGCCTAGGAGTGGTATGGCTGGATCTTGAGGAAGCACTATTCGTAGTTGTCTGAGAAAGCGCCAGATTGCTTTCCAGAGTGGTTGTACAAGTTTACATTCCCACCAGCAGTGGAGGAAGGTTCCCCTTTCTCCACAACCTCACCAACATGTGTTGTCTCTTGAGTTTTTGATCTTAGCCATTCTGATGGGTGTAAGGTGAAATCTTAGGGTTGTTTTGATTTGCATTTCCCTGATGGCTAATGAGGTTGAGCATTTCTTTAAGTGTTTCTCTGCCATTCGATATTCCTCTGCAGAGAATTCTCTGTTTAGCTCTGTACCCCATTTTTTAATTGGATTACTTAATTTTTTGCTGTTTAACTTCTTTAGTTCTTTATATATACTGGATATTAGCCCTCTGTCAGATATAGGGTTGGTGAAGATCCTTTCCCAATCTGTAGACTATCATTTCATTCTGAGGACAGTATCCTTTGCTTTACAGAAGCTTTTCAGTTTCATAAAGTCCCATTTATTAATTGTTGCTCTTAGAACCTGTGCTGTTGGTGTTCTGTTCAGGAAGTTGTCTCCTGTGCCAATGAGTTCAAGGGTATTCCCCACTTTTTCTTCTAAGCGGTTTAGTGTGTCTAGTTTTATGTTGAGGTCTTTGATCCGCTTGGACTTAAGTTTTGTGCAGGGTGATAAGTATGGATCTATTTGCATTTTTCTACATGTAGACATCCAGTTAGACCAGCACCATTTGTTGAAGATGCTGTCTTTTTTCCATTGAATGGATTTGGCATCTTTGTCAAAAATCAGGTGTCCATAAGTGTGTGGATTTATGTCAGGGTCTTCTATTCCATTGATCCACCAGTCTGTTTCTATGCCAGTATCGTGCGGTTTTTAGTATTGTTGCTCTATAGTACAGCTTGAGATCAGGGATGGAGATACCTCCTGAAGCTCTTTTACTGTAGAGAATTGTTTTAGCAATTCTGGGTTTCTTGTTGTTCCATATGAAGGTGAGAATTTTTCTTTCAAGGTCTGTAAAGAATTGTGTTAGTAATTTGATGGGAATTGCATTGAATCTGTAGATTGCTTTTGGTAAGATGGCCATTTTTACTATGTTAATCCTGCCAAGCCATGAGCATGGGAGATCTTTCCATCTTCTGATATCTTCTTCTAATTCTTTCTCCAGAGACTGGAAATTTTTTTCATACAAGTCTTTGACTTGCTTGGTTAGGTTCACACCAAGGTACCTTATGTCCTTTGTGGCTATCGTGAAGGGTGTTATTTCCCTAATTTCTTTCTTTCTCTGCTGTAGGAGTTCCCTGGTAGAGCAAACAGAACTCTTAACCTGCAAAGCATATTTTTCCTATTTTGGTCTCCCATTAACTTATGAGGTGTATATTGTCCCTGTTTTTGTGGGTCTCTCTCTTTCCCTCTCCCTTTCCCCCTCCTTTTTTCTCTTTTAGGTTAAGACAGGATCTTACTCTGTAGTTCAGGCTACCCTCAAACAATGTATAACAACCCTGCTTCAGATACATGTATATTTTGGTTTTGTTGTTTTGTCTTTATTTTTCAAGACAGAGTTTCTCTGTGTACCCTTGGCTGTCCTGGACTCCCTTTGTAGCCCAGGCTGGGCTTGAACTTGTGATCCTCTTGCCTCTGCCTCCTTCAGCAAACTCTACTGGCATATGCTACCAAATCTGGCTCTTGGCCCTCTAACATTTAATCTTACGTCTTTAAGACCCTGCAGATGGACTTGAGGGGGTCACTGGATCTCTTTGTCCCTCTCCCCAGTGTGTCCACATTGACAGAAATCTCTTCTGTGTGCTTTTTTAGTATTCATATGGCTTACTATTTACTAGTCCTTGGTTTCTCAACAGTGCGTAGCCAACCCTGGCTTCTTAGGATATAGCATAACCCCAAGTTTGGTAACAACAGCATCATGTTTTAATACAGTTAGTAACAAGACACTAGAGCAGAACTATGAAGAACCAGATATGGTAACACATGCCTAAATCACAGCACTTGGGAGGCTGATGAGACAGAGTCTGAGGCTGGACTGCACATTGAGAACCTATCTCAACCAACATGTAGCAATAGTAACAATGAGTATAATAATGGAAAGTAAAACTACCAGACCAGAATTGATATGCAACTTTAATAAAGAATAAACAGTGTGGGCAGAAACATAGGAGGCAAATTCAAAGTGGGGGAGGCATATGCCCTTGCTGAGGAATGGGACCCCTTTATATCAGTTGAAAGGAGTTACCTAGGCTGGCTTGCCACATTGGCCATTTGTTGGGTTCCCATCTGAAATGAGTTCAAGACAGCAGCTCACTATTTTATATGTTATAATGACACTTGTCTTCCCTAAGATTGGCCATGTGAGGCTACATTACAAACTTAGAGTCACAGTCTATACTTCAAAAATCAAGTTCAGCCACATATCCTTGAGAATTAAGTAGCTGATTAAAACAGCCAAATTAATAGTAAAAAGCAGAAAACTCCCTCCCCCCATGTGGCTACACTAGGAAGAAAGACAAAGAGGTCCAGTGACCCCCTCAAGTCCATCTTCAGGATCTTGAAGTGAGAATAAAGGTTAAATGGAAGGCCAGGGCTGTGCACATCTAAGCAGTTCTGGCCAGATGTGGCCCTGCACATTAGTGACCTATCATTGGCCGGGCTCAGTCTTATTCTGTATGGCGATGGAACTGTGTGAAATCTCTTTTTCAGGAGACAAGTTCCTATCTGGTGCTTGAAATTTCTGTTTCTTTGGGGCTCATTGTTTCAATAGTTTTGAAGTGAGAGGCACAAGTGTCTTTTTAGACTATCTTCCTTTCCGCCAGGCCAGTTACCAGGGGCCATTGGGGTTAAGTCCACTTGTTCATCTGAGGCAACATGGGTACACTCCAAGCTGTGAATGATCATCTGCCAGAGAGTGGATTTTCTTTCTTTCTTGAGACAAGCTCTCACTATGTAGACCTGGCTAGCCTGGAACTAGCTACGGCTATGTAGATCATGCTGTCATCAAAGTCATAGCTAGCTACTTGTCTCTGTCTCTTAAATGTTGGATTAAATACACAAGCATGTTTAGCCTCTAATTCTGTAGTTCCCTTTTGGCTATTTTGTCTCTACAACACACACACACACACACACACAGAGAGAGAGAGAGAGAGAGAGAGAGAGAAAGAGAGAGAGAGAGAGAACTATTTGACTGTATAAAAATTTAATATAAAAAAGGCTAAGGCTCAGTGGTCAAATGCTTGCCTAACATACACAATACTTGTGGTTTGCTCTCTGATATCATATATACACATAAAGTAAATAAAATAAGATGAAAATGACAACAGTAAACTGAGAAAAAAAGCAAAACATGGGGCAAAGGTTAATATCTTTAATTATATGTAAATACTTGAAGATCTTTAGAAAAAAAAAAGGCGCGTAAATTGCTTACCTAGCATATACAAGGCTCTGGATTCAATCCCCAGTACTGGGTTGGGGATAATGTACATATTCATTGAATTGCCAAGTGTGGCAGCAAAGGCCTGTAATCGCAAAATTTAGGAAATGAAGGCAGAAAGGAGTTCAAGACCAGCCTGGGCTATGAAAAACAAAACAACAGAATCTGTAGGAAAAGAAAATGGCTGAACAAGATATGATGGTGATCAACTTAGCAACGAGGAGGCAGAGGCAGGAGGATCACTGTAGGTCAGTCTAATCCACATAGACAGTTCCAGGCCGGCCATGGAACCCTATCAAAAAAAGAGAAAGAGAGGAGGAAAAAAAAAAGGAAGGAAGGAAGGAAGGAAGGAAGGAAGGAAGGAAGGAAGGAAAGACCAATTAAGTAGGAAAAAATTATAGCATCTTCCTATGGTGGCATAAATCCAACTGAATGACTAGGAGATAGACTCAAGGTAAGGCAGATAAGGAGAGGGCCCATGATGAGGTAAATTTCCTAGATGACTGGCTTTTTCCTTAATCTGCTCACCTGGACAGCCTGGTAGCTTAAAACAAAGCCCTGACCAACTTCTTCTCCTACCATTAGGGCCCCAGCCTGTATATTGGTCTGCCAAGTTCAAGGCCAGATCAGGATATGTTTAGCCCAAACTTGTGAAAATCTATTATCACACCCTTTCCCCAATCATCACAGATGAGGAGCCAGAAAGACTGTAAAAAGCAGAGGGAATTGATGTTCGTGGCAAAACACTATTTGCCAGACATGACAATGCCACTGCACATGTAAACTCACAGCACCTGAGACTCCATGCACAAGAACACACCCGATCAAGCCAAACCAAAATGAGGGAGGTGCTCAGGAAGTCCCGCCCCATCTAAAGAGCATTGGTGTCTTGTGGGAGATAGTGTTTTCTTCAGAGCTGTGGCTCCTGAGAGACTATCCATGATTCAGTACATGGTCTTTGTGATGGTTTAAATGACAAGGCCCCCACAGGCTCTTATATTTGCATGCTTAGTCTCCAGTTGATGAGCTGTTTGGAAAGATTAGGAAATGTGACCTTATTGTAGTAGGTGTGTCCCTGTTGGAGGAAGTGTGTCTCTGCGGGTAGGCTTTGAGGTTTCAAAAGCCCACACCAGCTCGGTCTGCCTGTCTCTCTCTTGTCTCTCTCTGTCTCCGTCCCTCCCTCCCTCACTTTTTCCTCCCCCCACCTTGCTACCTACAGATCAGAATGTAGCTCTCAGCTACTTCTCCAGCACCACTCATGCCTTTGTGCCATGCTCCCTGCCATTATAACGGACTAACCCTCTAAAACTGTAAGCAAGGCCCCAATTAAATGCTTTCTCTTATAAGAGTTGCCTTGGTCATGGTGTCTCTTTACAGCAATAGAACAGTGGCCAAGAGAGTCCTATACTCATGCACAGACAGACAATATTAGTAGACTCAGTGAGTTTTGGGAAGAAAAAAAAAAAAAAAAGAACATGAAATTAAAAGGGAAAGTGATAGGAGTCTAGGGAAGGAATTGGAGTGGAAGAAATGGGGGAGGGCACATTTTATGTATGTATAAAAATTTCAAACAACAAAAAGTATTTTAAAAAGAGAGAGAAATGGTAAAAGATGGCTGTTATGGTTTGAATGAGAATGGCCTATAGACTCATATATTGGAAAACATAGCCCCCAGTTGGTAGAACATTCAGGACATATTAAAAGATGTGGCCCTGCTGGAGGAGGAGTGCCACTGGGGTGGGCTTTGAGATTTTCAAAAGCCCACACTATCCACAGCTTACGCTCTGCCTTCTTCTGTAGATCAGATGCAAGCTCTTAGCTGTGGTTCCAGTGCCATGCCTGCTTGCTTGCTGCCATCCTTCCTGACATGGTAGTCATGGACTCTACCCTTCTGGAACTGTGAGCCTCAAATTGAATGCTTTTCTCCTGTAAGTTGCCTTGGTCATGGAAACAGAAAAGTAACTAGGAAATGGCTCAGTAATTGAAACTACTTGCTACTCTGCAAATGTGGGTTCAGTTCACAGCACCCACAAAGTGATTCACAACCACTTATAGCTCCAGTTCCAGAAGATCCCAACACCTTCCTTTGGGTCATGGGCGCCAGGCATGTACATGGTGCACATATGCATACATGCAGGCAAAACACACACCTACAATAAAAATTAAAAACGAAGAAAGATGTTTTTATAGGAAAGGCGATGAGAGGATGAAGGGATTAGGAGCCATATCATTCAGCTCTCTGGAAGCTTCCTGCTGAGCTGAGGTATCAATGGATTGGGGTGCTCCCATCTTACCTGCTAATGGGTAGTCTGATACTGGTCTTGGGTGAGTAGCTGGTGTTTGTATTTATGTATCAGTAAGACACTAGGCATTATAAAGCCATTTGAAATTGAATTTGTGTAATTCTAGAAGAAATCAATGTTTGACTTTAAGAAAAGGTTAAGAGTAAATAGAAGAGTTATTAGGACAGATGACACCAGAAGAAGGAATGCCTACAAAAGCCATGTTTCTAAGTGTATCAGCTCCCTGAAGGATATATTTGCTATTGTTAGATTAGAGGAATGTAGGGAATGGCAGCAGAGTAAAAATAATTATATAATAAGTTAGTTATGGAGTCCCTTAAGGTTTATCTTGGTTAAATGATTATATAGCTTTGGAGTTTCCACTTAGAAACTATATTGGCAGAAATTAGCAGACTTGTTTTTAACATGTGGGTCACAGATCCTTTACTGTAAAAACAGAAAGGTAACATTTGTTCTATCCTAAGTTAAACATGTAAACCTGTGAAATAAACTTCTACTATAGTCAGTTTATGAATGTGGTGGTTTGAGTAAAAATGCGCCCCCATAGACCTTAGAGAGTGGCACTACTAGCAGGTGTGGCCCTGTTGGAGTATGCGGCTTTGTTGGCGGAAGTGCATCACTGGGGGGGAGGGGGACTTTGAGGTCTCAGAAGCTCAAGCCAGTGTCACTTTCACTTCACTGCTGCTTACATTTCAAGATGTACAGCTCTCAACTTCTTCTCCAGCACCATGTCGGCTTGCATGCCAACAGCTTCCCGAGATGATGATAATGGACTAGACCTCTGAAACTGGAAGGCAGCCCCAGTTAAATGTTTTGTTTTCTGAGAGTTGTTGTGGTCATGGTATCTCTTCACAGCAATAAAACTCTAAACAATGACTGCAGCACATTTTTAGGTACTGTCTTAAGGAGCCTTTGGGGAGAGGGGATAATAATCACTGACTGGCAGAGGACTATAATGGTCAGTCTCATGTTCCCTGTGTTTCCTAAAGTCTCCCCTTGAGCTGACGCCATTTGTATGTAGCCTTAGCCTTGACTGAAGTCAGATAGCCAGAAACAGTGGGTGAGATTTGAAAGAAAATTAATTTCATTGGCTGGTTATTAGAGGTGGGTTAACATGGAAGGGAAAAGAAGAGGCAAAAGGAAGGTTTTTAGTGCATTTATGACTTCTAACAGAAGAGCCAGGCTTAATTAAGATGGCCACTGGAAGGCAAAAGAATGATTTCACTCTGGATAAAGTACACAAGTTCTCATACATAGGTCTAGTGTAGAAAAGAGTGTGATAGAACTACAACCCAGAACATGGCATTGCATGAGGGCTGCCCGATTAATCATCAATTATCTGTTTGGTCAGGGAAACTTCTAGAAAGGAATTTCAGCTCTTGTGCTGGTTCACATGAGGCAAGCTGTTGGCTGATCACTTTTACCCCGGAATCCTGTCATAGGAATGTTAGGCTACACACAGAGCTAAGTAATAATTTGACTATGGGGGCTGGCAATGGTTAAGAGCACTGGCTACTCTTCCAGAAGACCTGGATTTGATTGCCAGTACCCACATGCTGGCTCACAGCCATTTGTAACTCTAATTCTAGAGGAATTGAATGCCCTCTTCTGGCCTCTGCAGAGACAAGGCACATACACATGGTGATTCACAGACATACAGGTAGGCAAAATACCTACATTAATATTCTATGTTAAGAGACTAAAACAGCCCAAAATAATGTTTGACTTTTGGTTTAGATAGGTTTCTATTGTTGTGATAAATACTAGCAAATATCTGACTTTTATTTTTACCAAATAAAAGCAACTTAGGGAGAAAAGTTTTATTTCAGGTTACAGTAGCAGTCCATCATGAAGGAAAGTTAGGGCAGGAATTCAAGGCAGGGACCTGGAGGCAGGAACTAAAGCAGAGACCATGAGTAGTGTTGTTTATTGGCTTGCTCAGTTTGCTTTTTTATATACCCCAGAACCACCTGCCCAGGTATGGCACTGCATATAAGTAGCCTGGGCACTTTCACATCAATCATTAACCAAGAAAATATTCCACAGACTTGCCTACAGGCCAATCTGATGGAGACAGTCCCCTTAAATGACATTCATTCTTTCTAGATGACTTAAGCTTGTGTCAAATTGACAAAATCTATCCAGTACAACTGTCCAGTACAACTGGCCCTATAATATTTAAATTTCCCACAGCTGCTGAATTAAGTTGCTGAAGTTCTAATCACCAAGGTATTAATTTTGTTCTGGGAACTCTATTTTATACTTCCCCTGTTGATCAAGCATATCATTTTGTGTATTTAGAGCATATTGTTTCATGTCCCTTGGTACTAGAAAGGATTATTCCTAGGATACGCTATAGGCTAAACAGGCAGGAAGTCAGTCTTCAGTAGAGAAAGTGGTTGGTAAAACCACTAAGAAATCTGTGAATCATATTAAATCTACTAGCCTTCATGGTCTGTGTCTGAGTTTTCTCTTTTGTCCTATAAAGGTAGCAGATAAAAAACAAAAAACAAAACAAAACCAATCAAGTATTTTAATTTGGATAAGAAGAGCTAACCCAAATCGTTAGATATCTCTAACTAGAGCTATGAAGTTCTTTTAAGATTGTCAGATGGCTGACCTTTAAGAACATTCAATGTGCTGTATCTTAACATTTTTATTTTGGGGGGTGTGGGGTCACTGGCAGCCTAGAACTTGCTATATAGACTGGTCTGGCTTTGAGTTCATAAGATCCACTTGTACTACCATAGAGATAAACAGTATGGTACTGCTACCAAAACATAACAGAACAGAGGACTCAAATAAATTCACACAGCTATGGACATATACTTTTTAGCAAAGATTTCAAAAATACTGACTGGAAAAAGACCACCTACAATGCTGGCAAAACCTACAGAAGAATGAAATTAGAACTCTATTTTTCTTTCTGACTGTCCTGGACTGACTTTGTAGACAGGACTGGCCTGGAACTCACAGAGATATGTCTACCTCTGCCTCTTGAGTGCTGGGATTAAAAGCCTCCACCAACACTGTTCAGCTAAACCCTAATTTTCATCCAGCACCCCTGCCAAAAAAAAAAGAAAAGAAAAAAGTAAAACAGGAAATGCAGAAACTGATAGAGAATATAGTAATTTCAGATGTAAGTATAGGCAGACACTTTTTGAAAAAAATAAAAAATAAATAAACAGCACAGGAAATTGTCCCAAGTACTGACAAATGAGGTCAGGGTAAAGGTGCTTGTTGTGTAAACCCGGAACCCACATGAAAGTGGAAGGAGAGTACCAACATAGTTGTCCTCTGACTCTTACAAGTATGTCACGGTGCACATGTGCACACATAACAAATAAAGAGCTAAGCTTCTACACGACAAAGAGAACTATAAGCAGCAAAGTCTATAGGAAAAAAATCTTTGCCAGCTATATTTCAAACAAAAGGTCAATAGATAGAAAATATAAAGATTTGTGAAAATTAGCCACCCAAAAAGACTATAAATGAGTCAATAAACTGAGCATGCAGATAGAAATGAGCAATATTTAGGAAAATGTTCCACAGCTTTAGCCATTGGGGAAATGCAAATTAAAACGAACCAGAAACTCCATCTCATGCTAGTCAGAATGGTTATAATAAGGAAAACACATGACAAACAGTGCTTATGTGGGGGAAAAAGGAAACCTTAGACACTGTCTCTATAAGGGTAAATTAAATAGAGAAAATCTTCTACACAAAAAGACATAGCCATGAAGCAGGCCCACAGCTCTAGAAAATGTGCTGCCCATGGGATTCCAAAAAGCAGCTAAGCAAGCCCCAGCTCTGGCCCTGGAGCCAGCAGTTTCTGAGTCTGTGAAACTACGTCTTTATCCTTCCCACTCTCAACTACAAACACTGTTCTCAAGACCAGTAGTCCTGGGTCCTCCTGTGGCTGTCACCAGGTCTTCCCACAGACATGGATACAGGTTAAAGGCCCTGTTGATCCCCAGTAGAACCCTGGGACTTTGACTTCCTTTCAGATCCTTTTTTCCTCCAGGATCCCTGAGAAACTCCTGGAAACTTCAAACTCTGGGGGATTCCTCAATGTAGCAAACTAGCCAGGTAAATTTTGACCTACAACCTGTACAACAGCCCTTGATGCCTAAAAATAGAACTTTGGTCTGTTCAAAACTTTGGGCTTCAAGTTGAAGTTGATCCACCCTTAACATGCTCTCAACAACCAAAACTGCTGTACTAAATTTGGCATGTTCAAACGTGCAGCCTTGTGGGTATGAAACAAAGTTCCTCCAGTGAGTTGGCAAATGGTCATAGTTCCCCATCTTCAGGCCTCCTTTTACCACTAGTTCTGCCCTTCCCTTTGCTTCTCTATTCTTCATATCATGTTTTAATAAGCTTACACTTCCAAACCTAATTCCTGGGATCCTTTCTCAGATCCTGGTCTGGCAAATGAGCCCCTCCTTATCAAACTCCAACAGGGCTTCCTCCATCTCTGCCTCTCTCTCTACACACACCTTCCCTTTGCCCACACCCATCACCACAATTTATCCACTGCTGCCCTCTAACTTATTTAACTTCTGACATTTGCCCTCTCTATTCCTCAGGATTGAACTCTTGGTCTTTAGATCTCTTTTTCTTTGACACAAAATGTCCAATTGAGATCTTTGATCTCTTCCCTCCTGGAGGACTTCCTAGATTTGCCCAGAACAGGAAGACAGTTCTGGTCCACATGGTTGCTGATGGTTTTTAATTATTCCAGGTGTGCCATAATAAAATTTATCTGTGCTAAGGCACAAAACAAGAGCTGCTGGAGCAAAAGCTATGGCAGCAAGAATGCACCAGCCATGTCCTCTCACTGATCACAGCCTCTTTTTTGCTCCATGAAAGACCCAAGGAGTCTCAGCAACAATTGCCAGCTTCCAGGTCTACTGCAAAGTGGCCCAGCCAGTTTTCAGTTCAAGCAGTCCCTCAGCAGGCCAGACTGTATAAGCTATGCTGGGTCTTAATATCTGCTCTTTCTCCTTGACCTTGACATCAGTTTCTGGATTCATTAGGATGTCTGGCTTTTACAGAAAAAGAAATGTCTTTTATCTATATATTATATTTGTGAATTGTCAATCACTGTTTAAAATTATTAAGAAATGTCAGGAGATGGTGGTGCATGCCTTTAATCCCATCACACAGGAGGCAGAAGCAGACAGATCTCTGAGTTTAAGGGCCAGCCTGGCCTACAGAGCAAGTTCCAAGACAGCCAGGGCTACACGGAAACCCTGTCCCTGTCTTGAAAAAACAAAACAAAACAAAAATTGCTGAGAAGCTGGTTCTGGATATGGGATTTGGACTACTTCAAACTCAAACATGTTTGTTTCAAAATGTCCTCTAAGACCTTTGTCCTGGGTCAGGCTGGTCCCAACTCTGTGGCAAGGAAAAGAACAATAAAACAAGCCAAGAGTAAAGTCATTGTGCCCTTAATTTATTCCATGATATAGAGATTTTTATATTAGAAGCAGCTAATGGGATATTCATCTACAGAGAAAATGGAAAGGACTTTCTGCCTTGAAGTTTCTCAACCAGTAATTCCAAAGGCAATAGTTTTGACAGAGTTTCCTTGATTGATTTCTACAAGAGGTTGTAGATGTTCTGCTACATACTCATTCAAAGCCAAAAGCATGGTTATGATAGATGACACTATGTACTGTAGAAACAGTCTTGTGTTTTCTATAACATTTACCTGGAAACTTACAAAGCCTCATAGTTTAACAGTATGTACATAGGTAAATGTAAACTTATTACATTATCCTATTATCTTACATTATGTTTTCTATTGCTGGGACAAACCACCATGACCTGAGTTCTTTAAAAATCTTTTTATTGTATTCTCTAGACTAAAGAAACTTAAATCCAGTTTACATGTGGCAAATTCAAGAAACCTTCCCAATGGAGATAGTCCTCTCTAAATAAAAATAAATTAAAAAAAGAAAATCACGATGAGTGTTTATCATGCTTGCATCCTATCTGGAGTTTTAAAACTTAAAAATGGACTTAGAGCAGGTGGAGGAAAAGAAAGGTACACATTGCTCCAAGTGAAACAGAAAGGAGAATTCCTCTGGGTACTTATGTACCCTGATCTCATGATCATTTTCTTAATCTTTAATAAAGAAATTATCATTTTATCAGTCACTTAGTTATTGTTGGTATCAAATCATTTTCTAAAAATTAATTTGGTGCTGAAGAAATGGCTCAGTGATTAAGAGCACTTGCTACTCTTACAGAGGACCTGGGTTCCATTTCCAGCACCCATGTGGTAGCTCACAACCATCTGTAGACATGCTCCTGGGGCACATACATGTGTAGGCAAAACACTCATGCTATAAATAAAATAAATGAATCTAAAAATATTTCAAATTAATCTGTTCTTTGGCATTTAACACATATAACTCATTTGGGTCTCACTCATCCCTCCATTATCTCTTATCCTTTTCTTTCTCCACTTTCATTTCTGTTTGCTTTTGGGGAGTGTATTTTTGGGGAGTGTATTTTTGGGGTGATGTTTTTGGCTTTTTGAGACAGGGTTTCTCTGTGTAGCCCTTATTGTCCTAGAACTCACTCTGTGGACCAAACTGACCTCAAATTCAGAGATCTACCTGCCTTTGCCTCCCAAGTACTAGGATGAAAAGTGTCAGCCACCACCTTGTCAGTATTAAAGTTTTTAAAGTAAAAAATCAAACATTACAGCCAAAAGCGTTGGCGCACTTCTTTAATCCCAGCACTCACGAGGCAGAGGCAGGCCAATCTTTATGAGTTTGAGGCCAGGCTGGTCAACAAAGCGAGTCAAGGATAGCCAGAGCTGCAGATAGAAACCCTGTCTCAAAAACAAAAACAAAAACAAACCAAAAACCAAAAGAAAAAAAAAACTATTATAAGAACTGGCTAAAATGTGTCTCTTTAAACTACTTACAAGCATGTGGTTCTTAAAACATTAGGCAGCAGTTAAAACCCTGGACTGGTGTTGCTTACCTTCTGGGTATTCAGTAACCATATTTGGAGGTCTATATTGATATAGTCAAAGGGATTAACAGGAAGAATGTTCTCCCCCTCCAAGGTCAACTAGATCCTAGGGAAGTGTGGGACATGCCTTGAAATACTCTGTAGCCACGGGGTGTCACCTGTCTCTTGTACAGGGAGGGCATGGAGCACTAGCTGGTGAATTCCAACCAGTGTCCAATCTCTAAAAAGGACACTCAAAGGAGGAAAAATTTCTTCCATACTTCCAAATGAAACAATGGTCGAGCAAGACCTCTATGTTATCCTCGCATGGATGGAACAATCAACAGAAGAAAGACTAGATGAGCTAGAGGTTTCTCCAAAATCGAAGAGACCTTTGAGTACAAGATCTTCTACTGGCCTTTGCAATAAAAGGAAAGTAATTACGTTTGACACCTACATGGCCTAAACCACCCAGCAGAGAAGTATAACCAGGATTAACATGGTAAGCACATTTCTTTAATAGTCCATAGGACTGCACTCCTCAGATATTACTCTATTTTTCACTAATGATTCTCATGTTGGGAAAAAAAATATTGCTCAGATATATGACATGATCTGGGCTCAATGCAGCTCTGTCTACCTGCAGGAGTAGAAAACAAGCCTAGCTCCTTAAATGCCAAGCCCAAAATCAAAGAAGACTAGATGGCCTGACTTTTGCTGACAGAGGGATTTGTGCTACACCAACAGATCCAACAAGGCACCATCAAGCACACAGACTTCAACAAGCTTTCTCCTCTGGATTGGCTCTTGGGTCGCTCTCATCCTGGCTCCTCCCCTCATTCACACTTTCTTCCTAACTAGCCACATACTTTCGTTTCTATCCTGCCTTTTAAACCTTCTGCATTGAGTTACCATATCGCTTGGGTCACAACATAGCATGCTTTTCGTCAAGTCATGCCAGACTCAATAAGCTGAGTGATTCCAGGCAAAGAAAAAAAAAAAAAAAATCAAAGGTTCGGGTTACAGAGAAAGTTTCAGGCCATCCAAGGTGACACAGCATGATTCTATCTCAAAATACCAAAAGGCAAAGAAGTAAAGTAATGCTGCTGCATAGTTTTATGTCAACTTTATGCCAGCTGGAGTTATCTGAGAGACTGTCAATTAAGGAAATGCTTCCAAAAGATCCAGCTATAGGCAAGCCTGTAAAAATTTTCTCAATTAGTGATCAATCGGGGAGAGCCTAGCCCATTGTGGGTGATGCCCTTCCTGGGCTCGTGGTCCTGGGGTTCTCTAAGAAAGCAGGCTGAGAGCACCATGAGGAGCGAGCCAGTGAGTAGCACTCCTCCATGGCCTCCGCATCAGCTCTTGCTTCCAGGTTCTCGCCCATGCTTGAGTTCCTGTCCTGACTTCCTCTGATTAGGAACTGTGATGTGGAAGACTAAGCCCAAGTTTCTTTTGGTCACAGTGTTTTATCACAGCAATAAGTAACCTGACTTAGACAATTATTTATTTCAAAATTTCTAAAAGAATAGGTTTTACAGCCGAGGTGGTGGTGGTACATGCCTTTAATCCCAGCACTTGGGAGGTAGAAGCAGGTGGATCTCTATGGGCTCAAAGTCAGCCTCGTCTACAGAGTTCCAGGACAGCCAAGGCTGCACAAAAAAACTGTCTCAAAAAGAAAGCACTCCCTGCAAAAAAAAAAAAAAAAAAAAGGATTTAATTTTACTTACTTACTTTGGGTATGCTAAGTACACCCAAGATACATTTTAAGTGTTTATGCCACAAAACAATGTAAGTGCAGTGATGAATATGCTAATTAGCTTGGTTGGAATAATCACTTGACAAAATAAGCACATATAAAACCATCATATTGTACCTCATAAATATATACAAATTGTTCTGCCAGTAGATTTGTTAACTTTAAAATAAATTTAAAAGTATTTCTTCTTAAGCATACTCTGAATGTGAATAGCTTATCTTTATGATAGGTAGTGTTAATAGTCTATCTTGAAGTTAGAGCATGCCTGTGGGGATTATCTTGACTAGGTAATCAATGAAGGAAGACCTGCCCACAGTGGGTGGCACCATTTCCTGGCTACAGTCCGGGACTGTGTAAAATGGAGAAAGAGGAAATGTGGGAAAACTCAGTAAGTTAACATGTTTGCCACCAAGCCTGACAACCTAAGTTTCTCCCATCAAGTGGGCCCAGCTATAGGCAAGCCTGTAAAAATTGATGGGAGAAAGCATACTCCCACGAGTGGTCCTCCCTGCTCCACATATGGGCTGTGACATACATGCAAACACACACACACACACACACACACACACACACACACACACAGAGTGAGAGAGAAGATAAGCACTAGCGTTCATTCATTGATCTCTGCTTTATTTTTTGGTCGGTTGGTCGGTTGGTTGGTTGGTTTGGATTTTTGCGACAGGACTTCTCCGTGTAGCCTTGGCTGTCATGGACTTGGTTTGTAGACCAGGATGTCCTTGAACTCACAGAAATTGGACTGCTTCTGCCTCCTGAGTGCTGGGATTAAAGGAGTGTGCCACAACTACGATTACCTGAGGATCTCTGCTTCTTGATTATGCTGCAATATGATCAATTCCTGTTGCATTAACTGCTGTGTCTCAATAAACTGTAGTCTCAAATCATGAACCAAAATAAGCCTTTCTCCCTTAAGTTGTTTCTGTCATTGTTTTCTATCACAGAAACAGGAGAAGCAATTGACACAATTCATTTGTTGTTGGTGGGTTTGTTTTTCGTTGTTTTTGTTTTTTGAGACAGGTGCTCCCTGCAGTCCAGGCAGGCCTTGAACTAACAGCAACCCTCCTAACCTATCACCTCACCACTGGAATTACAGGCCTAAGCCACCACTTGGGCTACATTTAATTTAAGTAATTTAAATGAATGTTTATTTATGCCTCACCCTCATTTCCACCTTAAGTTCAAAATATATCCAGAATCTAACCATTCTTAACCAACTCCACCATTTCTACATTAGTTCAAATAATATCTAACCTGGATTTTTTTTATTCTTTTGGGGGTTTAAAAAAGAGTTTATTACATTTGTGTGTGTATGTGTGTGTGTGCACAACTGTACAACTACATACACCATGACATGCATATGGAGGTCAGAGAACAACTTTCAAGATTCAGTTTTCTCCTTCTACCATGTGGGTCCCAGGGATTGAATGCAGGTCATACGGTCTGGAGGCAAGTACCTTTGCCATTTCCCTGGCTCATTTTATATATATAAAATAGATATATATAATATATATTATATACATAATATATAATATATGTGTAATGAATATTCATAAACATGAATATACATATTCATATGTATATACCCACACCATCATACATATAAATACATCTACAAAAAGTTTAAAAATACATATATACACATACACATGTATGTGTATATATATACATTTAATTTTCTAAATTATGTGTATATATGTATATATGTGTATATATGTATATATGTGTGCATATGCATATGAGTGCTGGAGACCACAGAGGCCAAAGGTATTGATTCTATGAAGCTGGAATTACAGACGTTTGTGAGCTGCTTGATGTGGATCCTGGAACTGAACTCAGGTCCTCTGGAAGAGCATCAAGTTCTGAGCTATCCCTCCAGTCATATTTTGGATTTTTAAGACAGGGTTTTGCTGAAAAGCTGAGTCTGGCCTGGAACTCAGGATGCCTCAGCCTCTGAGTGTTAGGATTCAGGTCTATAGTACCATTTTGGCTCATTAGACTGGGTTTTATTACAACAGCTTTTCAATAAAGCTAAATGCTGGTTTCAAAGCAGCATTAAGACTTAGTTCAGTAGCATTATAGTTGCCTAACGTGGGCAAAGGTCCCCAGCACCGAAAAAGAAAAGAAAAACCAAACAAAAACCCTAATCAGAACCTTTAAATGACCTTCCTAGCTCACTCAGACTTAGTCATATTTATAATGGATCCCAGTCCCCACAGTTTTCTGACATTAGCTTTTCCAAGACATTTCTAAATTGCTTCCTAGTCATACTAGCCTCCTTACTTTAATTGTTAGGCATGTTCTGCCTTCAGGGATTTCATCAAATGTCTTCACAGCTAAATGCTTCATTTTGTTCAGATCACTTTAAATTTCAAGTTTTCACTTTTCTTTTTTTCTAAAAGGCACATTACCATTTGACACCTTACATGGTTATTTTCTATTTGCCTTCCCCCAGTAGGATGTAACTTCTAAAAAGAGCATGAATTTTCATTTATGGTGGTATCTCTAGAACTGAACAGTACCTGACACATAGTAGGTCCACTATAAGAAGACTGACATGCAAACTTCCAAAGGAGGGAAGCAACTAACAAAGAGTCCTACCCAGTAGGACTATGAATTGCAACAGCCAGTATGGCAAGATAGCCCCCAGGGTACTGTAGTAGCACACACACCCTGGCACTAACAAAGAGCTCACTAATTAGACTCAAGATATGCTCAGCAACAGAGAAATCATGGCTGGTGCTGGTAGCCTAGCCTCCTTAGTCCTAGTGAAGTTACGGCTCTTGGTGGAGAACCATCACTTTACTAAACCACCGTAATCCCTAACTACATTCTAAATATTTGTCCCACACATAAATGTAGTCCTCACGAATCACAGAAACCTCTTTTTGAAACAGACAGGGATGATTAAGAAAACCAAATTAAACCAGGTATGGTGGTATATGTCTTTAATCTGAGCACTTAGGGAGGCGGAAGGAAGGAAGGAAGAAAGGAAAGAAACCAAATCATGGAGCCCAGGAGCCCAGTCCCAATGGACACATCCAGAACTTTTGAACCCAAGGATCAGGGAACAATGAGGAAGAAGGTATGGAAAGAATGAAAGAGCCAGAGACTCAAGAAATTTTCTGTGAGACTGTGTTTCCTCCTAAGGTCAGAAGCTATACCCCATAACATCTTACCACTATGACTGCTTAAACATGAACCAAGCAAGAACAACAATAGATTCGGTAAAGTGCACAGGAAAAGTCCTTAAGGCTTCAACCCTACACCAAGAACTACTGGCAACTATGGAATGCTGACAGTGGGAGAAATAGTGCCCCTTAAGGAAGCAAAAACTGACTGTTATACAATACCAAATGGTCAGCCTTGAAAAAAGAACATTTTAAATAAATAAAAAAAAAGAATAAAGGAAGTGCTAGTTAAAAGCAAAAAACTTTCTGAATAATATATACAGGGTTGTCTAAAATAATAAACTGCACACTTCCACATTTAATTACCTGTGAATAGGAATGACCTCCAAAATATAATAATGTAACTCATACACTCCTTCCCCAGTTCCTATCCATCTCCTTTATCCCAACCCGAAAACAATCACAAGCATACTCAATCAAAAATAAAGGAATTGAACAACACTATAAGCTTGGAAGAAACCTGAAATCACCTTAGCCTCAAACTAAATTATTTGCCTAATGAGAACAGCCCTCAGATCCACTGTGACTCAGCATTTTATGATCCTTAAATATGAAATAAGATGAGGGTGTTTCCTTCTTCCTAGCATTAGCTAAATAATAGAGCTAAGATAAAGGACGTATCGCAAAAACTCAGAAAATGTCTAACGTGCTAGAATGCTCACAGACGATGCCAGGATGACAGCACGTATCAGATGACACACAGAGCTGTTCTGAAATAACTTGTGACCCTACAAAATTAGCAGACAAGATGCTGACTACAATTACAACTCAGAAATGAACACAATATTATAAATAAATAAACACAAAAATTAAAAAATGGTTTAGAGGTAAGTAATAAATAAATAAAGTAACAGAGCTAAAGGAATTTCCAGATGCTGGTTACCACAATATCACAAGCTAAAACTTAATCAAGTAAAGATTACAACAAAGAAAAAAGATAAACTAAACTAAAAGTGAAACCAACTGGAAAATCCTGTTCTTTTCAACAGTTCATGGACAGAAATAAGATAAAAATAGTAACTATACATAGGTACTTCCTTTCCTGTGTAGCTGAATCTGGCTGAAAAGGGGAGAGAAGTGGAATTAATCAGCAAGCAGGAGACGTAGGGATGTGAGAACATGAGAAGGGAGTGAGGCACATTAATCACACAATAGAGGAGTAGAAGCAGCCCAGGGAAGCCAGATATTTCAATGAATAAAGACAGCAGAAACAGCCTGTAGGTAAGTGGGCCAAAAATAAAGCTCACACTTCATTGCTCTTACTCCTACTGTTTCCACGCCCCAAGCATTGGGACTACAGGTTTGAGCTACCACACTGCATTTATGTGGCTATGGAGATAGAAATCAGGGCCTTGAAAAACAAATTTGTTCACTGATTTATTGCAAAGCCAAAGGGCAGCCTAAAAAAAAAAAAAAAAAAAAAAAATTAAAGCAGTTGAATCAAAAGTTCCCTTTTTGTTTTTCTACCTTCTCTTTTCCTTTTCGCTAGAGGCTGAACCCAGGGCCTTGGTGCAATCTATGAAAGCATTCTACCAACTAAGCTACATCCCCAGACCATAATACTATTAATAAATGCCATCTTACACTGAGGAAACAACCCCAGGAAAGTAAATTGCACAGCTCACTGTTAAGGCAGAGGAAGACTACCAGCTTACACAATCTAACTTCACGATTTACACTGTCTCATAGGAACATCTCAAATTGGTGAAAAGTGGAGAAAAGGCATTTCACAGTATTAGATAGGAGAAAATCCCTAGTCGTTTTAAATGGAAATAGGACTTATGCTTTTGATGACTGAGGGTCTTTGTAACATTCAAAGCCACAAGAGAGGATAAGCTGACTTCGAAGCAAGTGTGATCAGGCTTCAACATCTGTCACTACCTTTGATTTGGCTGATCTGGGTGTGTAGGTAAGTGTTCCCTTTCCTCTTCATTGCTTCATGTTTGTCCCCTACTGAAACTTTTCAACATTTGGTCAAAAAGGATGACCTTCCCCAATAGAGGGGACAAGTCTTTGTCCAAGGGTATGGAATAGCTGCGATCTCCTGCTAGAACTTCCAAGTAAGTTCTCAAAACCAGATAACGAATCTATATCCTAGTAAAGAATTTAGACCCACATTTAAGAACAGCATTCATGTCATAAACCATATCTGTCTACAAAATAAGCATAGTGGGGCCTCAAATAAGACAGGAAGGTTCTCCAGGTTATGAATCAAGGAAAACATCACAGATGGAGCATTTTGAATGGTAGAAGGAGCACCTGATATTTTCATCAGACTCCTGAGAGCTTTCAGGCTAAATTTTGGAAGTCCTTGGCATGACAGTGAAGGCCCTTCCACAGCTCGGCCAGGAAGAATGACAAGAAAGCATATTATCTCGATTGACAGACTTATGGTCAATGAGCATTTGTTTACTAGTTCAGGTTTTAACAGACCACAAATGTTTTACTATCGGAAAACTAGTTGGAAGGCAAGCTGTATATTTTGGTACGTCGTAGAAGCACAGAAATCATTCGCGCTAAAGCAAATGAGAATCGGCTGACAATCACCAAGTGATGGCACGCAGCCAGACTGCTTTATGCCAATCAAACCTTTGGTGTTAGTTAATTTTAAAGCTGTCAAGTGAGACAATGTAACACATGATCCGGTGGAACAGGGTGGCTTTGATTTATCTGAATGCCCCAAACCAATTTTAAAGGGGCGCTATTTGGGGAATGTGTAAAGAGAATTGTCCTTTCCTTCGATGTGAGAGGCGTGGCTACGCCTTTAAAAACTCGTCTGCATATATATGTATATGTGAGTATTTATGAATGAAATTGCTTCCCATACGCAGAGATGCTGAGGGGGGAGTTAAGGAGATGAAATGAACTGGTGAACGTGTTGATAAAATCACACTGGGGGTGTGATACGCGGTTTGGGAACCTCACACCCACCCACGTGCTGTTTTTCACCAGGGCCCCGGAGCACCACTCCAGGGGGATTCCAGGCCGGCTTCTTCCCCTCAGGCCTCAGCCGCACCGCGGTTCCTCACGATCGCCGCCCGGAGCTCTCCTCCTCTCGGCGGGCGCCCGCGTCACCGACCGGCGTCAGCAGAAGAGCCCACCTGCCGCCCACCGGCGCCCACCGCCCCGCCCGCCTCCGGGGCGGGCCCGTCGGCGACGTCACGGCGCTGCGCCGGGTCAGAGTTCAGCCCCGCCCTCCTCCCCGTGCCGTCTCCTCCGCCTGCGCCGCCGCCGCTCGTGGTCCGGGTCGCGCTCCTTCCGCTCCGCCGCCTGCTCGCGAGTGCTGCCCGGCAGGCCGCCATGGCGAACGTGGCCGACACGAAGCTGTACGACATCCTGGGCGTCCCTCCCGGCGCCAGCGAGAACGAGCTGAAGAAGGTACTGGAGCGAGCCGGCGGGCGGGCGGGGCGAGGGCGCGGGGCCTGCGCGGTCGCGGCGGCCTGAGCCGGGCGGAGGCGCGGCGGCGGCGGCGGCGCCGGCGGCGGCGCCGGCGGCTCGGCTGACCTTGGGCCTCCGCCCGCCGGCCCTGCGCAGACGCGGCCCGCCAGCTCGTCGCCCCCGGGCCACCCGGAAAAACAGGTCGGACCGCGGTCCCTGCGCCGCGCGGCCGGGGAGGCGCTGACCGCCGGCGCCGGTGTGGGGCCGCGGGCCGCAGTCGCCGGCGCCGAAGCTCCTCCCTCGCCCGGCAGCCCGAGCAGCGTGGGTCTGTTTGGAGGCATTGTTCTGTGGGCACCTCTAAATGCCCCGTGGCCGCTTCAGGGATGACTCCTGTGTCCCAGCCTAACACCTGAGTGTACGCTCCACCAAAAATAAGACGTCTCATTGTTGTCCTTTGTAGTGGTACAGAATCATCTCGGGACTTCAGAGCTCTTAGGGCATTAATAAAGTCCCACAGCATCTCCTCTGGCTGTCGGTGTCCAATCTGAATTTGTAAACTGAGAAAAATGAGAATGTCCCGTAAGCAGTGGGACCGGTGAAGTCCAAAGGAAAAAGACTTCCTGTTACCCTACCGGAAATGGTAGGCTGTGTTATATAATTCATGAGTCTGAACACTTACATGGTGCATGCCCAAATCACTTAATTGAGAGTATGTAGCTTCACTTCCATCTAGGATCCCCGTCAACCAGTCGTGAGCTAATGAAACATCGGGGTTTTTTTCCTGTTAGAGGGTAGGTAGGAGCCAGCATGGGCAGTAGAAATATCCTTTGCTTAATTTATAGTAGTCCTTGAGTTTCTGTAAAGCGTAGTCACTTAATCGGGAATTTGTTTGGTTATTGTGGTTTTCTTGGTTGCTGGCCATCAAAGACATTTGATAACAGTAAAAGTAATAATAATGTTTCAGCGACCTTTTCTTTGTAGTTTTGTTTTATTTGTATTTTTCATCTTTTTTTCGACAATAATTTTGGGTACATTATTAGCATGTAGGCAATATTTAGATGAAAAATGTCAAAGAGTTCTGATGAGTAAGTGACATTTTTGGGAGGCTGTAACGGTAGAATATTGTTTCCAGAAAAGTGAATTTCTTAAATTTTTGGCTGTGTATAACTTTTTTCCAAAATCTTTTTTGAAGGCATACAGAAAGTTAGCCAAAGAATACCATCCTGATAAGAATCCAAATGCTGGAGACAAAGTAAGTTATTTGAAGTTTTATTTTTGGGGTTTTAGTTTTAAACTGAAGTTTAAAATCACCTTCCCAGAAACAAGGAATGTTGTAGGAAAACCAATTATGTCTACAGAGTGAATTTTTTGTTACTATTTTAACTTACTTGAAAATGCCATAATGAAACCTAATGCTTGTAATAATTTTAAAAAATAAGAAAAATGATAGCTATTGTGATAGCTCACTTGATTGATGATGGAAGGAAAGTTGTGCTTCGACCTCTCCATACATGCTCCCACACTCACATTATAGAGACACGGTAATGATGATGGTGTCTTTCAGAGGATTGTTTTAGTTTTACAGTGAGAATGCTAAGATTTTGAGCAATAGGTGGTAAAGAGGAACTCAAAGGTAACTTGAAGCTGTTTTTTAGGATTAAGTAGCTTCTGGGTTTCTTAAGTCTTTCTCACATTCTTCCACTTAAAAACCCAATTGTTTTCATTTTTACTTTTTCCTTATAGTTTAAAGAAATAAGCTTTGCCTATGAAGTACTGTCAAATCCAGAGAAGCGGGAGCTGTATGACAGATATGGAGAACAAGGTCTACGGGAAGGTAGCGGTGGAGGTAGTGGTATGGATGATATCTTCTCACATATTTTTGGTGGAGGATTGTTTGGCTTCATGGGCAATCAGAGTCGAAGTCGAAATGGCAGAAGAAGAGGCGAAGACATGATGCATCCACTGAAGTGAGTCTCTTTAAAAAGTGCTTCTCCAAATGGTGAGATGCAGAATGTAGTTATAGAACATTTTGTTCTTTGTTTTAAAATTTTTACTGTGTTCTCATTAAGTGACTAAATAAATTAATTGAATTTATTGTGCTTCAGATCTTAAAGGATATAGGGGTGCTCTAGAAATGTAGGTCAGTTGATAAGTGCTTACCTCACATGTCACACGTGCGTGATTCTAGATTTGATCCTGGGCACTGCATACCTATAATTACAGCACTGGGAAGGTGGAGACAAAGGATCACAAGTTCAAGGTCATATACACTCAGCTGAATAGCTAGGTCAGTCTGGTTTACCTGTAAGCCTGTCTGAAAACAACCAAGATCCCAAAAAATAGTTGGTGTTTACTGATATCTTTTTCACGTGTTTGTTATATGATAGAAAATTTCAAGTGTGAAGGTTATATGCTTTGAAGTATTTAAGTCCAGGCTTAAAAATAATGGTTGTTTGCTTAGATTACTTAACATGGTAAAGTCCCTCAATCTCATTACTTGATCCTCAGTGTTAACTCCCCTAAATTGGTTTCCGTGGTGCTTACTGGCTTCTAGCCTGGTATAACCTGCCAACAAACGAATGTTGTGGACCTCGATTTTTGGCTAAGACTCCACAATTCTACAATCTGAAAATAACCATTTCACTTTATTTTGTAAATTATTTTCATTAATAATGGTTTTATGAGAGAGAGAGAGTGTGTGTGTGTTGTGTGTTAGGACAAAGTTTCATGAAACCAAGGCTGATTATGAATTCCTTGTATCCAGCTTCCACCCCAGAAGTGCTAGGATTACTGTGTTGCATGATCATGTTCTCAGTTGTTTATTTAAAGTGTTTTAGTTATGGCTTTTGATGTTGTTATGGGGAGGACAAGTGCCACAGTGCACACATGAAGATCAGGGGACAAATTGTGGAATTGATTGAGTTGGTTCTTCTACCATGTGGGTTTCAGGGATGAACTCGTGCAGGTTTGGTGGTAATATAAGAGTTTTGCCTGCATGTATGTATGCACCCCACACAAGTGACTGGTGCCCTGGGACGTAAGAGGGTGTCAGATCCCCTAGAACTAGAGTGACAGATGATTGTGAGCAGCCATGTGGGCGAAACCAAAACTGGGTCCACTGCAAGAATGAGTTCTCAGCCCACCATATTTAGCTTTTTATACAAGTGCTGGGGATTGAACCTGGATACGAATGCTTGTGCTACAAGCATATTTACCAACTGATGTGTCTTCAGGAACACCCCCCACCCCACCGCCTTTTTAATTTAGAACTGCAGCTTGTTAGCTGGCCTGCAACACAGAATGATCCTCCTCCTTCCTTCCTGGATGCTAAGATTGCAGGTGTGCACCATTGTACTTGCCAACTAACATTCTTTTGATTGGCTCTATAATTCCATTTCATAAACTTGGCTTTTATGTGATGGACAGGGGGGTTACAGTAAATATTGTTGCTGTACATGTCTTTGTGTGTAGTTTTATCACTCTTTGGCAGATTCCCGGCCAAGCATCCATGGCTTTATTTATTTTTGAGATAGTCTCTCACTGTAACCAAGCCTGACCTTGACTTCGTAGCAACCCATCCTGCTTCAGCTTCTCAAGTGTTGGGATTACAGGTGTGAGGCTCTGTTCCCTGATTTGACATCCATGTTTTGAAGCTGATAAAATCTAATAGCTTTATAGAGGAATTTTGCCAGTTTAAGGCTCACTGGAGAGTGTGAATATTGTCAGATCATTACTTACATTTTCCTTTTCTGGTCTTGTAAGACTTAAGACGGTAAATTAATATTTTGGATGTGGTGGTATGTTGTTGGTAATTTTTGATCTATAAGTGGTTTTTAAGATTTTTATTTTGAATATGTGTGTTCAAATTTTTATTTTGCATATGGAAGTCAGAGGACAACTTGTGGGGTTTGTTCTCTTTCCCTATGATTGAACTTAGGTTACCAACAAGTGCCTTTATCTGCTGAGCTATCTTGTTCACCTGTGTTACTTTTATACTGTCTGCAATATATGAAAGTTTAAGCTTCAGAGTAACAATTTGGTGAGGTTGAGCACCACAGAATACTATATGTGCCTTGGAGAATGACTGAATTATCTGTTTCTTTACCAGAATTCAAGGGTTTTAAAGTAGTAAGGAAGGCTTAAAGTCTGTGTGTACATAGATCAGTGACACAGCACCTGCTTAGCATGTATAAGGTCAGGTTTACCCTCAGCTCTACGGGGGAAAAGATTTCAAAACACAAAAGTAGCCAGGTGTCATGGCTCATGGCTTCAGTCTTAGCACTTGAGACAAAGGGGTAAGATCTCTTGAGTTTGAGGCCAGTCTGGTCAACACAGCCAGAACTATATAGTGTCTCAACCAAAACAAAAATCCAGAACAATCAAAAATAAACAAGATTATTATTAAATCTGTCATGTAAATGGATAGTATTGGTGAATAATTTTTAGAATTTTTTGATACCTTTTCTTATGCTTTCTCCTCCAGATGAACCTCTCTTTCTTTCTAACAAATCTCCCCTAATTTCCTGTCATTTCTTCCCTTGGCCCTTTTTATTTAATTACAGTTCCCTGCATGAACATGGGTGATGGGTTATTTACTTGAGCAAGGTCGACTTACCGTTTGCTGCATCACTGAGAGTGAGTCCCTTCTCTCAAGCAGCCATTAACTACAGCTCCTCATGGAGGGCTCGGGCTGTTTTGTTTTTTGAGATTAGTCTGGAAATTGATCTTTTAATTGACCTATGCTATATATGAATAAAATTGTTGTGTTTGATCGTTTATGTATATACATAAACACACATGTATATATAGTTTGTATGTTTATGTGAGACTGGATTTTTCTATTTAACCTTGTCTGGCCTCAAAGTTGCTATATAGAAAAGGCTGACTTTGGACTTTGGCGATCTCCCTGTCTCAGTATTAAGATGATAACGTGTGCAATGTATATATCTGTACACCATGAGTAGGGAGTGCCCCTGGATGCCAGGTATTGAGTTGTCTGGAATTGGAGTTACAGACAGTTGTTTGACATCCATGTTTGGAATTGAAGCCAGGTTCTCTGCAGGAACTGCTGAGGCATCTTTCTAGCCTCCATGTATATTTTTAATAAGCCTTTTTTTTTTTTCTGTACCACTTTTTTGGAGTATTATGGATATATATAAACTACTGTATTCTTTGGTGTATACAGATTATTTTGGTTCTTTTTATTTAGTCTTTTGAGTTGGATATTTTGAAGATATATTAAAATTTTTTCGGGGCCACCATGCTGACATTCCTTACAAACACCAAGGTACCCCACAGCTCCATGTCAGGGCTTCCTCTCGGAGCTCACCCTGTAGCAAGCCCAGACCAGATCTGTATCAACTACTACAACATGAACTTGCCTGGCCAGGTCTAGAATGTTGTCATCTCTATTTGAGAGCTGGCCCTGCACTGCCATCCTTGGAGCCTTGCTGCACACAGTATTCTGTGCTTATTCACCTGTAGTGATGCTCACCTCCTAACCAGGAGAAAGAAATGGTTTAAAGGGAAAAAAGAGAGTTGTTCAGATATACAGTAGCATGATTTGGCAAACAGGATAAACATCAGAAATAGGAGAAGACAAGGAACAGGACAGGAGCCTTCCACAGAGGACCTCTGAAAAACCAGGGTATCGAAGGAGATACTGAGACTTATAGCTAAACTTTGGGAAGGTTGCTGGAATTTTTGTGGAAGAAGAGGGAGATAGACCTGGAAGGGACAGGAACTCCACAAGGAGAACAACAGAGCCAAAATACCTGGGCCCAGGGGGTCCTACAGAGACTGATATTCCAACCAAGGACCATGCATGGAGAGGAAGGAAGCCCATTGGCTGCTCAGTTTTCAAGTGGGTTCCCTAGGAAGGGGTACAGGGCCTGTCTCTGACATGAACTCAGTGGAAGGCTCTTTGATCACCTCCCCCTGTGGCATGCAGCTTTGCCAGGCCACAAAGGAAGACCATGCAGCCAGTCCTAATAAGACCTGATAGGCTAGGGTCAGATAGAAGGGGAGGAGGTCCTCCCCTATCATGGGACTAGGGAAAGGGCATAGGAGAAGAGAGAGGATGGATGGGACTGGGAGGAGACGAGGGAGGGGGCTGCAGCAGGGATACAAAGTGAATAAATTGTAATAAATATATAAATAAAATTTAAAAAATGAAAAGTTGTTCAGATATACAGTATAATGTTTGATAGGGTCTTTAAAAACTGAAATGGTTGAAAGTTTCCCCATTGAAACTATGTTCTTTTCTCTTCCGGCAACAGTATGTGGCTTTTTAAACATACAACTAGGTGCCTCTTAGTTTTTTTTATTTTTTAATTTATTTTATATGTATGACTATCTACATACATGTACCTGCACCACCTGTGCGCCTTGTGCCTGCGGAGGTAAGCAGAGAGTCAGATTCCTTGGAACTAGAGATACAGACAGTTGTAATCTTCAATGTGGGTGTTGGGAATTGAACCCAGGTCCTCTGGAAGAGCAGCCAGTGCTCTTAACTACTGAGCCATCTCTCCAAGCACCTAAGTGCCTATCTTAAGCTATAATACACATTTGTAATTTGATCATCCATAGTGTGTGCCTTGCTTCCCTATAAAGCTCTGACTCCAGAATCAGTGCTTGCATGACCTTGGTCAAGTTAGTTAGCTTTTCTGTGCTTAGTTTTATCACATAAAATTGGGTAATAATTGCAGTTAGTAGCTAGGGATTTAGCTTAGTTGCTGGAGTGCTTGTCTGATACAGAGGAATCTCTGGGTTCTCACTATGCACATAAAATGGGCAAGATGATATATGCCTGTAATCCTAGCACTTGAAAAGTAGAGGTGGAGACGGAAAGATCCATAAATTCAGGGTCATTTTTGTCTGCGTTTTGAATTTGAAGCCATTGTGAACCACAAAATCCTGTCTTTAGGGTGTTGCTGATGATTTGGAGTCATCAGTGCATAAATTGCAGTAAGTTGTTGGTTCAAGAATTAATTTTTTCTGGGTGGGGTGACACACACCTTTAATTGCAGCACTCAGGAGACAGAGGCAAACAGATCTCTTGAGTTTGAGACCAGCCTGGTCTACAGTGTAAGTTCCAGAACAGCCAGGGCTACACAGAGAAACCCTGTCTCACAGAAAGAAAGAAGGATTAATTTTTGTAATTTTGTATGTGTGTACCTGAGAAAGCCAGAGGCATTGGATTCCCTAGAACTGTAGTTATAGATGGTTCCAATGTGGCTGCTGGGAACCAAACTTTTGTCTTCTAAAGAGCAGTATTGTCCATATTGATAGTTATTTTTGAGTTCTTTGTTACAAATAGTCACAGTGAAATTTGCCCTGTAAGCTATATTTTAATAATATTGGCACAGTTTGGTTGAACCTGGTTCTTTTCTCTGCAGAGTATCTTTAGAAGACCTGTACAATGGCAAGACAACCAAACTACAACTTAGCAAGAATGTGCTCTGTAGTGCATGCAGTGGGTAAGTGTGTCGTTGCTTACGCAGTATCTGTCACTTTTTGAGTGGCATGCTCAAAATCTTTATCAGGTAAAATAGTTTCTTGATTTAAAGCTTAATAGGAGCCAAGCATTTTCTGATACCTCTAAAGATCAATTTAGTTACTCCTGGGAAGTGAAAAGCACAATTCGTATTTTTTAATGACTGTAATGGTTTGTAGACAAAAGTGTGATTTATGCTTTTGCTTTAGCCAAGGTGGAAAGTCTGGAGCTGTTCAGAAATGTAGTGCTTGTCGGGGTCGAGGTGTGCGTATTATGATCAGACAGCTGGCTCCGGGAATGGTGCAGCAGATGCAGTCTGTGTGCTCCGATTGCAATGGAGAAGGTAAATGCACCAGTATTTTCTTTGCCTTTTTTTTTTTTAAATATGTTGGGAATGGAGAAACCATTTACAGTTTTTTTTTTTTTTTTAATAAGCTTATATTCATCTTATTTACAAAATGAAGATCCATTAGAAGATTAAATATTATACCGTTACTGTTTGGGCCTCGTATCTCTAACCTATGCTGACTTTGAATTGTATATTCAAGGATGATTTGCAGTTCCTAATCTGCCTTACCTTTGAAGTGCTGAGATGCTGCCAACGGAGCTAGAAATTAGTCTTTATAACTTACCTAGACCTGGGGGTATTCTGAAAAGTCCTAATTAAGTTCGAAATCTGTTTTTAATAGTTTGGTTTTTAAATGAAGTTGCTTTAATCAAGGGAAGGAGAGATGTGGCTAGTGTAACTGAGAAATTGTTTTAATTAGATTAACTTAGGTGGTAGAGCTTTGCCTCCCTCACCGACACTGGCGAGTAACCCCAAGTCCTTGAGTGTGCTTGGCAAGTAGTGAACTATACCCACCAGCCCTTATTCTGATCAGTTACCACTGCCTATGCCTACCCTGCCCTGATGTAGGCATTAAACTAGGATTCTTACTGCTGAGCCACGCCCCCATCCTTTGTTTAATGGTTATTAGTATAGTTGTAGAGCTCCCTTTTGCAAATTGTTCTTGTAAGTGCTGAGGTCATTTTTTAAGAAGGTATATATTGGGCTGAGGTGACAAGGTAGTTCCTATAGTGCCTGCCTTATAGCATTAGGGCCTAGCCATGAGTGTAGTCCTAGAACTCCATGTTAAGAAAAGCCAGTAGTATACACGTAACAACCCCTATGCTAAGGAGAGAAGTTGATCCCAGGTGCACACTGGCCAGCCAGCCAGCCTAACCTACTAACCTCTAGGTTAGTGAAAGTTTCTGTTGTAAAAAGTGGGACGGAAGATAGCTGAGGAATGACACCTGAGCTTGCCTCCCTTCCCGGCTTCATGTTGTATTCTGCTGAGGTGTCTCTGTATTTTACCTTGTTAAAATTGCTCACTTCACTATCAAAGAACCAAATCAGCTGAACTCTTAACAGTTGAGTTGAACAAGGTGTAAATCCCCTATGCACTGTAGGAAGCAGGGGCAGGAGGATAGTGAATTTCAGGTCTGCCCAAGCAACATAGTAGCACCTCTTTTTAAAAACAAGGGCACTGGTGTCAGTTATTAGAAAACCTTGCTATTTTCTTTACACTGTTATAAACATCTGGACTTGTAAATCATCATACTATAAGCAAATATCACACGAGAATATCTGCAAAAGAAAAACTGTTACTTTAAACTTGATAAAGAGTTGTTCGGGGCCAGCTAAACACTCAGACATCTCTAGTTGGTTTTGAGAATTAATAGTCAAACTACCTAAAAGCAGGATTGGGGGTATGAGGAAAGTTCAGTGGTAGAACCTGTGTTTTCCCTCGACCTGGGTCTGATCCCTAGCTAATATCTGAGCAAGGTTTAGTCTTTGAAATAAACTGAGGTACCAACTGTACAGTTTAGTAACTGGCCGTCAAGAGTATTTGAAGATTGAATATAGATGAGTTCTTAGGCTAAGGCATCCCTACTGAAAAGAAAAATTAACATTTTCCTTGGACTGTCTCTGTCCAGTGGTAATCTATTTGAAGTTAGAGCTGAAGACCTTTGCAGAAGTGTTGCTAGAATCTGCAGCGTCTGACTTGAGAAACTAAGGAAGTGTCAAGATATGTTATACTCTAATCATGGGTTGCTGGGCCCTTTGGGTGACCTTTAGTAAGATAGGAGTTTCTTCATTCATGGGAACTTCAACCAGTGCTGCCCAAATTGTATCTTTTTGAATTAAGGCATTGTTAAGACTCAGCTTAATATTGGAGTACTCTTTGTTACTGGAAGCTTGAATGACCTCTCTTTGCAGGAGAGGTCATTAATGAAAAAGACCGCTGTAAAAAATGTGAAGGGAAGAAGGTGATTAAAGAAGTCAAGATTCTTGAAGTTCATGTAGACAAAGGCATGAAACATGGGCAGAGAATTACGTTCACTGGGGAAGCAGACCAGGCCCCAGGAGTGGAACCTGGAGATATTGTTCTTTTGCTTCAGGAAAAAGAACATGAGGTAATTTCCTATTGATTTATTCACTTTTTTTTTCCTTTTTGTTTTATTCCGAATTGATCTTACCTGTGAGAAACAGGATAGATCTGTTTGGATGCCTTGAGTGAAAGTGAACACAAAGTTGTTAAGGTGTGACTGGGTTGACTTTTAGCTCACAATGAGCTTGGCTTACTTACAGAAAGTGACTTATGTAAATGAAACTGCTAAGACAGGTATAGTAAAAAGAACCATCAATGTTAGTCTTTGCCTTGTTCTTTCTATGTAGATCACCATACCCTTAAAGAATCCTGTTGTCTCTGCACCTCATTTTCCCTTCTGTGAAATAAAGGCATTTGACTGTATAGTGTTAGACAGCATAATTTCGCTATAGAGCTCCTTGGATGCACTGTGAGTGGGTACAATCTTCACTCCTTGAAGCACCACTCTTGATTAATCTTAATATACTTACTGGATAGATAGCCAGCTAAGTTTTGTAAGTTCAGGAGTTTGTTTGTTTGTTTTTATAGTCTGTTTTACTGTGATGTGAGCAAGGGGCTTATTTTTGTCACAGTATGTATTAGAGGATAACTTTGTGGCACTTCTTACACAGTGGGTACTGGGGTTTAGCCTCAAGTTATCAGTCTTTTGTGGCAAGCAATTTTTCTCTCTGAGCTGTATTACTGGCCCAAGTTTCAGAGATTTAAAACTTATTTCAGTTTCTAATTGAATGTGTTACATCTGTTATATTCAAGGCAAAATGAACTTATCTGGCAGTGAGGTCCATTGTGTCTTGTTTTGATCATACCACTGAACATGTTTCTTAATTCATTCCCTTACCCCCCCCCTTTTTTTTTCTGTCTTATACCCTAGGCTGACCTCAAACTTGTCATCCTTCTTTTTCTGCCTTATTCCACCATGCTTGACTCACCTATAATTTTTAATGTCTTAGTGGCACATGCCTATAATCCCAGGACTTAGGAGGCTGAGGCTGGAAAACAATTTTGAGGTCATCCAGGGCTAAATAGGAAGACTCTTCCTCAAACAAAAGTAACGGCCTATATGTAGTGTCTTGTCAACTTCTGTCCTTAAGGAGTGTATCTGGGACTGTTTATAGAAAGAATCGTTCAGGAGGTTCATGTGAAAAAGCATTTGACACAGAGTTGTGTTTTGTACTTGCTGAGGTTTATTCAAGAGAGCTTTAAAAGGTTGCATTTACTCTTTATTTACTTATTTTACATAGCCTTGATTCTAGACTACTGGCCACGTCAAGTCTGCTTTAAAACCTCATTCTTAAATGCTTTCCAGGGGCTGGAGAGATGGCTCAGTGGTTAAGAGCACTTGCTTTCCTTGCAAAGAACCCTGGTTCAGTTCCCAGCACCCACAGGGTGGCTCAGAACCTCTTGTAACTCCTATTTCCAGAGGATCAGATGCTCTTTTCTTTGTGGGCACCTGCATACATGAGTTGCCTATGCATACACAGAGGCACACACAATAAATTAATGTTATTAGGATTTTCTAGAGGAACAGAACTTACAGAGTAAATATGTGTGTCTGTTATATGTATTATTATAAAGGAGGTTTATTAGAATGGGTTACAGGCTGTGGTCCAGCTAGTCCAACAATTATGGTCTACCAGCAGAAAGTCCAAGAGTCTAGTAATTAGTTGTTTAGTCCATGAGGCTGGATGTCTCAGCTGGTCTTCAGTGTACGCTAAAATCCTGAAGAAATAGGCTGAAATGCCAGTGAAGGAATTGATAGTGAGGGTGAGAGCAAAGAGAGAGAGCAAGCTTTCTTTTTCCGTGTCCTTTAATAGGTGTTTAGCAGAAGGTGTAGTCCAGATTAAAGATGGATCTTCCTACCTCAAAAGATCTGAACTAAAGGTATATCTTTCTCTCTCAGAAATCTGTATAAGTGGGTCTTCCCACTTCAAATTATTAAATTAGTGTAAAAAAAAAATCTCTCACTGGCATGCCCAGCCATTTGGGATTTAACTAGGTGTAGTCAAGTTGACAACCAGCAATAATCATCACAATTAACATAAAAGATAATTGCTAGGTAAAATTCAATAATCTCAGATTATTTGATGGGTAAAGAGAAGAACTAGGTCTTCAGGGCTTGCTCTTCATGGCCTTCAAAGACAGTCCAGTCCAGCTTGATTACAGAGCCATTCCATGTCTTAGGCTTTACCTTTGTATGCTCTTACAACCTCATGCTGGCTTCCAAGGCAGGGCTGAATCTCTGGTAATTATTGTCGCCCCCCCCCCCCCAAAAAAAAAAAAAACAACCTTGGTCCATTCATTCATTTGGTATTTTCCCAAGGAAGAATGTGGCTTTTTTTTTTTTTTTTTTTTTTAATAAATCACTTCAAAATTGCAATAGAGAACAAGGTCATACTGAAAAGCACATTTTAGAATTTGACTTATTTTCACAAAAGTGCTCTCTGGACTGTTCCTTCTGATATATTTGTCAGATCTTATGAAGAAGGATGTATTATTGGGTATTTTGCCTTTTCTTCAGTACTACATATTTGAGATGGCTGGAAAATGAGAATAGTTTCTAGAATTCTGCTTTAAGGTCTTTCTGGTTTTGTTTGTTTGTTTGTTGCTTTGTTTGGTTTTTTTTTTTTGGCTTTTCAAGACAGGATTTTACTATATAGCCTTGGCTGTCCTGAAACACTTGACTCAAAAATCTGCCTGCCTCTGCCTTCCAAGTGCTGGGATTAAAGTGCCTTAAGGTCAGTCTTAAAGGATAAAATATTAATTACTATTTTTGATGAAGCCTGGGTTTTGTAGGGATTAGAAAATGCTCTGTCTCTGAGCCACATCTCCAAGTCCTGAATTTTGTTATTTGAAGATTTTTCCTTGGTGGGAGTTTTGATTGCTTCCCATTTATTCTATATTAGTGTGCACAACACCTACAAGGCAAGAGGTGGAAAGCTAGAGAGGTTAGCCACATCATTGAAAGGCAGTAAAGTATAGATTAAACAACAGTGCTTTATGGTACAGGTATCACTATGATATTCTGAGTGTTGTTCCAGTATTTGAGATTAGACTTGTGGACAGCAGTAGGATTGCATGGAGTTGCCAACTAACTGCTAATGGATTGCCTAGGCTAGAAAGTAGTGAAGAGTACACATTAGAGTGCCAGTTCTGGTTTTATTGTGACCAGGGCACTAAAAGTGAGCCAAGGGTGAGGTTTAGACAGCTTGGTTAACTTACCTCACTTGGAAGGGAAAAAAAAAAAAACAACCGCAAACCTACTATAGTTTGAACTAGAACATAGGACTTCGTTATATGCTCAAGAAAAGCAATACGTTGTTTTGGACATTTTACCCTGCACTCCAAATACTTATCTGAAGAAATTGAGACCATAGTCAGGTTTCAAGGTGTAGTGGCCAGAACTGTGTAACTGGTACAAGTTTTGGGGGCATTAAGTCATGTGCATTCGTCCTGCTGTGCTGCTCTTCTGTGAGTGCTGGTGTCTGTGCAGCACAGGCACAGGATTTTGGTTGTTCCTTCTCAATAACTGCTTCAAAAATTATTGAAACTTAAGAAAATTTTACTATGTGGTGCTTCATTAGTCTTGCCACAAGTTCTCTGACAACAATAGAGAGAGAAAGGAAAAGTTAGGGATTTATCTGTTTAAATGTTAGCATTAAATTTTTAAGTTGCTACCTCCCCCAAATGATGTTATTTTTTAACGTAGTTCCTCTTGTATTGAACACTTCAGTACAAGAACATGGTGTCACTTCTAGCTCCTTCTGTAGCATTCACAAAAGTGTTTGGTAAAAATTGTTCTTGGAATATTCGTGTCCTGAAACATTGGCGTTTTGTAGTACATTTTTCAACAGCATTGAAGCATGCTGCTTTTTAAAAGTCTGATGATCCTGTTACAAGGGACCCTTAATAAATGTGTGTAACTAATATATATTCTTTGATTCTCATACTTGCAAACCTGAGCATCACATTCGAATTCCTCAGAGGGCTTACTAAATCTACTGAGTTGCTGGGTCAAATATGTGTATTTCTGACACGCTCCCTGGTACTGTTGAAGGTGATGTTCTAAAGCCATGCTTAGGAGAATTTACTTTATGAGTGAATTTAGGAGTATCATTTAGAAAAAGACAAACTTGTCAGATGTCTTATGAACCAGCCAAAATAGTCTTCAGAGATATTCCTGGGTTTTGCATCTCAGATTTGTGGAATCAGTAAGAGAGAGCACTAACTGAGTAAAAGGGGAAGAACATTTCTGTTCTTTGCCAAAATAGAAGTGTGGAGGGAACTTGCAAGTCAACTTCTTAGCCCCTCGGAGGACTAGGTATTAATAAAGAAATGGGAGACAGTGCTGGAGGGCTGGCTCAGTGGATAAGCACACTGGATGAACTAACATGAGGACCTGAGTTCAGATTCCAGCACCCACTTAAAATGTTGGCATGGCCACATGTGTCTCTCTAACATGTGGATAACAGAGATAGTATTGTGGGTTTTCATGGCCACCATCCTTGCTCTAGGTACAGTGAGAACGATAGATCAGGACATCCGAAGTCTTCCTCTGCCTTCTCAATTCCTTTCTGTGCACACACATCTGTATATACCACACTCACAGAAGAAAACCCATCTGAAGAAACGGGAAGCTGATAAATGGAATATTCATGTGTTTTAAAGAGATGAGCAGAGATTTCCGAGAAATTTAGGTGTTCACTTTTTTACTTTTTAAAAAAAAAATATTTATTTTTATGTACATTTGGTGTTTGGAATACATATATGGCTGTGAGGGAGTTGCATCCACTGAAATTTGAGTTGCAGCCCAGACAGTTGTGAGCTGCCATGTGGGTGCAGAAAATTGAACCAGGGTCCTCTAGAAGAGCAGCCAGTGCTCTTAACCACTGAGCCATCTCCCAGCCCAGTGTTAATTCTTTTTGTGGTTCTTTCTAACGGTGGTTGTGTTTCTTCTTTTGGCATTGTAGGGTCAGTTAGCATACAAATGGGATTAAAATGAAATTAAAGAAGATCTGGTAGTCACTTTGGAGACTGTCTTTGGTCCAGCCAGTTTTTGTTAGCCTATAGACATCAAAAATTAGCTTGGGGTTTAAATAAAAAAAAAAAAAAAAAAAAAACTAGGCTGACTCAGGATAACCAAGACAGTTTTAGTTTATTTTGTTTTTTGTTATTAGTTTGTTTTGGGTTTTTTTTTTTTTTTTTTTTTTTTTTTTTTTGATTTTGAGACAGGATTTCTCTGTGTGTTTGCCCTGGCTGTCCTGGAACTCACTATGTAGATCAGTCTGGCCTTGAGCTCAGAGATCCTTCTGCCTTTGTCCCCCAGATAAAGGTGTGTGCCACCCACCATTCCTGGCTCCAGCACACTTTCCATTGAACAAATTTAAGTGACCTTTTCATTACAGTTAGTTTTATTTCAACTTAATTTCAAGTTTTAAGTATAGATTTGGCAAGTTCTAAGTAAAAAATACAAATTGAGTATTTTAAAATTGATCCCCCCCCCCCCCCGCCCAGACATCAAGCTCAGGACATTCTTAGCATTTACTCCACCTTTACGATGTTGATGCAGAAACACAGCTCTCACCTTCAAGAGCACAAGAGTTTATTTTGGACCTGAATGATTAACCATATCCTGCAACATGAATTTGGGTTACAGCAAAATCCGTGTTCCAGTAGGGAAGCAGTAACGGAACAAGTGAGGGCACTTTCTAAATACATCAGTGGAAAGTAGGCAGTTTCAGAAGGGCCTGGAGAGATGGCTCAGTGGTTAAGAGCACTGGCTGCTCTTCCAGAGGTCCTGAGTTCAATTCCCAGCAACCACATGGTGGCTCACAACTATCTGTAATGAGAGATGGTGCTGTCTTCTGGCATGCAGGTGTACATGCAGACAGAATACTGTATAGTAATAAATCCTAAGAAAAAAGAAAAAAAAATCATACTAGCTAGAGAGATAGCTCAGCTTTTAAGATACTGACTGTTTTTCCAGAGGACCTAGGTTCAATTTTCAGCACCCACATGACAGCTCATAACTGTTTTTAAAAGTTCCAGTGGATCCAACTCCCTCATATTGACATACATGTAGGCCAAACACCAATGTCATGTATTTTTTATATACATAAGAAAAGAAGAAGCCTGCTCTTTGATCACTTCACCCTGAGGGGGGAACAGCCTTACCAGGCCACAGAGGAAGAAAATGCAACCACTCCTGATGAGACCTGATAGACTAGAATCAGAAGGAAGGGGAGGAGGACCTCCCCCATCAGTGGACTTGGGGAGGAACATGGGTGGAGAAGAAGGAGGGAGGGTGGAGTGTGGGATTGGAAGGGAGAAGGGAAGGAGCTACAGGGGGGGATACAAAGTGAATAAACTATAATTAGTACAAAAATAAAAAGAAAAGAAGAAAATACAAAAATCTCAGCTATAGTCCTCAGATGTTTATCTGATGACTCTTGGCCTTGGGTTGGTAGAAACTACAGTTTTGTTGATACATTTCAAAGGTTTTATCTGTTAAGTCACAGGATGTGAGAGCTGACACAGTGGTGGGCAAAGTGGCTAGTTGGGAGGACTAATGATAGCCCAAGATAAATTACTATCATCAGGCTCTGCACTTGCAGTGTTCCGGTTTTATCACCCTCACAGAAGGCTTCAGTTTGAAGCTGTTTCTTTCTGGAAACTTTTATTCACACTAATATGCAGTGTATAAGCTTTTACACTTATAAGATTGAATAAGCTAACTTTTTAGCATTTGCTTTGTAATTTACATTAATCACATTTGAATGTTTTACGTTTTCTTGGATTTTTGTTTGTTTTTGAGGCAGGTTTCTCTCCATAACAGCCTGGCTGTTCTGGAATTCACTCTGTAAACCAGGCTGGCCTGTCTCTGAGTGCTGGGATTATAGGCATATACCACCATGCTGCCTGGCTCAGTTTTGTTGTTTTGTTTTGAATTTATGGTAATGTGTGTTCTCTCTGCTTGTATGTACGTGTACCACATGCATGCCTGGTGCCCACTGAAGGTCAGAAGAGGGCCTTGGATATTCTATAACTGGAATTATGGATAGCAGTGAGCCAGCATGTGGGTGCTGGGAGCCAAACTCTGCAAGAGTAGCAAGTACTTTTAATAGCTGATTATTTCTCCAGCCCCAAGTTTGAGTTTTAAGCGAAATAAAACTTCTTTGTACATGTGTGAAGTGCAAAATTGAGCCCTTCACTTTCCTGGCTGCACCTTATTAGTCACACTTGTTTGTGTGTGGTTTTTTTTTTTTTTTTTTTTTTTAATACTTCTGGAATTCTTCTTGCCTCATTGGGATCATATAATAGAAGTTTCTGACATACTCCATGAGAATAACTAGCTTTGCTGATAAAAAAGCTTGGAAATTAGGGACAGTGGCACTTTGGCTCTTGCAGTGAATGGTAGAATTAAGATTTCAAAATTGAGGAAGGTCCAATAGGATGGTATGTGTTCATAACTTTAAAAATGTTTTTTGTGTGCTTTGTTGATAGGTGTTCCAGAGAGATGGGAATGATTTGCATATGACATATAAGATAGGACTTGTTGAAGCTTTATGTGGATTTCAGTTCACATTTAAGCATCTTGATGCTCGTCAGATTGTGGTGAAATACCCCCCTGGCAAAGTAATTGAACCAGGTAAATGATTTCATCTGATCCAGGTTGTCCATCTATTGTTAAAATTTGTATTTGTAGGGAGTAACAAAGGAACAGTATTGAATATCTTTCTTGGCTAAAATTCTTATCTGATTTCTTTTTTTTTTTAATGCTAGGATGTGTTCGTGTTGTTCGAGGTGAAGGAATGCCACAGTACCGTAATCCTTTTGAAAAGGGTGATCTTTACATAAAGTTTGATGTGCAGTTTCCTGAAAACAACTGGATCAACCCAGACAAGCTTTCTGTAAGCTGTTTTTTTTTTTTTGTTTTTTTTTTTTTTTTTAACATTCCTTAAGCAGCTAACTTTGTGGCTCTCCCTTTGGCTTCTACTCATTTTCTCCTTGCTTCCTTTTGTGTTTCTTTTCTCTTTGTTTTGTTTTATTATAGGGTCTCTGCTTACGCCTCAGGCTGGCCTAGAACTCCGGGCAATGCCTCAGCCTTTTGATTGCCTGGGTTGTAGGTCTGACCAACCATGTCCAACGCTTGAGACAGAGTCTCCATGCTGGCCTTTAATTTTTAATGTTTGTGTGGTTGATTTTTGTTGTTGTTGTTCTGAAGATGATGGCTGATAAAAATGTTTATGGGGCAAAGCAAGGATTGATTATAAGTGGCTGGAGGATGGGTTACGGTCTTTGAACTCTGGAGAGCAGATCCCTCAGCCAGCATTCTATTTAGAAGTACAGTGGAACGTTTCTGCAGTGAAGTTTTCTAGTGTTTAAATACAGTTATTTATTTTGTACAAGTGTCAGCTACATAGTGAGAAGACCCTGTCTGAACAGTATTTGAGTGTATCTGTGTGTGTATACACATCTCCTCTTTTGTTTCATGAAGGAATTAGAAGATCTCCTGCCATCTAGACCAGAAGTTCCTAATGTAATTGGAGAGACAGAAGAAGTGGAGCTTCAGGAATTTGATAGCACTCGAGGCTCTGGAGGTGGTCAGAGGCGTGAAGCCTATAATGATAGTTCTGATGAAGAAAGCAGCAGCCATCATGGACCTGGAGTGCAGTGTGCCCATCAGTAAACTGCAGGCAACTGCACAGGTGGATTTTCTTTCCACATTTGCCCAGATTTGCCAGCTGCTGGAGTACCTGAAGAGTCCAGATGAACTGACGGACATCTGTTGATCTATGTGTAACTTCTAAAATTGGTATAGTATCCACAGAGTGTGTAATTTAAACTAACCACGAAGCTTTACATCTTCATTTCGACTGTTCTGTAGCAGAGTAAAGCACTTGAAATAAGACTCCCTTTCACATGTGGGTTATAAGTTTCAGTCCTGGTATCTGCTTGATTTTTATCAGTTTTGTGTAGACTTTATGTTTCATATTTTAAACTCAAATCCAGCATTGTAAAGTTTGTACAATTTGTCCTGAAGCTTTGTGTTTGGCTGCACCTGCATAAGCTGCTACAAATAGAATAAAGAATTCATAGCCTGTATCTATCATTTAGATGCATGGAAAAAATGGGCTTTGCACACAATGGGTTTGAAGCTGACTGGGAACAATGGAAAAATTACATTAGCCATGGTTGTAAAGTTTTTTGGCTTTTTTTTAAAACCATTTTGTGAAAGGTTTCTGAAACTTGATAATAAAAAGCAGTTGGTGTAAATTATTCTGTGTCACATTTTTAGAAAGAAGAACATATTTTGAACTGTAAAAAAGTATTCTTTACACTGAGGAATGAGTCTTTGGTTCTGGTTTTTAAACAGCCTTTAAAAATCCATTGGCCTGAGGCTTTTGCCTTAAGTATCCGCCCATTTCATAGTTTCAAAACACTAAGGTTGGTTGAAACGGGCTTTCTTTTCTTCAGTTGATGCTCTGTAGCATCAAGAACATCCAAGTTGTCTAACTCCTAAGTTACCCTGAACATTAGGACAAGCCCAGGCCTCTGTTAGCTTCTTGTACCCCACTTGTTGAAAATAAAATAATAGATCAATAGTAAAACTATGTTTACACAGACCTGTTAAAATACTGTTTTAATGAAATGTTATGAAAAGCTGCTCTGTCTAATTAAGTTGAATATCTGAATTTGGGGAAGCATTGACTGATATTCTATGACTCTTAGGCTAGCAAAGGTTTGCAAAGTGGCTGAACCAGCAGTGCAGGAGGGTTCAGGTTGATCCATGACCTGATCAGCATTTCACTTTGATTACAACTGTCCTGATGGGATGAAAGATATGTTTGCATCTTCTGATGATTACTCTTTCATTCCTGCAGTATTTTTAAAACATGTCCAATTGAGGCCCAAGTGATACCAGGTACATACATTTTACATTTGTCAAAGGAACGACAGGACAAAAATGGAAATGCAGATTTTTCAATGTAGTATACCATCTCTTGAGTCTAATAGCACTTGAATTCATTTCTAGAGCTATTAGAACCTCGATGGAAAAAAAAAATGTCCCAAAACTAATCAAGACCTGTGAGGGTTAAATTACTGCCCTATCTACTCTACCTCCATTGTACAAAAATATTTTGCAACAAGCCTGGGCGAGATTCAACGGCATAATAGTTTTGTATTTGAGGCTATTTCCCCAGAACACTTTAAGCCTAAGCAATGCAGTGATAATATTACCTTTGTAACCTTTCCAATAAAGGTTTATAAAACAATTGTGCAGCAGTCTTCAGTTCTTCTGCCTAGAATGTTTGTGCGAGCTTGCGTGGGTGTGTGCGTGGTGCTGGGGACTGAACTCAGGCCCTTGGATATGCCAAGCAGCTGGTTTCCCAGCTGAGTAATCTCCAGCTGCACAGGGATTTTTTTTGACCAGAGGAAAAAAAAATGTAAACAGGAAACCTCTGACCTATAAGTGCTTCTAACTGAATCACTTTATAGCATTCATACCATAAAGTTTATCTTTAAGAAAATGCCCATTTCAGTGTTTTCCCATATATTTTTGTGTAGCACTCACTAGTCTGTTAATTATAGAATTTTTCGTCATTCCAAAAAAAAAAAAAAGCGGGCAGAGGCTGGTCTACAAAGTGAGTTCCAATACAGCCGCAGCTACTGAGAAACGCTGTCTAGAAACACAAAACCCCTAATTAATCTCATTTCATTCTCCAACCTTTTATGCAGTCCCTAATTCTGTTTAGATATTACAGTGAAATACGTTTTTGAGTTTTAGTCTTATCCATCATACAGAATTATTTTTTTTAACCAAGTTTTCAGTATATGCCAATGCCACAGGTCTTATTCACTTCCTAGTGGACATTTAGAATATGTTATTTTAACTGCAGCCATGAACACAGGCCAGTTTTGCATGTATTAAATTCATTTAGATGCTTACCCAGGAGTGGAATTGGTTCATGGTAACTAACCATCTGAGGACTTGCCAAACAAAATGGCTTTACCTTCGTACCCTATCAGCAGCACAGGGATGGTTTTCATTTGGCCCACATCCTTGGCAACATATAACTTTTTGATTACTGCCATCTCGGATATAAAGCAGTTTTAATTTGTTACCCTGATGATTAATAAAAGTTCATGAATCCTCTCGTGCTTAGTTGGCTATTTATGTATCCGAAGTGTTTTCCCTTCTGCCCTTTTTCATGTTTCAGAATGCCTTACAGCTACCTGCATGGGCAAGTGTTGGCTCTGATAGTTGTGACTTAATCTTTTTTTGGATAGCTTTAGCCACTTTTGAGGAATATTTGTTTTGAGACAGGGTTTTGCTATTGTATCCTAGGCTGCCCTTGCATTCAGGGCAGTCCTCCTTGGCCTTTCATGTGCTGAGATTAAAGGTGTGCAGCATTGACTCCTGGCCCTGGCTCCAGTTTTCAGCAATGACTTCTGAAGTGTTTACTTGGGCAGCACGTTCCCCTACTCGCTTTGGTTAGATTGTCCTATAGGTTTGTACTATAGTTAGCTCGTGGATTGCTCTAGCCAGGAGGGTGGGCCTTGTGCATAGCTGCTCTTTAGCTCTCCACTCTAGTCCTGTATGTTGGGCAGCTCATGTCTCAACAGGTAAGAATTTTGTTGAAAACTAAAATTCGACAAAATCTAATGCAAGCCAGATACGGACACACCCTATAATTCCAGCACTCAGGGAAGCAGAGACAAGCGGATCTGAGTTCAAGGCGGCCTGGTCTACAGAGAGTCCAGAACAGCCAGAGCCACACAGAGAAGCTCTATCTGGAAAAAGAGCAAATTTAATACACAGTAAGATACTGGTTACTTAGATTCTTGGTGAAAGATGTAGACCAATTTGCAAAGGTAAGTAAGTACCTTTATTAGCGCAAAAATGGATCATCGATAGCCCCAGAACTGAGTAAGTTTGGATTTGGGTAAAATCGGGGGGCCTGTCTGTCTGATTAACCTTGCCCTGCTGCATCTTTGTGCTTCTCTATGTGAAAGAACTCACCTTCCTGTTTTGGTTTCTACGGCGCCTTTGGGAAGTAGGACTCAGTGTACCTTGGGATTTGTGAAGTGATAAAATTGTGATGCGTTCTACAAAAGGGAACTTGATTAGAGGAATGAGGTCCAAGCCTCTTCTCAGCTGCTTCAGAAAAACTACTCTCAGTTCTGTGGTGGTCTCAGGATGCTGCTGCAACCCATCTGGTAGAAACAACACAGCCAACAGTAGAGAGATACTCTATCTAGAAATGATAGTGTCTCAATCTGATGAAACAATGGATCCCCAAAGAAACAGTGATTTCCCCAGGAATTTCATGCTGGGGGGAAGGAATTTGTGCCAGGTGGAGCTTGTTTCCAGGAAGGAGATTTCACACACTTCTACAACCTTGTCCTTTCCTGACAGGATGAGACAATGGGTCAGTGGTGGGCAGGACCACACCTTGACTGGAACTGCTTAGATGTGGATATCCTTGGCCCTCTATTTAAACTTCGGTTTTACTTGACCCTGAAGATGGACTTGAGGGGTTTGCTGAGTCCCATTTTTCACTGTGACCACATTAAATAAATCTTTCTGCTTTCCACTATTAATTTGACTCTCTTTATTGGCTTATTGAGGGCAGGTAGCCAGATCTGACTTGCACAGCTGTGACCACCAAGTTCAGTAATGCAGGGGTGCAGTTTTCTCACACGGAGGTCAGCAGCTTCCTTTCTTGGCACATCTTTAGGTGGGATATTTTGCAAGATTTAACGGTAGCAACTACCATCCATTGTCATCACCTTTGTGACAGTCGCAAGAAATTTCTTTTCAGCTTCGAAATTAGCAGCTGAGTACCTGCCTCCTCTAGTGCAGGTCCTCTCTCAAGTGCATGGCAGGTGAGTACCGTGTCTGCCTGCCATCTAACCAAAACTGAATCTCCCCATTGTGGTGGTGATTATTAAGGACAATCCTTAATAAGAAAGAAGCATGTTCCAAGGCAAGCCTGTCTGCGTGGGCAGTTCTGGAGGGATTAAGGAAAGAAACCAGTCCTCCAGAGCAGGCAGCACCCTGCGGCAGCTGGCCCAGATTTAAAGAGGCCAGAAGAAAACCAGTGTTGCTTGTCTGCCTGCCTTTGCCTTCTGCTAAGTGGGTGTGTCTATCCCATTGCTGACCTGCTTGCTACCATCCTTAAGTGACATCCTGCAGGCTTTCAGCACCAGACTGGAGCTGCTGCAGTATCCAGCCTGATGGACTGAGGGGCTACTGTGCTCTCTTCAGCATGCAGTTGGCCACTATTGGCCTCTTCAGCTCCTATCATGAAAGCCAGCAGAACAATTAGGCTCACACTATCGCTTCCTCTCTTGTAGAGAACCCTGATGGATACACTGTTCTCAGGCATTTTAGCTGTAGAATTACTTTTTTTTTTTAAGATTTATGTATTTCATGTATATGAGTGCTCTATATGCATGTACACCTGCATGCCAGAAGAGGGCACCATATCACATTATAGATGGTTGTGAGATACCATGTGGTTGCCAGGAATTGAACTTAATACTTCTAGAGCAGCAGCCAGTACTCTTAACCACTGAGCCATCCCTCCAGTCCCCAGAATTACTCTTTTTAACAACTCTGCATTCCAGGTGTGGCTTCATGTTTCCAGTCCCCAGTGTATACCATCCTGGCTTTCTCACTGTGCCAGGTGGAGCTTTCCTCCAAGGTAGGAAAGAGGACTAGCTCTTCCTTGTGTTTTTAAATTATTGTTTTATGTGTGTGGTTGTTTTTTTTTTTGTTTTGTTTTTTGTTTTGTTTTTTCCTGCTTATCTGTATTCTATGTCTGCTCCTGATGCCAGAAGAGAGTTGGTTTCCCTGGAACTGGAGTTATAGAGGGTTGTGAACCGACTGCAAACTTTCTAGGACTGGGCATGGAACTCAGTGGCAGAGCACTTGCCTTGCATGAGTAGGGCACTGGATTTGATCTGCAGACCCAAACACACAAAAATTCCTAGTGCATCACTGGCACAAAATAGAATTTAAATAAGTAACCGACAGGAGTGCTTCATACTCTTTTTGAAATAAATCTTAGATATGGAGGATCTGAAATACTGACTTGAAAACAAATTCTAGAAGAACAATATCATCCTTTAATAAAGGATTGAGAACAGAAAAAAAAATCCATGTTCCTTTTCTTCTTTTTCTTTTCTGTGATTGGCTTGGAACTCTAGAGGTATCCCATGCTGGCTTTGATAGGATTATAGCACTAGCTATAATCCTAGTGCTAGGATTATAGATTATAGGTGAGGCACAAATAGGTTTTTGCTGTGTTGCCCAGGTTGATTTTCAATGCCTGGATCCAAGTGATCCATGTCATCCTGAGCCCAGTCATCATGCCTTGCTCTCAAATATGTTTAAAATGAAGTGACCTTGCAGGGCTGGACACCAGCAATTCTTTTGTAACCTTTTTCTTTTAAACTATCAAAGCTCTTGTGCTGACATATTTGGCTTCTCAAACAAGTAACAATTATTTACATGTGTACTTAAGTACAATTTAAATACAGAAAGCTGTGATATAACTCATAATAGAACCAAACCTATAAAATGGGGATCTGTATTTAATGATGTCCACTTAACAGGACACATGAACATACTGGCTGCAGAATTTAACTCGGACAAAGATTGAAGTCATGGACGGTCCAGAAACTAATGGCCAAGTCCATATCACTGTTATTAAAAAACACTTCAACTCATACATACTCTCTTACAAGTAGAGTGAATTGTGTAGTGACCAAATATATAGACACTGCATTGTTGGTCTTATACTAAGACCTAAACAAACAAACAACAAAAACCTCCAGCTGTGAAAGCAACATAAATAAACAGATACTAAAATATCAGGCTGTATCTGCTAAGTCACACACCTGAAGAGGCTGATGTCAATCCATTATGATACTCAATTTGTACAATAAATTATGAGCTGGGGATTCATTCAGTCAAGGACAATGCTGTGTAGATAGCTGAGAAAATCTAGGTGTTTATTAATGAGATAGCCACCTAAAAGCCAAGTAGCAACTTTATTTGCCAATGCTGGTATCACCAGGAGTTGAGCCCTTCTTTGGGTCACTGATGACTGAACTGGAATCTTCAAGTAAATTTTGGCCTTTTCATAAGCATCTAAAGATTGATTCTACAGAGTTTATCAGGAAAACTGAGCTATTTCTTTTAAAGGTAGGCCCCCAAATCTTTTGATAACAACTCAGTGAGAGGGGCATAAGACAATATTCTAATACTCCCTTCCCACTCTTTTCTTACCTACTAGTCCAGAAAGATACATGTCTTAATAGCTGAAACTTCAGATTCTAAGTCCCCTGATGTAGGTCCTCTGTAAGAGTAGCAAATCCTCTTAAGAGCTCAGCCATTTTCCAGCTCCCTGTTATGGTTATGGTTTTTGTTTGTTTGTTTTTTTTTTTTTTTTTGAGACAGGGTTTCTGTGTAGCCCTGTGTGTCCTGGAACTCACAATATAGACCAGGCTGGCTTCAAATTCAGAGATCTGCCTGCCCCTGCCTCCTGAGTGCTGAGATTAAAGGTGTGCACCACCACACAGCCCTACATTTGTAAGCACACACACACACACACCATGGTGTGCATGTGAAACTCGGGAGACAACCTGTAAAAGTTGATTCTCCAGGAACCAAACCTAAACCATCAGGCTTGGCAGCTTACCTGGACAGCTCCCAGTGTGACATCTTTCTATCTGAGCAAGACATTCTAAAGCGTTACTATATTGTGCATGGGTGATTAATATTTTGTTAGCGTGAGTCTGTACACGTGCTCTAAGACATTTTATAAGCCCAGTGACTGAAAACACACCATACGTAACAACAGTATGGAAACCATCTGAAGGCCATGTATTAAATGCACCTTACCTGAGTCACTGCACACCCAAGGGCTGGAGCTGGGTGAAATGCGAGCCCTGTAACCCTAGCATCAGGGAGGGAGGGGCAGGAGAATCAGCAGTGCAAGCTCCCCGTACTCAGTGCTGTGCTCACTCTTGATGGACAGTTGGTAGGATTAGAATCGCTATGTGTAAATAAGTATTTGGTTCTATCTGTGAAGGCTTATCTCTGTTAGGTTAACTGAGGGGGAAAGACCCGCCCCTAAGTAGGGAAATACCATTCCACGGTCTCGGGTCCCATAAAGAATAAAAAGGAGAGCTGGGTGGCACACACTGTAATCCCAGCACCCAGGGAGGAAGAGGCAGGCAGATAGATGTCTGTGAGTTCAAGGCAGGCCAGCCTCGGTTACTAAGCAAGTCCAGCACAGCCAAGGCTACACAGAGAAACCCTGTCTTGAAAACCCAAAATAATAATGACGATGATGATACAGGAGAATGTATGCTCAACACAAGCATTCATAAGTGTGAGCAGCTGCCTCGAGATGTTGCTGCCATGACTCCCTGCTGCCATGTGCCTTTAAACTATGAGCCCAAATATATTCTTTCCTCAAGATTCCTTTTTCAGGGTGCCTTATCATCATAAATGGGAAAACAGTACCAAACAATCAAACAAACAAAAAAACAAACAAACAAACCCTGTTGATAAGTGGGGCTGTTGCTGGGATAAACTCAACTGTGTAGTTCCTAGCTCTTTGGAACTGGTAGGCTGGAGGAATGTGGAGGCGTTTGAAAGTTTGGGCTAGAAAAGCCTTTGAGTACCGCAAGCAGAGGTTAATGGGCTATGCCTGTGGGAGCCTGGAGAACAACTCTGAAAGAAAGGAGGACAGCGAAGGCCTGGCTCATGAGGCTTCAGAGGGGAACAGGAGCTAATAAAGATGGAGGATGGGGCCATTCATGTGATATTCTGGTAAATAATCTGTGTGAATCTGATGAAATAGAAAGGCTGTTGTCTCAGTCTGGGCCTCTGCTGAGGCAGCATGCCACTGTGGGGGGCACATGGCAGGAAAGAGAAGAGGGGCTGGGGAGCTGACAGCCCCTAAGGGTGTGCCTCCACAACTCACATTCTCCCACTAGACCCCACCTCCTGAAGTTCAACTATCCCTTGATAGTGCCACAGGCTTGTAACCAAGGCTTGAATGTACAACATTGGGGGATATTTAAGAACCAAATCATCAGTGGGGGTGAGCCCAGCCCATAGTAGGTGATGCCATCCATGGGCTGGGGTTCTGGGTTCTATAAGAAAGTAGGCTGATCATGCCAGGGGAAGCAGGCCTCTGTGGGCTACTGTGCATGCACACGCACACACACACACTTCTTGAACACACACTCCTCCATCCCTACACTAAAGTGGCCCATAGCGAATGTTATTTGTTGGCATAGCACTGTCCCAACCCCTTTCTTTGGGGAGTAACTTCTGATTCGTTGTTATTCAGTGAGGCTGCTAATCCTAAGACCTGTTCTCACCTCCTCTGTGCACAGGCCCCACAAAGCACCCTATTATCACAAGCCAGAAAAACTGCCTCAGGAACGGATATGCAGGACCATGAAACTCCCCAGAGTAAACATTCAAAACGAGGCCAGTTTCCCTATAACTTACCCCGGTAGCCAACTTCTTCCCTTAAGCTATGTTGAATGGGTTCCTAATGATTCTTAGTAAGAGTCCCAATTATTTTTTCTTTGTGTACTTTCTAAATTTTAATAAAGATATAGAAAGCTTAGTTTGGGGAATTTTAAATTTAAAAGCCATATTTCAAAATAGATGTAGAGGGCTAGAGAGATGGCTCAGAGGTTAAGAGGACTGACTGTTCTTCCAAAGGTCCTGAGTTCAATTCCCAGCAACCCCATGGTGGCTCACAACAATCTGTAATGAGTTCTAGCATCCTCTTGTGTCATGCAGTGTACATTTAAGCAGAACTCTGTGTACATAATAAATACATAAATAAATTATTTTTTAAAAAAATAGATGTAGAATGGGAAATGTGATCAAAACCAATATAATGTCCTGTATCAACACACCATGTCCTATAGCTTCCCAGCTCCTATCCCCACCTCTCCAGCCTTATGAAGACTCTATCTCTTCTTATTTCACTACCAGCAGAAAGCCAAAGTCCACATTCCTTTCAACATCTTCTTAGAGCAGGAAATGGTGGCACAAACCTATGATCCCAGCACTTAGAAAGCGAAGGCAGGAACATCAGGAGTTCAAGGCCATCCTTAGACTACACAATGAGCTTAAGGTCAGTCTAGTGTACACAGCAAGTGCTATTATGCTAGACACTGTGCCAACACAAAAACAAAGACAGACCCACGAGGCATCTCCAACTTAGCGACTCCCTGTCTTTACGGTCAAACCTTACGAAGCAGAAGCTATTGGTTCGACTTTGTGATAGTTAGGTAGATTTACCATTCAGGAACACACACACAAAGATATAGAATTAGTGACATCCACTCAACTGCTTACTATTTTGTTTTGAGATAGGCACTTACTATGTAGATCAGACAGGACTCAAACTCACAGACACTGTCTGCCCCTGCCTCCCCAGTGTTGGGATTAAGGTGCATGCCACCACGCTCAGCCCCATTCACCCTTTAGATTTTACTGACAGAGTTGATCAATCACCACTCTGAGCACATATTTTATTGTTCAGAACTTCCCAGCACAGCTATTATCAAGGACCTCTGTTGAGGAGGCCTGAAGAACTGATGATGAAAACCATCAATGAGCAGGCAGACCTGTGCCTGCTCCTACATCCAAACGAATGTCGTCTCTGAGGTGTGACTGCCCAGGTCCAGCCTGGCCCAGGCTTCCACAGCGCCACCCACATGCCTCTTGGAGCGCTGGGAGGAAGAAAAACCTCAAAGCTGTAGCCTCTTAAGTGAATCCCCAAATGACAAACAACTTTCTTGAGTGACACCGGCACAGAAAAGGGCAAGGGAATAGAATCTGTAGAAAATCCAAACTATCATAGCCAGCATTCCTATTTGAAGTTAATCTCTTAGAACAGCTAAACTTTTATTTAAAAAGCAAATCAAGCATAATTGTCATCTTTAAAAAAAACATGTAAACATTGCAAAATTTGGAGGATTATTTATAATTTGAAGACACTTATAAAAATTATTGGACTTGTTAGGACTATAAATACTAACCCTCCTACCCACCATGAAAAAAGCAATTGTTACAAAAATATAAAAAATATACTAGCTTCTTGTTAACCTTTCATCGGGGACTCTCAGCACTCTGGAGCACATCTGGCTTACATGCCTAGCAAGCACACACCCTACCTTTTCAACTTTTAAAGGAATAGTTCCAGAACGTTCCATCTTGTTACAAATGTGGCTACTCACTCCCTTCACAGTAATATAATGCTCTTGAATGCTAACAGATTGAAGTTCTTTTTAAAAATTGCATCCCCCTGCAGTGTGGAATCATGGCGTAGGAGGCTGGTTTCCAGCCTTTCTATGCAGCCCTCACATTTCTCTCTCTAGCCTCTTAAGCTCCCCCTGACTCACTGGGCACCAGCCTGCTGAGCTAGTCATAGCTTCCCTCACTTCTCGCTGAAGAAAGTAGACGGTAAAGGGATGATGGGAAGGAGAACCTGGCCTGGAGCTCCCTGTAGCACCTGTTCACTTGGAGTGCTCATGGCCCCACCCAGGTGTGCTAATTCAAGGAATAAAGTTCGTTGGTGGCTGCTACTCTGACATGGAGGGACAGCTGATGATATAGGACACTGCCCACAGGTCAAGAGTGAGGCCGGAAACTGATGTGAAAACACCCTGACTCGGATGGCATGTGTTCCTTCATGGCAGCCAGTGTACCAGGCACTGTGATCAACTAAAGTTACAAAATGAACCAAATTTAGTTTCAAACAATTAAAAATACACTGGCAGGGGCTTAACTGTGAGATCTTTAAAAGGATCACCTCCTAATTCAGGGCATTTGCTTATCTTTGCTGCCACCAGCAGAGGGCAATGAGTATAATTATAGAAAGGCTCAGCCAAACCTTCTGGAGGAAACTGCCTCTAACTAACCAGTGGGATGGATCCATCCACAGCAAAGAGAATTGTCACTTAACCAAGACATTTCAGGGCTTTTCCCAATGCCCCTGAAGTCTAAGGAGACCTTTTATACCAAGGTCTCAGCAAAAGCATGTGCAAAGCTCAGTGTGCGAAGCCATCACGCTGCTAGGCTGTCCAGAAGACACAAGTTGAACCCGCAGCCTGCTTTACACCCAGTTCCACTCAGGACCTCTGACCTAGGCATGGCCCCTGCCTACTCTGTGTTCAGTACAGTGTAACCTGATATCTGATGGGACCCTTCTCTTACTACTGGCTTCAATATTCTTGTCCGTGAAGAGCTGCCTAGCCCCAGACCAGAATGACAAGCTTTCTCCTAGTCCTCACTGCACTTGCAGATTTACTGTTCTCAAAACTACATTTTCACACTGCTAAGGGCCTTAATTTCATGGATCCCACTGTCAGTTTCTGGATTTCCAGTCCTTACCATGTTAAGTCACATATTTTCTAACACCTGCTGGTTTCTCCAGATCTGAAATATCTCATCTCAATGTACCCTGGCTGCTTAGAACCCAAAGGAACTCTCCAAACACAACAGCGATAGTTGATCCTGAGAATTCCAGCTATGTCTGCTGAACAAGTTGACTCAGTCTGGTTGCATTAAAGAACACAGGGACTGCACGACATTGTAAAAGCCCCGCTTGCTCGGAAGAGAACTCTCAACATCAAGGCACAAAGAAAGAAGTCTCCTGGGAAAAATGATGATGAACAGGGTTGGTAACCTGTTGTGCAGTCTGAGGCAGAGTCCATGAGGAAGACCCAGGTAGTATTGGGACGGAGAGCCAAAAAGAGGTCTCCCTCAGGTGCCTGAGGCATCCTCACGCATACTTATCCAGGAACTTGAGGTGAAAATCTTTCACCTTGTGGAGCACTGTCTTCAGTTTCTCCACCGGAGGGAGAATCGTCATTCTGTCAGGAAAGAGAACAGCATCAGCCTGGCTGCTCACAGGATGAATCCAATGACACTCCTTGCACTGCTGAGTGGAGATGAGGCAGGGAGGGTGAGCCCTGAAAGGAGAGATGGCCCTACCTCATCTGCTTTGGGAGCTCAAGACCCTGGAGAGCACCTAATGATTGTGAAGCTATTGTCTCCCCAGCCCTTCCTTCCATTCTCAGTGTTGCCCAGACAAGTGGTGAAACCCTGAGGTTGAGCAATACTCTTGTCCCAGCCTCCAGGAAGCTGAGAGTGCAGACCCCTATCACCATAGTGGTTTAGACACAGGCATTTTTACTACGGTACAACCTGTCTACTAAAGCAATAAACTGGATTTTGAGTCACCAAAATATATTTTTCTCTATTGCAGAAGGTCGGCACCATGGTTTTATTGTTGTTATTTGTTTGTATGTTTAAGGCAGGTTCTCTCTATGTAGCCCCAGCTGTCCTAGAACTTGCTATGTAGACCAGACTGACTACGAACTCCCAGAGATCTGCCTGCCGCTGCCTTATTCCCACCCCCTTCTTGTTTTATAAAGCAGGGTTTCATATGGCACTGGCTATTCTGGAACTTACCCTGCTGCTTAGGTTGGCCTTGAGGTCACAGTAATTCTTCTGCCTCAATTTCTTAAAGTACTTACACTACAGGCATGCCCTACAAAATGTGGCTCCAGCAGCACGTTGTGACTGGTATGGAGAACTTTCTAGAACATGGCTCTCCCCCCCTCCCTCTTTTGTGGTGCTAGGGACTGAATTTAGGGCTTTGTGCATGCTAGGCAAATGGTCAAAATGCACTGTAATCCTAGAACATGATTCCTAGTCTTTCTTTCGAAAACTGAACATTTCACTCTGTGTGTGTGTGTGTGTGTGTATGTGTGTGTGTGCATGCGTGCACGCACAGATACAGAAGTGTGTCCTGGTATTCAGTTTCTGACAGCAAGCCAGCCACAAATCACAACTTTCACTTCAAAGATATTTCCAGTCGCCACAAAACTAACCTCTCTCCCTCCAGTCCTGACAACATTTTCCCAACTCAACAACTTTTGGTGGTCTGCTGGGCAAGGAACCCAGGACTTCACACTCATCCTGCGATCCTAAGCTATACTGCAATCCCAGCTCTCCATTTTGGATGGATCATGAATCATAGCAGAAGACCTGGCCAAGGATAAAAAGGCCAGGTAGGAGATAGTCTTATAACACCACCCGTATCTCTGAGCAAAGACCTGGCTCTAGGTGCTAGCAACTCATGACAGTTCTTTCTTTAGCATCTGCTATGAGAGATGCTGCCATAGCAGCTGTGAAGAGATGATCGTATTCTGACCAGAGCGGCCTTGGTGAGGATCAGCTATGGGAATCTGTGTGCTCATCTGCGCAGAGCTGTGAGCAGCCTCTCTGTGTGTGGACCTAATATATGTCAGTGCGGTACTTAGCAGGCTTTGGGGTCCAGGGTCATGGCCTGTGGCACAGGAGCCACAGAACACGCATTCTGTGAACAGGCGTTCTATGCCAGGCTGTCCTGGTTGGCTTTTCTGTCAACTTGACACAAGCTAGGGTCAGCTGGGAAGAACTTCACTTGAGAAACAACTCCATCCATTCAGTTGGCAAGTCTGTGGGGGCTTTTTCTGGATCAATGACTGATGTGAAAAGACATCCCTAGGCCGATATCTTGAATATGTAAGAAAGCAGGCTGAGCAAGCCACCATGGACAGAAGCCAGTAAGCAGTGTTCCTCTGTAGTCTGTCTCAGGTCCTGCCTCCAGGTTCCTGCCTTGGTTTTCTCTGATGATGGACTGTAACCTGTGAGCCAAATAGAGACTTTTCTCCCCAAGCTGCTTTTTGTCATGGTGCTTATGATAGTAACAGAAATCTAACTAAGGCACTAGCTTTGTTCTGTGCATCCAGAGGCATGGAGTGTAAAAGGGACAGAAGGCAGCTGAGAAGCAGGCCAGTCCAGGAATACATAGAGGGACAGCTGCAAAGCGCCCCAGTTTTCCTTGTTTCTGACAGTCTCAGCTTGCCATGATGGGATCCAGTCAAGGAGAACAGTCTCAGACCCTCAGTCTCTAAAGCAGGAATCTAAGTTTCCAGGACAAGCCAGGGACCAGCACCCCCACCCCCACAGTAAATATCATACCTGAAGTGGTAAGTGCCTTCTCGCTGCCCAAAGCCACTGCCAGGCACGACACAGATGCCTGTCTCCTCCAGGAGCTTCATGCAGTAAAACATGTCTGGAGCCATTTTATGGGACTGTGGGAGGAGGACAGAACTTGAGATTCATGTCTGGCTTTACACTAGACCGACACACATCAAAAGCCAAAACCAAAGCCAGAGCTGGTTTTGGCTCATACTTATAATCCTAGGACTTGAGAAACTTAAACAAGAAGAGTGCCTTGAATTCAGGGCTAGCCTGAGATACATAGTGGGGTCCACCTGGTCTACAGAATAAGACCCCATTGAGGGTGGGAGGCATTAAGGCTCGATAGAACCAGAATGCAGAATTTTCTGTGGCAGAACCCTTCCTTCTCCTTTTCCTGTCATGGCCAGGAAGCTGGTTCAGGGACCCAGACAGCTGAGGCTACTGTTAGACAGGCAGAGGCTGTGGCACTCCTGATCTTCACTCAAGGGTTCCAGCATGCCCTGTCCCCATCGTGGTAACTGCTCAACAGGCACTGGCTGCAGGACGCGGTGGTGGGGGTGGTGAGGACTCTCATTGCTTCTCCAGCACCCCATTTGGGTCCTGCCCTTCAGAGCCAGAATGTCTTGTTTTAATATTGTTTAGATTTAATTCTTCTATGTGTATGGGTGTTTCACTTGCACGTATACTATGTGAATGCCTGGGTCCTCAGAAATCAGAAGAGGGTATTGGTATCCTAGAACTGGAGTTATGGATGGCTGCCAGCCAGCACGGAGGTGATGGAAGCCAGACCCAGATCTTCTGCAAGCTCTATGTCTCCACTCCAAGAGCAGTGATGTGGTCCACTCTGGACTCTCGCTTCGGGTTGGCCTTCTACTTGCTCCATCACCACCATACTCTGCTGTAGCTGGGACTCTAAGAAGCTGTCACAAAGTAAACTGCATCTGTTCAGGCGGCCCACAGGGATCAAAACCCCTAACATCAGCACCAGGGCTCGCCAAAGCAAAAGGCCATGACCCAGACAGCTCAAGCGAATCCAGGAAGACAGCCAGCCCTCCACTCTGACCTGAGCTGCCTCCACGGCCTTGGCAGGAATGAGAATCCGAGGAAAAGCATACATAGCTCCTTGCAAGGGGTTGCACTGAATCCCCGGGACTTGGTTAAACAGATCTTCTGTCAGCTTCGCTTTTTTGGCCAGATTACCGAGGACAAATTCTTTTTCCTGATGATGACAGAAAGCACAGGTATCAATGATCCTGGACAAGGCTACAAAATGCTGTTCTTCAACACACAGAACAGACTGACAGAAGACGGGCAGCGGGTGACAAGCACTGTAAATGGAGCAGGGGAAGGGTGTGGACACGGATGGATGGGTAGGTCTTTCTGTGGGATTTTTTCATCCATCGTTCTGAGCGGCCCTGGCCCTTGCCGGAATAGCCTAGAAACTCTGAGTGGCACGGGCCCCTGGAGACCAGCCCCATCGTGTTATGTATGGGCAATCCCTTTGCATTCTCTGCCAGTGTGCTGTACAGGGAGACAGACCCAGGCAGACTCAGCAACTGTCCCAGAGCTGGGCCAGCATTCAAAGCTGGAATAGACTCAATCAGGGTTTCTGCAAGTACTATTGTACAAGAGAGATAACAAGGTAAGGCCCGAAGACGGCAAGTAAACAGAACACGGTATATCCAGGCAATGACACACAACCCATCTTCAGACCTGCACAGACCTCTGCTGTTATGGGCAGGCCTCCACAGGGGTGGACCCTGTGCCAAGTGGAATAAGCCAGTCGCAGAAGGAAAAACATTGTATAATCCCACCTATGCCTATATACCTTAGGGGGATTCACGGAGACAGAGGAAAATGCTGGCTGCCAGGAACTGAGGAAATGGAGGAAGCGGAGATCTACGTATTTATTATTAGGTCTAATGTTTCAGTTGGGGATGATGGAAAGTTCTTGAGACAGATGGGAGATGGTTACACAACAATTTGAATGTCTTTCCTTAATGAAACAAAACTGTCTGTCTGTCTGTTTATACAGGGTCTTTCATGACAGCTCTGCTGTCATGAAACTCACTATATAGACCAGGCTAGCCTCAAACTCACAGAGGTCCTCCTGCCTCTGCCTCCTGAGCACTAAGATTAAAGGCATTCACTACAGCAGGATAGAACTGCATATTTAAAAAGAGAAAAAGTTTAGTTGTTCGTATTTTACTACAGAAAAAGAGGAAGAAGGGCAAAGGAGAAGGGGAAGAGAGAAGAGAGTGTGGTGGGTGTGCCTGTAATCCTAGCCATTAGCAGGTTGAAGCAGGAGGATCTTGAGTTCAAAAACAGTTTGGGCTATGAAATGAAACCCTGTGCCCCAAAAACCAAACAAGCAAATCTCCCCCTACATGGCCCCCCACCCTGAAAGAGAACAAGATGAACCTATCCCATCTGTGAACTGCCCTTTAGATTCTACAATCTGAAAGGGTTTCATTCTTTAATTCAATGCTGCGCCACCTAGCTACCTGCCCTTCTCTTCAGGTTTCTAACAAAAATCTCTGCAGGACGTGGGACTCTCCTTCTGGGATCCCCATTCCTCCTGATGCTCACAGGTGAAAAAGAGGGAGGCCATTCACCCACACAGAAAGTCTTCCCACTTCCAAACACACTCTGATGCGTCTTTAGACTTAACCCACCAGGCTGGCTCAGCCACCAAGAGACATCATGGGTGCCCTCTGAAGGACAGACAGGGATGGTCACACACAGGCACACCATGACCCTGACAATAGCGGGTGGGTCAAGCAGACTCACCCTGCTGAACTGCTCAAAGGACTCCTCTCCTGGTACTGGGGGATTCACAACGATGTCCATTGCGGCCTGTCCGGACACTGGTGGGCAGAGACGAACTGAGAGTAGCTTCACCAGCTGGCCTTTGATCTCAGGGTGCAAATTGATCACCTCCATGTAGCCCCCTCTGTAGCCACACCTGGAGAGTTGAGGAGAGGGAACATACCCGCCAGTTATGGGAAGACCTCGCAAATGCAGTTTGGACACCAGACTCTCTAACGGCCTCAGCACTGAAGGCAGCTGCGGCTGAGTTCTTAGCAGTGGGCATAAACAGCTCATACTACAAGGCAACTTCCCTACAAGTAAAAGCAAGTTCGTTCGTTCTTCTTTTCCCTTCTGTCTCCTGGGAGGTGGAGATGGTTCCCATCCTAGAGATGGACACTACATACTGAGGAAGCGTACTCACGGGGCGAGGTTCTGGAATGACCTCCAGGAGCACAGCCTTGCCTTCCTGGTATCTTTGAACCATTATGTCAAAAACAGATACATTTTCACCTATTTTAGAGCCATTTTGTTATAGCTGCTAATTCTGAAACCTAACTCATACACTAATCTATATCAAATTAAGCCAAGAACAATCTAAGGAGACAGCTATCTTGACCTAGGCAAATCGCTCTTTGGACTTCATATGCCATTCCTGCGGCTTAGAGTGTTGTTCTCCCAAATGTCTCTCTTCCTCCAACTCCAGTCCCACCTCCTGGCATTTCTACATCTTCTTTGACCTCATTTCTCCAGCAGCTACGCGCCTTTCCCTTTACCTAGTTCTTCATTCCTCAGTAACATAGTGGCTCTGGAATGCCAGGGTCCTCAGAGCTCAGGGTAAGTGCTCAGAAAATACAAGTCACAGATATGGGCCCAAGTCATATGCCACACACACACCCCGCCCCCCCGTGCAGAGCTTGGTATCTATCCACCTAATTCAGAGAACCCTCAGACTTCAGTCAAGGTTAGAGCAGAAGACCCAGACTTAGAGCTGCTATGGGAACCTGCTTCCATTCCCATCACTCACCCACAGTCTGGTTTCTTTTGAACATGGCCACATTTCACTTGAGCTTCTGTATAAGAGTAGTTCTTATGACCCTAGATTCAAAAGGGAGATGCAGCCTGGTTCCTCCTATTCTTGCAGTAAAGGATAAGGGCTGCTTTCTAACCATGTGAGTGGACCAGGGCCAGGCAGAGAAGCAGAGCTGGGGCCAAGCACACCCGCCAATGGCAGAGGAGGAGTAGAGGCTGACATACTCGCCCATGTAGCCCTTGGAGGTGGAGTGGAAAGAGGCGAGCTCCACGTTGCTGGAGTACTCCTGCCCCATCTGGTAGAGCACTTTCTTAAAGGAGTGGAATGTACAGTCCGGAGAGTACACGTTGTCCTGGTACACCTGCAGGTGAAACATGACCGCTACAGTGAGTCCCTCTGGAAGGCTTGAACAAATAAAGGCTACGGCTGAAGAGCAGTCAAGGGTCTACACTTGTGAGGGGTGCGTAGGTAGAGTTAACCTGTAGTCAGGTGTAGGGCACAAGTCCGACCTGGAACAAACCAGGCAGCCCCGCTTCCATCGCTGTTTCCACAGATAAGCCAGAATGTGCCTGAAGGAACTTCCCGAACAAGCAAGGGAAACACCCCAGACTGGATGCCTATCTTAAAACGGCTTAGGAGCTTCTCTGACGTCTTTGACATTTACCCTCCCCAGTTTCTAGCCTGCTGCCTGAACACACCAGGCCAGTGGCAACACCAGCAGCTCCCACCCTAAAGCATTATTCACTCCCCTCGCGGCAGCAGTTTCCTGTCCTCCGCTCTCTCTGCTTTTGGGGTGAACTCCATTGGGTGACCTTAATGCCACTTGCCAGGTTTGGGATTGTTTGCCTTTGTCTCTGCTCTTTTTCTCAGAGCAGAACCCATGTGTACTTCGCCCTTCCCTGTCTCCAGATCTAGCACTGACAGCCTGGAAGCCCCACCCTGCCTGCTCCACAATCAGGGAGGTGGGCTGTCTAGATCAGTGGGAGAGCCAGGCCTCCAACAGCAGAGGCCCTGGTCTCTTCCCAGACCAGTGGGGTAGTCGGTACACTGTCAGAGGTAATCCCCAGGTCTCTCTGCTGCCTCTTTGTTTTAGAAAGTAAGGTTTTTAGAGCCATGATTAATTATGGCAATTTAAGTGTGGTAATGGAGTGGGGTGCTTAAGGAAAAAAGAAGGTCGCATTCTAGAAACTACGGCTAACCAGAAAACATGCGGAAATGAAGGGAAAGTGACAGTGGAATATGATGGAGCTTCAGTTTCCTTCTTCCAAAGCAGGCAAAGAACTGTGGGCAAGCCTAGCCTCGTGACTGGGGTTCAAGAAGTCACAGCTATTGACCTGAGATTCCTATGGGCTCGGGGATGACTGGACAGTGAATGCGGGAGAGACGAGAACTACCAAGCTGGAAGCCGCACCTGAGGAGGGGCCTCAGCCATCCCCCACAGGGTAGCTACACGCCATCTTGGAAAGGAGCCCATGGATCTCCCTTGGGCACAACCCTCCCTGGCTGGGCACAGAACTTGCACCTGGCCTGGGCCTGCTCAGTTTGCATATCGCAACCCCAGGCTACAGCAATTGGTTCAATTAATTGTGGCTGGAACTACAAGGATGAAAAGCTGCTTTTCAGGCTGGGGTGAGAGTCTACGTTCAAGGCCAACATACAGAGATGAAAGGAGAAGGATCTGGAAGACACAGATTGTGACACCATCATCATCACCATTCTCCAAGTTTAAAGTAATCTCTTTTAAGATTCTGAAATTTAGCTGGGGGTGGTGGCTGACACCTGTATTCTCAACACTAGGAGACTGAAGCAGGAGGGTGGCTATGAGTTTAAAGCCAGCCTGGGCTGTACAGTGGGTTCTAGAGCCGCCTGGGTTACACAGCGAAGCCTGTCTCTCTCTGTCCCTCTGTCTCTCTCTGTCTGTCTCTCTCTCTCTCCATATATATGGAGAATGTGTGTGTGTTTACAATACAACTGAAATCCAAACCAACAGAGAGATCATTTATGTCCCAAATTCATATGTTAAGAATGAACACCCTCACCGTTGCTTGCTCAGAATCACTCTGCTAGACAATTCTCTCTGGCTATAGAACAGCTGAGCTGGATCCTCCCCTCTAAGAGAGGGCTCACCCCTCCCTCTCTCGACTTACCCCACCCATCTCTGGGACTGCTCTTACCTCATCAGCCAGGAGAAAAAGCTTCTCTTCCCAGGCAAAGTGAATCACATCTTCTATGCACTTTCTGCTTTGTACCTGGCCTATAAAATCCCCAAAAAAACCAAAATGTAGGTTGTAATGCTACGTAAGTTGTCCCCGAGTAATACTCCCACCCAAATCACTTGGGTGTCCTGTGTTCCCTGAAGATCCCAGAACGAACACCCTCCTACTTGCTCTGCCTGTCTCGAGACAAAGCTCCAGCCACGCCTACAGGCTCCACTCCTGTCTAATTCAATGAGGTCAGGGATAGGGAAGGAACAGCATTTCACATCTAACTTTTCCATTATTCGTGTGACTGGGGTGTGCACATATGTGCATGATGTTTGTCTCTTCTGAAGGACGGAAAGGCACGGAAGTGTCATAGTAAGCAAGAAGAGAACTGGGGTTGATCTCATCAGCTCCCCAGCAGCAAACAATAAAGAAAATTGTGCTGGTTGATATGGTAACTGAGCTGGAGTTACTGAGGAAAATTTGTGGGTGTCTTCCCAGAAAGGCAGATGCACACACCCACAAGTGAGCGACAGACTCATCCCAGCTCACCCTGAAGCCGGCAAGTGCTAACATCAGTACTTGCAGAACACCGAATGAAGGAGCCAGGCTGGTCAGTGGCTACTGCAGAGAGAAGTGGCACCGCAAGGGACCCTGAGAGAGCACGCTGTATAGTTCTCCTTGGCTTCCTTCAGGACTCGCCTCAACACCAGAAGGGAAGACACCCACCAACCATGTCAGAGAACGGGTGCAAACGGCAAGATGGTAAGTTAGCGGCCTACAGGCATACTGCTGAGCAGACAGCAAAGAGGAGAAGGTGGGAGTAAAACTTTCTCCTGAATCCCCCTCCACACACACGCACACTTGGAGTGTGACACCAGGGATTTCTGCTGTGCTCAGTGGGCTTGCTGATTTCTTTACTGTGTGTACAGCATCTGTGTCTGTTATGTACATGTGCACAAACATAAACATACACACATGTATTATTTCTGCATGTATAGATATCACAATGCAAAAAAAAACATTTAGAATGTTACCTTTTGGCTAAAAGGAAAAATGTCTATATATTTATCTATAGAATGATATAAAAATATAGAAATGTATCTTAGAAGGAGTCAGCCAGTATTTTCACCTTACACTATTTAAGCAACGAGCCAATTTCTTAAGTGAGGCTGAAGTTTCTTTGGCTGTCAAGCGCCAGCCAGGCTTCATGAGAAGCAAGCTCAGGGCTCTTCCTCTCCAGCAGAGCGGCAGGCCGGCTTCTCCACAGAGTCAGCGCTGCTGTCACAGACAGAACCTGCTGGTAGGCTCACCCTGCCTGCAAACCACATCATACTGGGATAGAAACAGAGACACAAGCACTAGAATAGACAAAAACATGTTCACAAAATACTAATGTGAAATTTCACCAGAGCCCTGAAAGGGCTTCAGCCTGGGGGAGGAAATGAGACCAAACGGGTACAAAAATTCCACTGATATACATAATGCACACTTGAAAATAAAGAAAAGTTTGTGTTTCTCCAGGGCCTGGGACTCAGCAATCATGAACAGCACAGCCATGGAGACACCCAAGGGACAAACATGACCTGTTGTAAAGAATAAGAGAAATCATATCTGGTTTTATAGGGGCTGGACTATGCCCAGTTTAGGGAGACATAAGTCACAGCTTTGATACAGGCCCAAAAAGCTGCAGAGAGGTCCCTAAGTATACCGCACCAGAAGACAGGCCTAAGGAATGCCCTACAAACTGACAGGAACACCTGTGATTACACCTCCTCTCTTGTAACACACCACAGCTGCCCTGTGAGGACACCCCAGCAGAAGATAAAGAGAAATGGCTCTGGCGTATGCTCCAGGTAGAGTGATACACACCTCTAATCCAAGCACTTGGTATACTGAAGCAGGAGGGTTACAAGTTCAAGGCCAGCCTAAACAGGACTTCTACGTGAATAAACAGAAAAGCTCTCTTATCAGAGACCTAGTGATCTGACTGTTTCTGAGATGGGCCAGTAAGTAACCTAGGACTATCAGTAAAATCACAGAAGATGTATCCTCAGGTTTCATCTGAGGAGCAATAGCTGGAGTTGCTGAAGGCCCTCCAGGGAGAGATTCTGAGAAGGACTCCAACTCAGGGGACAGCGATGCTGAGCAATGAACTGAGGTCCTTCCCACAATAACACTGAATCAGGTTACTGCTTTATGCCCAGGCTTTATAGTTCTACCATATGGCCTTTCAGTTTTGATCTGGGTTTCTGTCTTGAAACCCAAAGCACCCTGGCTTAACATCTCAAGCCACTTTGACAGTTTTTAACCTAGCTGGTTACAGTGTGCGTTTGGAAAGTTTCCATTTCCTACCACCCCTCTTCTAGCAGCTGACTGAGTTCCAGCCATTAAGACCCCAAAAAGCAAGGGCAGATGGTGCCCACTCATAAATTACCCTTCATAAGAATTGCTTATAAGGCTGGGCGTGGTGGCACATGCCTTTACCTTCAGCACTCGGGAGGCAGAGGCAGGCAGATATCTGTGAGTTCAAGGCCAGCCCGGTCTCTATAGTAAGCTCCAGGACAACCAGAGATATATAGTGGACCCTATCTCAAACAGTGAGAGGAAGGGGGAGGGAGGGAGAATATTATTTATAATAATATACATTCAAGTTTCTCTTTACTTAGAACAGGAAAGTCTTTGGTGGAGGTACAGACTACTAGGTAAAATGATTTTACACAAATACCTGAGCAGAAATCCCTCACTCAATAGGCCAGTGGCCTATGCCTGCAACCTTAGCACTCAGGGCCTGCAGGAGGACTGCTGTGAGTCTGAGGCCTGCCTGGATGACAGAGCAAGTACTAGACCAGACAGGAACATACTTTCCAAAGACAAACAAGAAAGTACAGCCGACTCAGCATACAAACGCCAAGGGACTTGCTGTCCCAAGTGTGGCTCTGGGATCAGCAGAAGTGTCATCTCGGGCTGAACAGACCTGCCAATTCCCCAGCCCTAGCCCAGTCATTAAAGTGCTAGTGAGTGGAGCCCACATTCTGTACTTTAACAAGCTAAAAGTTTAGGAACCAGTATCCTGAAGTAGTTCTCACCGGCTGTTCAAAACACTGCCATCTGGACTGGCCGGAGAGGTTTTCAGAGCTTGCTCTGTGGTACTGATCAGCACAGTTCCGTGTCATTTCCCTGAACTGCATCATGGGTCGGACCTTCATGCCACCCCCTGCCAAGGCACTGGAACACACAACCCAGCGTCTGCAGCAGTCCCACCTCTGCTGCTTTCGGGAACTAAATGGGGTTGTTTGCAGCTATTGAAGCATCATTTCACGTTTCAGAGAAGCAGATTCCACAAACAAGTCTAATGTATTTTGGCCCCAATTCAACTTAGCTCAACAAAGGAGAGAAGAGTTCTTGTTCTCTGATTCAAAGAGCCCTGGAGACACATGAACCAGCAGCTCAGGGGTCAGAACAGGCAGGACTGTATACTTTTAAGAAAAATATTCAAAAGAAAAATATTCAAGATTTGGGTGCTTTTCAACTTCTAGAAAGAGGCTTTTTTGATTTTTTTTTTTTTAATATGGCATTTTCTTCTCAAAGGAACAGCCAAACTCTGCACACCAGTATTCTGAAACCAGTTGAGAGAAATAAGATGTAGTGAATGTAAACTGAGCCTCAGGCTAACGATGATACTTTGAATGAGTAACCTCAAAGAGATGACTCTTTACAAATGGAGGTTAAATATGAGAAAGAACAGGCCCTGTTCGTAACACAGCCCTACTCAAAAAGAAAATATATAAAAAAAAATTAAAATGCCTGCTTCTCAGCTCCTGAGGTGGCCTGACGCGAGTTTCATAGCTCTTAGCAAGTCTGGAGTGAATTGGGAAACTGGGACAGAGAGGACCTTTTGTTACTCAAGGTTTTAGTCAAGTGTCCTGCACACCAGCCACACCAAGCCCTTGAGAAAATGGTGAGAGTCAAGCGCAGACCTGTGGGGTTTCCGGGGTTGATAATGCAGAGAACTTTGGGGTCACAGTGGTCTTTGGCTTGTCGCACTGCCCGCCGTAGCTCATCCACATTCAAAGCCCAGCAGTTCTCCTCATCTAGATAGTAGTTCACCTGGACAGCGTCGAGCTCGGAGATGACGGCGGAGTACAGGGGATACTGTGGGATGGGGATCATCACCCCTGTCCGCGACCTGCCTCCCCCGGAGACCAGGAGCTTCAGGATCGTCTGCAACAAAAAGCAACATCTCCAACAGTGGTTCTCAACCTCCTAACTCTGTGACCCTTTAATACACTTCCTCCTGTTGTGGTGACCGCCAACCATAAAATTGTTTTTTGCTACTTCATAACTGTAACCTTGCTGTTATGAATGTAAATATCTGTGTTTTCCAGCAGTTTTAGGAGCCCCCTATGAAAGAGTCATTCGACACACCCACAAAGGGGTCAAGAACTACTGGTCTACAGGGTTCCTGCTGCTCCTCATCCTTCAAGGTGATGAGCAAACAGGCCCGATGAGCTCCAACCCCAGCTTTCCACCAGTGGCCCTGCGGCCTGCTTCCGGTGCAACTCTGTCAAGGATCTTCGCTTCCTGATCCTGTTTTCTTAGCTGGAATGTGAGGGGTGCTACAGGCAGTAAGAAATACAGACTGTCTTCAAGTTCTTGACAGCTGACGCATGGCACGTGGTCAAAGACTGCAGGTACAGAGCAAAACGTGCATAATCCCAGCACTTGGGTGGCCTGGGCAGAAGGACCGCCATGAGTTTAAGGCCAGCCTGGGCTTCACTGTGAGGTCCTGTCTCAGAACACACACCCAACCAACAACCAAGCAAACGCTTTCTAAAACAGTGTCCAAGCTGGTACTGCCCTGGGATTATCTGGACCTCACCCTGATGTTCTCATTTAGACTCTCATTTAATACTTTATCAGTAGTCATCAGTTGCCCACACAGGACCAGGCAGACTCCTAAATAGGAGGCTGCTGAAATGGCTCCAGGAGCCGCCAGGTGGTACTTTCACCTATCTTCAAGCTAAGCGGGTACATACTCATAGATTTCTTTTTTTCTCTCTCTTTCTCTCTCTTTCTCTCTTTTTCTCTCTTTCTCTCTCTCTTTTTCTTTCTTTCTTTCTTTCTTTCTTTCTTTCTTTCTTTCTTTTGCTTTTTGTTTGTTTGTTTGTTTTTCTAAATAGGGTTTCTCTGTGTAGCCTTGGCTGTTCTGAACTCACTTTGTAGACCAGACTGGCCTCGAACTCACAGTGACCCACCTGCCTCTGCCACCCCAGTGCTGGGACTAAAAGTGTGCACCACCACGCCCAGCTTTTATAGATTTCTTAAGAAAACAAGTCATGGGAATCCAGGGAGGTGTTGTTGAAGTGGCTATAGGTCAGTGGCTTAGTAAACCAACATCTTCTGCAGGAAGACCTTCCTTTTTGCATGTGTGCATAGAGTCTATCTCAGGTTCAATTCCTTGCTTCAAGAATCCCAGCAGCCTGGAAAGCATGGTGACCACTTCCTGTCTCTAGGCCTATTTCCTCATGAACTCCAGTGGAAGATTAATGCACTGTTTATTTGAAAGGCTTTGGGAAACAAACACTCAACTTCAAAACAAGAGCCTGTGAGGTCAGCAGACAAAGAGCCCATAGGATAGGACAATAACAACCACTGCTCAAGTAGCAAAAACAAACAAACAAAAAAACAAAAACAAAAAAAAACCTCATGACTTAGAGTTAATGGCATTTATCACAGGGCTAGAGCCTGAGAGAGACATGTCAAAAATGAATAGAGGGTCAGGGTATGTGCAACTAAGTAAGCCATATATACTTACCTAGCATACTGAGGGCCAGATTTGATCCTCAGATCAAATCCCAGGAGGCCATGGACCCCCAAGCCTAGAATTTCAGACTTCAGCCACACAAGCACTGATTCTAGTCCACGTAACAAAAGCCACAGCAGACTCTACAGCCACGCAGCCACTGATTCTAGCTCACCTACCCTCATGTCATCATGCACACTCTTCAGCCACGTAACCAATGATTCTAGTCTACGTACCCTGGGCCACTGCTGACTGACCCCAGCAGGAGCCAGCTCTTGCTCATCGCCTAAGTGCTCCTTCACTTAAGTGTTACTTGGCTCTTTCTGGCCAAAGATAAACTGAATAGTGGTTGAATCACGTGGACTCCCCTCCCTTACCGAAGTGCTGATGTTCTCTATTCTTAGGATGACCTAAATCCTCAGCATGGCTTCTACGCCCTGTAGAACTTAGCCATTACTTGCTTCCCTAGCCCTGTTTTTGGTAACTTTCCCTCACTGTTTAAGCTTAGCCACCTCGACTTCATTTCCAAGTACTAGGCCTCTTTCCAGACCAAGATCTTTGTATATACCTATCTTCAGCTCAGAAGCCACCTCCTTTCCCACCTTCCCCAATCCATTCCTGCATCTTTTTAGTCTTTTTCAGAAGTGTCTTCTATAGCTCCTGCTGCTATTACAGCACATTTTTTTTTTAAAATCTTGCTCTTCACCATAGAACAGAAACTGAAAACTCATGAATTGAGTTTTATATATGTGGTGTTAGTGCTATTCTGTCATAACATTGGCATGTAGACAGAGAACAAGTGATGAACCTGGTTTCCCCAGCACCTAGCACAATGCCTGCCTGAGGAAGGCCACTGATATGTGCTGAGCAACAGAGAGGTTGATCAGGACCCTCAAGATTCCTACAGCTCCTTGCCAGCTGGACCTGTGGGTGGATCCTCTGGAGGGACACTGAAGCTGCAGTTGTATCCAGCCAGGATCATGGACACTATCAGGAACTAGAAGCTACTGGAACAGGGGTATCAGTGGGTGGCCCACACTGCCCACTGAGCTCTCTCCTGCCTGGCTAGCTAGTTCAAACACTTGGGCCCTAACCTGCAAGGCCATTCTTCACTCTAGTGAACACTGAGGTAAGAATGGACAACCAATGGTTGTGGTGGAGCATGCCTTTAATCCCAGCACTCGGGAAGCAGAGGCAGGTGACTCTCTGGGAGTTCAAGGCCAGCCTGGCTACAAAGAGAGTTCCAGAGCCAGACATGGTAGTGCACACCTGCAATCCCAGCACTCGGGAGGCAGAGTCAGGCAGATGTCAAATCTCTGAGTTCCAAGACTAGCCTGGTCTACAAAGTGAATCCAGGACAACCAGGGCTCCACAAAGAAACCCTATCTCGAAAAACAAAAGCAAGACAACAAACAAACAAAACAAAGAGAGTTCCAGGACAGCCAAGGCTACACAGAGAAACTCTGTCTTGAAAAACCAAATAAATAAATAAATAAGCCTTTGCACATACAGAAATACCATCGCTAGCTCCAGTGGTCAGGTAAATGTTGTCTGGGTCTGCAGGCACACCATCTCTCCTTGTGATAAAGGCTGCCACGTCTTCCCGGATACAGTTAACCCCCTGGCTGGCACTGTAAGATCCTGTAAGATAACAAGCAAGGTAATGAGTAGAGGCAAGATGTCTGGTTCAACAAAGTGAATGTGATTCTATCCATGTAATTAACTGGGGGTAGATAGCTGTAGACACTAAGGAAGGGCCTCTTTCCCACCTCTCTGGGATCTGGAACTAGCAAGCTGCTTAGCTACTCATTTGGGCTCATCCTTCCATCCAGGGTTTACTGAGTATCTGCTATGTTACCCTGGCTTCCAACGTGTCAAACGGCGCCCACACCTGGGATATAGACATGTCTTACGACAACAGTACCCATTAGATCTGGGGTTTCCCTGCCTCAGTCAGTTGCCTGCACATGGTTCCACAGAACTGGAGAGAGTGGGTTGGCACTAATTCTCCAACATAGCTCAGAGCTCTAAGCACCAACACAGACGCTGGAGGCCGACTGTGGAGCATTAGCCACCACGGGCCCCTTCCCCTCACACCTCTTCTTAGAAGCCACCTCCCTGAGTAAGCGCTCAACTACTTCCCGGTTTACAAACTGGCACGTCACCGTTGCCAAATTCCCTAGCCACCCTAAATAACCCAGCCCTCCTTTCGCTGATCACACTCAGTCCTGAACCTCGAGGTTTCTGCCCCCGCTGTCCCACTATCTGTTATGCATCTGTGAGTTCTTTGTCACCCACACCCCTCTTTTTTTTTCTTTTCTTTTTTTTTTTTTTTTGGTTTTTCGAGATAAGGTTTCTCTGTGTAGACCTAGCTGTCCTAGACTCACTCTGTAGACTAGGCTGGACTTGAACTCACACCGATCCGCCGGCCTCTGTCTCCTGAGTGCTGGGATTACACGTGTGCACCACCACTCCCAACTGCCCATCCCCCTCTTGAGTTTGAATGCTAACCTGTCCTCTTTTATGCCTTCTGTGTTTTGTTGTTGTTTTTTGGCTTTTGGTTTTTTTGTTTGCTTATTTGTTTGTTTGTTTGTTTGAGACAGGGTTTCTCTGTGTAGCCCTGGATGTCCTGGAACTCACTATGTAAACCAGGCTGGCCTCAAGCTCACAGAGCTATGTCAGTGTTGAGATTAAAGGCGTGCACTGTCAGTTAAACTCCCCCTGATGAAATCCTGTAGCTTTCTCCCTCTTATCCAGTAAGTCACAAAAGCTGGGAAGGACACATACATATAAAATTCACAGGAATTATTTTTTTAAGAATTACATATGTGGGTAAGCATCTATGTTTGTGTGTATGCACACACAAAAGTATTGGACCCTCTAGGAGCAAGAGTTACAGGCAGTTGTGAGCAGCCTAACATGGGTGCCGGGAACTGAATTCCAGTCTTCTACAAAAGCAGGACGTGTTCTTCAGGCTGAGCCATCTCTCCAGCTCCTGATTATTGTTGGTGTTTCTCTCCTAAGTAGGAACACACTCCCTGAGCACAGAAAGCCCATTCACCTCACCCACTTGCATCCCTCAGTGTGGGCACAGCACCCGGTATATGCGTGCCTGGAGTGGGTGAGACAGCTCCCATAGTTCCTACCTCCTCACTAGAAAGAAACTTTTTTTTTGAGACATGGTCTCTATGTAGCTATGGTTGGCCTCAAATTCTGCCTGCCTTGGCCTGCCTCAGCCTCCTGACTGCGGAATTAAAGGTATGTCACCATGCCCAGCCAGTGAAAAACGATTTTAAAGATCACGAGAAAAACATAGGTGAACCTTAAGATTTCATGCACAGGGCCTAGAAAGACAGCTTAGCAGTTAAGAGGGCCCCTGTCCTTGCAGAGGACCCAGATTCAATCCTCAGCACCCATATGGTGGCTCACTACCACCTGTGACTCCAGTTCTAGGGTGATTCAACACGCTCTGCTGGCCCCATGGGCACTGAACACACCTGGGGCACACAGAGACAAAGTAGGCACAAACACATATGCTTAATTTTTTTTTTTAACTTAAAAATGGATAGAGGGATGGCTCAGGTTAAAAACACTGACCGCTCTTCCAGAGGACCTGGGTTCAGCACCCACACGATGGCACATAACTACCTGTACCTCCAGTTCTAGGGGATCCAATGCGCTCCTCCTGCCTCCACAGACACAAGTGGTGCACTGGCATACATGCAGGCAAAACGCCCTATACATAAATTAAAATAAAAAACAACCCTCATGTGCATACTCAATCATTTGTACTTGAGTCGGCATGCTCCTAGAGTGCATTGACCCATCCCACTTCCTTTTACTCCTACGGCAGGAAACAGTTTGGGCTGCCTAAGGCCCAGCTGACAGTGACCTCAACACCCCTGTTAAAGAGGGGCCACACTAACTGTCCCTTGCAGTGAGCAGGGCCTGGTTACCTCTATGTGTAACGTGTGGCCCTAGCATCGCATCAGCCCTTCTTTTAAGTGCAGGATGTGGGAACAAAATAAAGATGAGAAAGAAGGCTCCCTAGTCTATTCTTGAGTCCCTGGGACAGGGCCTAGGGTAGGCCATGGAACTCTTATGCTCTCCTGATCTCCTGCTATCGCACCCCAAGAGAGCCCTTCCATAGACACAGCCTTCCACCCCACCCCCTAGCTCTAGCTGACAAAGAGGGACAAAAATCAATAGACGAGGTTCACTGGGGGAACAAAAGTCCATTTCCTCCCCCCTCATGTTAGCCACACAGACACACGTAAAACAAACTCCCCTCCCCTGCCTGCCTTTCCAGTGGACCTCCTGGAGATCTCAGGGCCACTGGGTCTTTGAGAAAGGCATTTACCCTCTGTGTTGGGCAGAGGGTACGGGAAAAGAAATGCCTCTGCAACACATGCTGCCTACAGCTCAGAGCTCACACTGCCAGGCAGGGAAGCAGGGGGTACTGGCCCCTACCAAAGAGACACTACAGTGCCCAGATCAAGAATGCTGATAGAACTGCCATGGCCAGCAGGCACACACAGAGCCCACAACAAGGGACAGAGCAGAAGAAGAGGGAGGGGAGCACGAAGGGAGGCAGATGCCAAGGAGCTGTTTCTGACTGAGCAGTTCAGAAAACTATGTCTTACTCTTGGCTCTAGGTCTCAGAATATTAGGGCACAGAAAGCTTTAAGAAAACTGGTTTTTTGATTCAGATATGCTATGCAGGCACTCTGGGGAAAGACGGGGGAGATAAACAGGAAAGAAAATGAGATGAGAACAGAGAGCTAGAGGCCAAGAGTTGGATTCTAAGCAGGGTAGGGAGGAAGAATATCATTTTCACAACCACAGGGGTCAAATCCCAGGACCTCTCTCCACATAGCCAGAGCTACTTGGCGCTCTATCAGGAGTCAGATTGCTGGGTCTGGGTCTGGGCCTGGGCTCTCCACAAAAAGGAACAGAGGCAAGGTTCAAGGGGTAATGGGAACAATTTAATTAAAGAAAGCTAAACAAAGCAGGCTGGCTGCTTCCTACCTCAGCAAGTAGTACCCATTTTTCAGACAATGTCACAGACACAAGAAACTTGAGCAAAGCTAGGAACTGACCTTCTATTTAGCCTCCTGATGCTAATGCTGGTCACTGAGCTACACTTCCGCCGGCCTAAACAAACCCAAATCCAGAAGAACGAGGTACTTGCACTTAAGCACCCGAGCCACCAGAAGATGGCCTTAGAAAATCAGAGAGCGAAGGTGAGCATCTGCCACCTTCCACACAACAGTCACCTCTCAGCCCTTTGCTTGGGGAAGGGCCCAGACCCGTCCTGAACCCACATTTATCTCACATCCTGGAAGACCTTGCAAGTTGGGCCTCACCCAAGCTGTTTCCACCGCAAGCCTGCAGGATCCGCCGGGCTCGTTTCTTAGCATCTTCCGGGAAGCTGGGGCTGTTTAGCAGGTTTGGGTAGGTGCAGAGTGCCATCACCTAAAGAAAGACGGTACAGTTGAGCCTACAGTATGGTACCCTAGCACAGAGGACACTGGCCAAGCTACATCGAGAAGACAACTCGAAAGCTGCACTGCAAAGAGGAGCCATGGCGGAGCGTGAGAACCCTACACAGCCTTGGCCTCCGCTCATCCATGAAGAACACTGGACCCAAACACCCAGGCCCAGAGGAGCTAGAGGGTCTCCTGGGCAGGGGGCCAGGCCTCAGTGGGCAGCAAAATCTCACTGACGGGAACAAGGCTTTAAGACCCCTGAGGACACATAGCCTGAAGCCCTTCTCATCATGTTCTTCTGGCCTAATCTTCAGATCTGAAAGCTGGACTGGCTTTTCCTCCTTGTAACTTAAAATCACCCTAAACAGCCCAAGAGGATTAACGAGGGCTTTGTGTGACCAGGTGCAGCTGTCTAAAGCTGGCAGCTGGGAAGCCAAGCCACGCTCACCAAAGGGAAGAACAGGTCAGAGCTCTGATACCGGTCAGGTGACTCACCGGCTTCTTGGCTTTCCTTCCTCTGTGTAATGAGCAAGAACCTAGCCCCCCTCCCCCAAAGGCACTATGAAGATCAGAGAAGACAGGTGATGGCTACAAGGAGCTGACACACTGCATGACAAGTTAGAACAGCTGTGGCACAGGCCTGGGTCGGCTTTGGGGAGGAGTTTGAAGCCTATAAAAGTAAATATTGTTGGGAGCCCACTCACACCCGGAGCCCAGATCCACACCTGGAACCTCTGCTGATAATCAAGGACCCGGGCCTTCCTCCTGCCTCCACTCATCTTACTGTTTGCTGCCCTAATCCACTCACCTCTAGTCTTCTGAAACTCAGCAATAGTGCTTGCAGGGCATTCCTCGGACCAGGACCTGCTGCATATTCTCCTCTGTTATACAAGGGCTGTGGTTCGGGCCTTCTAGCCCCCAACAGCTCTCTGACCCAAAGGACAAGGTGAGGGAAGCTCCCTCTGGGTCGCTTCTGACACAGGTGGTGGCACAGGCAAGAAAAAGGGAACACGCTGCCCACTTTCAAAGTTTGTTACACAAATAGGACTACTGTTATTTCGGTCCAAAACAGGCCCAATCCTTCTCCAGGAAAAAGCTTTCCATAGCTCAGTCTCCTACTGTTCAGGCTTAACAGTGGCATTTTCTGACCACGTTTTCCCTTTCCCTGGCCCTGCATTGTTAGCCCTCGCAATGATGTTCAGACATAAACCCGGAAACCTGCCATCAACTAGAGCCCTTCTGAGGGAGCTGAGTTATACTGGAGGTAACTGAGGGCAGGTGGCAGTGGCTGCTCTAACCTGCGCCTTTTGCTGGGCTTGAGGAAGACCTCCACCTGCCTCCAAGGCACCCTGACAATTTCCACTTGCATAAGGCCAGCTAGCAGCTCAGGGGTTCCCTCTGGGCTGTATTATCACTCTGGTGTACCTCCTCTTGCCCCACTGGGCTTGCACCTCTGTCCCACATACAAACATGAACACCCTCACCGAAGCTCTTCTGTCAGGACCCCACACCCAACACTATAGGAAAGAGCCTTCTTGGAAGCATCCTATCCCAGACCAAACCCAAAATGGGTTAAAGTATTTTTTGCTATAACATTTGGAATGGGAATTGCTGAGAGAGAGGGAGAGAGAGAGAGAGAGAGAGAGAGAGACAGGGGACAACAGGCACCTGAAATAGCTACTACTTCTGGGGCCCATCTCTGAGGGATGCTGGAGCTCACTGTACTGATCCCTCCCAGGTTCTAGTTCAGGGCCCCTAGAGGGCCGTGGGCTGGCTCACCTGACGGAGGAAGGTGATTGGCTGCTGGCCCATAGCATGGGCATCCCCAATGTTGGCTCGGATTACCTCAGTGAACGGCTTTTTGATGCCCTGCAGAGAGAAGGCAGCAGGTGGTTATTTAACGACTCTCAGACCCTACATTCCAAGCGGTAGTATTGCCATGGGGTATTCATAAACAACGCTATTTTGAGCCTCACCAAATGTCAAGCACAGTGCTAACTAAGCCTGGGACATGCCTAGTCCCATTTAATCTGCACAACCATTTCCGTGAGGAAGAACTAGTAGCAACCCCATTTTACAAATGAGGAAACTGAGGTTCCAAAAGCCTAACAAACTTCCTCAGTGTCACAAACTGATAAACACAAGCATTAGGATTTGAACTTGAAGCTAGGCCCTCCTGTGGGTGGCAATCACTCTGCTCTATCACCTCCACTTTCTGGACAAACCGGAAGAGCTGTCAGGTAGCTGGTGCACCCCGAGCCAGCTTCATGGCCTGTCATTCCACAGGGATGTCTAAAAGAAGGCACTGGGACCAAAGCAGTATAAGAGAAATAACAGAGGCCAGCAGCAAAATATGCCAATTGTCAGGGAGAGAGAGCCTACATGCCCTGTACCCTCTGCCCAAGCACAGTTTCACTCTGAAACTATAAGGGGCTAGAGTTCACGTTCCTTTCCGGAAGACATTCGTCCCTGGGAGCTGGCCCCTGGCCTTGTTCTCCTGCAACCCTGGCTTTGCAAAATGGCTAGTTTTCTTTTCTTCTTCTTTTTTTAGCAGCAAGGACAGATGAGACAATGAGCTAAGCACTAAAATGGGGATCACAGGGGAACTAACAGAGATATTTGGATGTCACTAAGGAGGTGAAGGAAAGACACTTCAGCTGCTACAGAGGCTAAAAAGGGTCATGGAGATGTGAGACATGGGATTTTCTACACATGATAAATCCAGAATCAGCTACTGGAGGCGTAGGCTAGACAGGCTCAAGGACCTTTTCTGGTGACTGAAAAGACAGTCAGGAATAAACATCACCTCACACAGCCAGTTTAGGAAGGAGGCCCCAAGTGTTACTGGGCGGGAAGAAGGGATGACAGTGGGAAGGCCTGGCCGCCTCCCCATTTCCAGCCCTGCTTTCCCAAATACAAAATTTAAAGATTCAATTCCATGGGTCTGATACTGGTGAAGTTTGTTCTGAGTGTGAGTGTGTGTGTGTGTGTGTGTGTGTGTGTGTGTATGTGTGTGCACCACGCTCAGGTGTGTGCTTAAGCATGGGCAAACATGTAGAGGCCAGAGGAGGATGCGTTACCCTCCATAGCTCTCTACCTTATTTCTCTGAGACAGGAGGTCTCACTGCCCTGGGAGCTCGCTGTCAGCCAGCCATGGCAATCTCTGCTCCCATAAGCACTGGGGTTTCAGGTACAGGTGAGACGGTAACTGGTGTTTAGCTGGGGATTTGAACTCAGGTCCATGCGTACATAACAAGCATTCTTTCTTTTTCTTTTTTTTAAAGAAACTTCTGCCTTCTTTATTTTATTTTTAAAGTTTTATTTATTTATTATGTATACAATGTTCTGTCTGCATGTACACCTGCACCCTAGAAGAGGACACCAGATCTCACTATAGATGGTTATGAGCCACGATGTGGTTGCTGGGAATTGAACTCAGGACCTCTGGAAGAGCAGCCAGTGCTCTTAGCCTCTGAGCCCCACTAAAAGCACTCTTACTGAGTCGCCTCTTCGGCCCTTCCCCACCATGCTTTTTTACAATCAGTAATACACCTTTCAACTGAAAAAACAAAAACAGAAGAAAGACAGTGAGCTCCAGAAACAAAAACAGCTGCCACCTAAGTTTGTTTTTTTTTTTTTTCTGAGCCCCATTTATACCCCTAAATTACAAAGCATAGCAGGCCAAGAAAAGAAGCCTAGAAAGAGCTTCACAAACAGAAACCAAGTCTCTGAAAGGTGCATCTGGGGGATAGGAGACCCTGTAAGTGACTTCGGTCCCATCTTTTGAGCTATTCAGAGATGGTCAATATGGAACATTATTCCTGGCAGTCAAACACCCCCAGACCTCTTACTGCACCAGGCTGCGTTGGAGTGAGAGCAGGAGAGAAGGGCATATGGCTGCAAGACTCATCCCGCAGGCATGAACCAAGCAGGCCAATGGGGGATATGAGGTACCTACCTACCTAAGTCGCTGTGTATAACTGCAGGCAAGCACCCCTAGTGCTGTCTAAGTTCCTGCCGAGGAACCCTTTAAATCACGGTAGCTCTCAAGCCTACAGCTACTGAGCATTGGTGACTTCTGTGGTATAGCCAGAGACTATTCTTCAGTAAGAAATAAATCTGTCACAGCTATGAAGGCCAAGACGCAACACAGTTGCAGGCCTGGGCCCTGGGCCAGCCCAATACAGGAGGAGATAATGCCTGGACGTCCCTTCACTGTGGCCTCCCCTGGCACCATTCAGCCAATTCAGGGCTTGCTGACACAAAGCCTGGGAACACTGAGCAACTCCTTTGGTCTTTTTGTCTACAGACCATGGACACTTTGCATGATGGATGCGCTTGGGACAGGAAAGTGACTCCCTTGAATTGACAAACAGGCCACTCTACATAGCCAACAGCAACCACCGGGGAGGGTGTTCTGGGCAGACAGGGTCTACATGGGTTGGGAAATACCGAGGTACCTCAGAAAGACTTTGACCCAAAGTGCTCATCCAGGCGTGGTTTGCACACTCAGCGGCACACTGTCCCCAGTGAGGAGCCTTGACATTGGCCTAACAAGCGCAGAGCGTGCTGGTTGCCGCTCACAGCATTCTAGAGTCCATCTGCGCAATGCACCTGCACGGTGTCCAGCTCACAACTTTATCCCATGCGCTGAGAGAGGGCCTGGAGGAGGGCGCTCTCTTCTCACTGCTGTGACTTACCCGGGTTGGACAATGGTGAAACATGTCTTCAGAGGGAAGCTGAGGAGAGGCTCAGCTGATGAAGTGCCTGCATCACAGGTGCAATGACCTGTGTTCAAGCCCCAGAATGGCATAAAAAATAAAAATAAAACCAACTCCAATGCAATGGGGTATGTTTGTAAAATCAGTGCTGGGGAGCTGAAGACAAGTGAATTCCTGGGGTTCACTAGCCTAGCTGAAGCAATGGGTTCCAGACCAATGGGAAGCATCTACAGAAGGAAAGCAATCTTGTGCTATGGCTTCCACATGCAGCCTACACAAATGTGTACCTGTACGTGCAAGAAGGTGCACACACACACAGGGCTACTTTAAAAGGAGCGATCGTCAGGTGTTGTGGCGCAGGGCACATGCCTTTAGCCTCAGGGCTTGGGAGGCAGAGGTGAGTTCAGGCTTTCTCAGAAGCCTGTAAAACAGGGCATCAGATCCCCTGGAGCTCAAGTTACAGGTGGCTGTGAGCTTCCCTGTGTGAGTTCTTGGAATCAAATCTGGATCCTCTTAAGAACAGCAAGTGCTCTTAGCCACCAGGCTGTCTCTCCAGCTCCCAGGCTGTACATCTTTAATATATACACTTTGTGCTTGTCAGTTACACACAGCCCAATAAAGCTAGAGGGGAGGCAGGGACAAGAACAAGTTAGTTTCCTCGTTCAAGGGACAGCCCAGGCATTCCATGAGACCTACCCTCAAGAAGGCCTTTTGTTCAACAAATACTCCCAATACAGCAAATAAGGAGGTGAGAGTGAGGAAAGGTAGGTGCGGGCCAAACAAAGAGAAAACCAAAGCAAATGGAAGTGAAGAATAAAAAGTGCTGCAGTGGCTGCAGAGATGGCTCAGCCAGTAAGAGCTGCTCTGGCAAGAGAGGCCAAGTTCAGGGCCTGGCGCTCATGCCCAGCAGCTCACAGCTGCCTGTAACTCCAGCTCTACGCTTCTGGCCTCTGTGGGCACCTCTATTCACATACACATGAATACACATAGAGAGACACCGACACACACACTGGGCACAGGAAAGGGGTTGGGCACAGGAAAGGGGTTGGGCACACAGGTTGGGAGAGGGGCCTTCCCAGACCTCAGAAATTTTTTTATGAAAGGCTCCTTGATCCCAGATTCAAATGGGTAACTGATCAGACTAGAGTAGGCAAGAAGTCCTGAATGAGGCTCTGGAGACAAAATCCAGTGAGATCCCACAGGTCCTGAAAACAGGTACATTTCACAGGAAAAGAAGCTGAGACAGTGCAAGGTAAGGCCCTGAGCTCTGCAGTGTTAGGTCTCAAGCCCGAGATAACTAGCTAACTGAGGTGCCCATTTAACACACCAGAGAGGACCTGGCTGCAAGGCTCTCCCAGCATCCCTCAGTTACAGGGTACGGCTGGCATTCCCGTCCCCTACTCTAAACTCCTCCAGCCTAGGGGCTGGGTTCCCTATATAAATCCAGCCGCTTTGGTTACCAGGCCCATTCCCCTTTTGGCTACCCTTTCCTCTCCTGTCTCCCTCTCCTCACCTGACTCAGTCCTCTCTGGACTCTCCCAGATGTCCCTGCCTCAGGCTATGCTCTCCTCAGAGCTACAACAGACTTTCTCCTCTACCACACCTAGGGGCAGTACAGCCATCTTCCTTCTTTCTTTCTTTCTTTCTTTCTTTCTTTCTTTCTTTCTTTCTTTCTTTCTTTCTTTCTTTCTTTCATTTTGATTTTTCATTCATGCAGACAAAGAGAAAAGTCAAGATTTATAAGAAACAGGGTTGGGAAGATGATGCATGAGCGAGGAGTACTGGCTGCTCTTACCAAAGACCCAGGTTTGGTTCCCAGCACTCATAGTGGCTCACAACTGTCTGCAGCTGTAGTTCTGGGAGATCTGACACCCTCTTCTGGCTTCACAGACACAGGCACACATGTGGTATACAGACTGACAGACACATAATAACACACACAAAACACACATACACACAAAATAATACACATTTAAAATAAATAAATCTTTTAAAAAATAAAACTCGTAGGGAAAGCTGGACTCTTGTAGGGTCGTCTATTACAGCAAAGCCGCTGCTGCCCAGGAAGGCCCACACTGAGAGGAAGGAAAGCAGTCTTTGGCACTTCTTATCCTCAAGCAATTTTGAATAGTTTGCGAACAAAGAGGGGGTCTCCCTAGGTTGCCTTACTGGGGCTCAAGGGTCTTTTGGCCTCAGTTCCTGAGTAGTTGGGACAATAGACCTTGCCACACTGGCCTGAGAACAAAGACTCTTTATCAATTTTAATTAGCTTCTAACTGTTTAATGGATTGCCACTAACACTGCAAACTAGTTTTTGAAGAAGAATGAAGGGAAGCCAACACACTCTAAATGACTTACTGCGGGCCACAGCCCCCGAAGCCTGGGATGTAGGTCTGTAACAGAACAGGGTGGACGGGTCTCTCATTGCTTTGAGTAGGCTAATGGCTGGCCAGGCATCCTCCTGTCTGTGTGGCTCCTGGCACTGAATTACAAGTGTGCACCACCATGCCTGGCTTTCTCATGTGAGTTCTGGGACTCAAACACAGGCCCTTGTGCTTATACAGTGCACACTTTATAAATATATATATATATTAGGATAGAGTTTTCCTATATTGCCCAGGCTGGCCCTGAACTCCTAGACTCAAGTAATCCCCGTCTCAAACTCCCAACCAAGTAGGTAGAATTATAGGTCCCTATCACCACTCCCAGCTGGTGTTTACTTTTACAGTTGGAAAAATAAAGCCATTCCTCCACTCTACTGTGCCAAGCCCTGATCCTTGCCCTTTAAAAAAGCAAAAGGAAAAAAAAAAAAAAAAGAGGTAGGCTGAGAAATTGTCAGGTCTTTTCAGAAACCCTTTAATTGCAGCTTATTAAAAAGTGCTGTTCCCAATGAATGATGGGATCTGAAACCCCGAAACAGTCTGGAGCAGCTGTGGGAAGGGACAGCCTCCCTGGCCTGGCTACTCACACCTTAGCCTCTTTCCCCTCTTCCTTCAGGCTATCTTATCAGAGAAGCAGAGAGCACGGGGCCCAAGCCCTGGCAGCCACCCTGAAGACAAACACCAGACCCACATGGCTGACCTATAATATTGGCAAAGCACCCACTGAAACAATGCCGTAAGCAACCGAAGGCGCTGGGACCCAACACAGCGGTCACCTCAGGTCTCCCAGGACAAGACTTAGATAATGGAGCAAATGTGGGCCAGCTAAGCAAGAGCCTTCTTTATAGACTAGGCCAGCTGGTGCCTGGTGTCTTCAGACCACATACAAACTTCTTGGCCAGATCAAATCCCTTAGAATATTGGCCCAATTTGGATTGCTATAATTCAAAATAGAGGTAGGAAAAAAACCAAACCTGTGCCAAGCCAACACAAACAAAAAAATAAATAAAAACTGAACAAGGCTCAGAACACAGGTCTAGGTCAACAGTAAAGCGCTTGCTTAGTATTAGGAAATGCTAAAGCCCTAAAACTTAAGTCCCTAGCACCAAGCCCCACCAATCAAAAAGAAAAGAAACAGACAAATATGGCCGACAAAGTTGGATGAAAGCGACAGAGTGTGGTGGTGCATGTCTTTAATTCAGTACTTGGAAAGCAGAGACAGGTGGATGGATGTCTGTGAGTTCCAGGCCAGTCTGATTTACGCACAAAGTTCCATGTCTATTAAGACTACATAGTTAGCAGGGGATGGTGGCACACTCCTATAATCCCAGCACTCAGGGAGGCGGAGGCAGGAGGATCTCTGTGAGTTCAAGGCCAGCCTGGTCTACAAAGTGTGTCCAGGACAGCCAAGGCTACACAGGGAAACCCTGTCTCGAAAAAGAAAAAACAAAACTACATAGTGAGAGCCTGTCTTAAAACAAAAGCAAACATCAGTGAGTGTGTGTGGACAGAGAGGACTTCTCAGCTAGCTCGGGGGAGTCAAACTTGGGAGTGTAGAACATCTTTTGGTAGTCAGGATGCTTCTGGCCCAGCGACCAAGACATGCATCCACCTGAGCTGCACCACGCCTGGAAATGCTCCCTAGTGCCCATGACCAGCCAAGATGCACAGTAAAGTCCTGAGTCATCCAAATGACTTCTGTCCATCTTCTCCATGGCATTCACCCCACCCCCTGCCACACAGACTTGTATGAAGTACATCAACCCCTCCCCTTAAACCCAGAACTTCCCAACTACCTACTCTTGGAACATTCTCACATATTCTCTGTCTGCTAAAAAAATCCCACCAAGCCTTAATGAGCTGGGGAGAGCGAGCTGGCAATGTGGCAGCCTGAAACCAGGGTCGGTGTGCTCTTGCTCCACATCACCTCTACTTTACCGAGCCAACACGGAAGCTGCTATTTCGCAAAAGGAGGAGATAATTCCTGGAACCTCTCCCAGCTCTGGAACCAGGGAACTCAGCTGCGGCGTGATAAAGCAGGGAACACTTTAATCCTAGCCTTGTTTTAACAGAGAGACTGTTGCCTCGAGAAGGGACAGCTGCAGCCTCCCAGATACCAAAGTTCAGAAAGAAAAACACATTGCTCTATGTGTCTAGCCCACCAGTGTGTCAGGCAGGCACAGAAACGGAGCCAGCCTTCTCTGGGCCAACCTTTAAAGAGCCCGGCAGGCAGGAGAGAGGGTGCAGGGGTGAACAGCAGAGGCCTCCAGTTCAGTTCCCATATCAGGTGGCCCACAAGCACCAGCAACTTCACTTCCAAGAAGATCCAACTCCTGATTTGCTTTGTTTTGTTTTTGGAGACAGGGTTTCTCTGTGTAGCCCTGGCTGTCTTGGACTCACTTTGGAGACTGGGCTGATCTCAGTCTCAGAGATCCTCCTGCCTCTGATTCCTGAGCATCAAGATTAAAAGCGTGCGCCACCAATGCCCAGTGAAAAGCCTACTTTTCTGGCCTCCATGGGCACTTGAACTCCTTCATGTGAACATAACTACACACATACACATATTTAAAAATAATAAAAATAGCCAAGCAGTGGCAGGGCATGCCTTTTATCCCAGCACTTGGGAGGCAGAGGCAAGCGGATAGAGTTCAAGGCCCGGCTGATCTACATACTGAGTTCCAGGAGAGCCAGGGCTACACAGAGAAACCCTGTCTCAAAAAAACAAATAATAAATAATAATAATAATAATAGTAATAAAAAAATCAACTTAGCCCCACAAAGAGTCAGCAACAGACACTGAATTCTCACTTATCTAACTCACTGGGTGTCCGATGCAGGTAGGACTCATCAAACTCCCTATGGGAAGAAGAGAGGGACCCTGAAGAGTTCCTCTCACATATTCAAGGGTACTGAGTTACCACATTCCCATGGAGAGACAGCTACCTGGTGACTGGGAACAAAATCAAGAAACCCTCCCATCCATCCACATTCTGAGTCAGAACAATCTGGCAACGTTTTCTTTTCTTTTTGTAAAAGTTTTCCTGAGACAGAGTTTCACTGTGTAACCCCTGCTGTCCTGGAACTCACTCCTTAGACCAAGCTGGCCTCAAACTTGGAGATCTGCCTGTCTCAGCAGTTAGGATTAAAGGCCTGCTCTATTACCACCTGACTAACATTTCCTTAATAATCTCAGGACTGTTTCCTTTCCAAGTTCCCTCTTGTCTCTTCCAAATCCCTCCCAAGTTAAAGCTCAGAACCCTACCACGGCATTGTGGCGTGTGCCTGTAAACCCCAAAACCTGGGAGGTGGAGGTAGGAGGATGTGGAGTCCATAGCCAACCTAGGCTACATAGTCAGACCTTGTCCCCAGAACAAAGAACTCGGTTTCATCAAGGGCATGTCTAGGTACAGCCAAGCCACCCTGGTTGGGACAGGGAGAAATCACCCCCTACCTTTTTTACAACTGTGAATTCAAGCCAACATCCCTGCATCACCAAGAAAAAGTCTCAGGGTCACCTCATTAAGGCAATAAGGACCCAACTCTCTGACTAGAGCAGTCAAAGGTTCTCGAGGTGCAAAAGAAGGAATTCCACCCATCCCTTCTCCAGAATTCCAGTCTTGTCAAGCAACTGTGGCTGGCAAAGACCCAACAGGCCTGAAAAAAGGGTTCGGGAACAAACCAGCCACACAACCTTTTTCCCTCCACTCCTACTTAACAGGGTTTTCCTCTCACCACCCCCCCAGCCAGCCCCTTAGTCTTACTTTCTTCAAAGCACTCATTCACTGAAACGCTCACTTCTATATCCGCTTGTTTTCCTCCTTCCAAGGGATCCATGAGGGTAGAACACTTAGGGAACATGCAGTGCCTGGCAGCATAGGCCGCTCAGTAATTGGGTACAATTCAACAAGTGAACCGTCGAAGGCCTCACTTTGTGCCAGATGCGGAGCACTGGCGGGTGACGGGCAACAGAGGGGGCGTTCTCTCTTTCAAGCCAAAAATGGCACAATGAAGAAGCTGGAAGCCGGGGATGGAGGTCCTGCTGGAGGACCCGGGAGTGGCTTGCTACGGTTCTTCCCGCCATGAGCGCCCCCTGGCCTCGCGCCCCGCAGGCCCCGCGCTCACCCGCTGCAGCTCCATCTCGATCTCGCCGGCCTTGAGCACGATGGGTCCGCGCACAGCGTACTCCACCGCCTTCACCTGCGGGTTCATGGACTCCAAGGTGAGGATGCGGTCCCGAGGGCTGCGCTCCGGACGCACCTTGAGCGCCGCCGAGGCTTCAGCTGCGGCGCTGCTGTGACTACGGCCCCAGGGGCCCCGCCGCACCAGCACCGCCGCCCGCTGCATCGCGAACCTGCCGAGGCTAACCCTGGCCCAGAAAGAACGAGAGCATGACATCGCGTACAGCCCTGGGTGGGCACCAGCCCCCCAAGAGCCCCAGGCTCTCGGCCAGCAGCGCCAGCCTAGCTCCGGGTCTAGATTCCCACCCCCTGGTTCCCGGGACCCCGCACCGCGCTGCTGCAGCACGGAGACGCTGCACCGCTGGATTGCTGGGCTGCGCCTAAGGTGCGTATGCAACGTGCCTGTCGCCGCCAGGCCGCCCGCACCGCCCGGGTTAAGGTGTGCCCCGGCAGCTCCCAAGCCCGGTGGCCAGCCACCGCATCCTGGCGCTTGGCACCCGCACCTCCTGGCTCCCTGCATTCGCACACCCACCGCCGCCGACTCCGCCTCGGACCTGCGCGCTGGCTTCTGGGTCTTGTAGTTGTCTTGGCCGTACCAACGTTGCTGTGACAGCGGGATAAACTACAAGTCCTCTAGGGCCTGGCGCAGACCGGACTGGGATGGGCAGGGGGTGTGGAACGGTCGTCTGGGCGGTCTCTCGTGGGACAGAGAACCCCGACTTTATGGCAGTGGCTGTGCTTCCCCTGAAGCTTTTGGAATTTAGTTATTCGCTGCTTGGCTGCTTCTCCCTAGTCGCAGACCCCGCCTCCCTTCTCCCTCACCTCGCGACACCTACAGGGACGTGGACCGCGCCGGTGGTGATGCATTCTTTGCCTTGAGTTTCATCATCCAGGCCATATGTTTCTACTGGCCGCTCAGGAACAGCTGGTTAGGGAGCAGGGCCGCTGAGACTTATATGCCACCCTGTCTCCTTTCTCAGTTTCAGTGTTCTTGTCAGCAAAAGGCTGTGGGGGGGTTGTCGGAACGGACCACACACCAGGTGGTAAGGGTTTCGCCATAACACTCTATCTGAAGTCCCATCTCACCTCTATTATTCCCATTTTATTTCTTTCTAGCCTTCCCAGCATCTAAACTTACCTCTTTTAGATACTTTTCAAGGGCTCAGAAGGACAGGAACAAAGCCTTTTTTTTTGCCTGATGTTTTCACAACATTTCTAACACATAGGCACTTAGTAAATATTTGTTGAACAACGAATGTACAGGACATGGTGGCAATTACTTTGGGCAAAGGTATTCAGCCAGTAGGCTCCGCCACACATGCGCTTCGCACGTGCCGAGCAAGCTTGGGACAGGAGTAGGTTGGGTGTGCAATTGGTGCAAAAGGAAGAACAATAAGCCACCCAGGCTGAGCCACAAACGTCGACAGAGAAGACATGGCGAAGTCACTTTCCTTCTTTCCGTCCCAGACTCCTTTTCTGCAAAATAAATTGGGTCAAATGGCCTCACTTTTCCCCTGCTGTCTTGAAATTTTGTAATTCTGGGAGTTTTCAGGCAGAACAGCCCAGGGCTTGCACGGCCCCAACAAACACGTTAGGCTTGTGAAAGTTGGGGAGAGGCGAGGTTAATTAACCACCGCAGAGACAGTAGCAGGAGATCAGGGTCTGAGAATAACTGCACACAACCACTTTGGAGTCGTCTGTCACTGTCCTCCCGTGTGAAATGGGCGGATCAGTACCTACCATGTGCAACTGAGGAGAAAGTTGTGGGAAAAACTTGGAAGAACTTGAATCCTGAAGTTGCACATCACTCTTGTTGATCTCTTCTTAAGGCAATGCCATATTCTTTGATCAAACAAATTGATTACTCATGAAAGAGGAATGCATCAGGGAGAACAGAAACCCCTACCTTAGTAAACTGGCCTGACTCCTCAAGTCCCTGCAAAGAATTTTTTTGGGTGATATAGGAGGGTGCTGCTGCTGCTGATTTTCCCCCTCCTTCTCCACCATCATCTTTCTTCTCTTAGCAGAAAAGAGATCGTTTATTAAGGGGGAGAAGCAGATAGCACAGAGTTGAGGCAGGCCACAGGGAAGGCAAGAATATAAAAGAGGCTGTGTGGGCTTTTGTTTTTATCTTGTCTTTTGTCTATGCTCCATGTGGTACAGTGCCCACGGAGGCCAGAAGAGGGCGTTGGATCCCCTGAAATTGGAGTTACAGATACTAGTGAGTTCCATGTCCTCTAGAAGAGTAATCAATGTTCCTAACCATTGAGCTTCCTTCTGGCCCCATGTCTGGGCTTTTAATTGAACAGCACCTCTATCAACAAGGTCTCCTTCCCAGCTTTTGTCTCTGTGTCCAGCATTTAGTCTCCAGGTTGAAGATTCTGCCAGTGGCATAGGACCTCCAAGTACTTCATTGCTTCTCAGTGTTCTGTCATCACTCGCTGCGCCCAGCCAGCCACACAGACACACTCCTCCATCTTTAAAGCACACTTGAGTGACACATGATATAAATTCATCCCCTCACTGTCCTTGAGTCATTGTATTGTCATTCCAGCTATCTCTACCATAATCAGTAAGAAATAAGGGATCTAGGAAGAGGTCTTTCAGAAGTAAACTCAAGGCCATTTGTACAACTGAGAAAAAAAAAAACAGACAAACAAAACACAACATTCAGCATGCTGCTCAGTTACACTGGCTCCCACATCATCATTGCAAAACACAAGTAGCTCAAGTCCCTACCATGTCCAATGCCACTGTGTCTCTGAGATTGTGTAAGAAAGCTCCCAGGCTGGGGAATGTGACTTAGAGGTAGGTGGCCTGTCTGACACTCTTGAGGTCAGGAGTTCAGTCCGGAGGTAGGGAGAGGAGGGCACTGACCAAAACAAACAAGCAAAACGCCTCCTGTAAACCACTCTTAACTGCGTACAAAGCACAAAAGGGCAAGCAGGATTATTTCCACTTTCGCAGAGCCTCGGGTTAAGCAACTTGTTTGCCAGCCAAGGGAGCATAGAGACACAACTCCACTTCAGAAACCAGGTACTGTAGTTCTGTCCTTCTGCGCATTACCCATGCATTTCCTGTCCCTCCGATTTGCTGGGACTCTGGGATCAGTCTTGTGCAACTCTCTGAATTTGGAAATTTGAACTGTTGATCGCAATGCACTAAGCTTTGAAAAGTTTCTTCACGGTCCTTGCAATAAGGGGTGGCGATTCCGTGAACTCTGCTTTTGTTTTGCTCTCCATACCAGCTGGAGGCCAGTAGGAACAAGATCCTAAATACTGAAGGTAAAACTTGACAGCAAAGATCACGAATGCCCTTCCTGCAGGCAAGATGAATGCTCTAAATAGACAGCAAATGCAGCCCACTGGCACAACTACTTATGTATTTACAAGACCTGGTGCTTTCTTCACTCCTTAATTGAACAAGGTCTTATTGGAGATCTGTTACGTGCTGACTACTGTGATATCAATAAGTCACACAGACTGTCCCTGCCGAGAACAGTTTCCAAACAAAAGCAGATGCCGTCAACTCATCATATACCCAAACCTGGTTAGGAACTGCAGTGACTGCTGGAGAGGAAGGGATGGCATTTTGTGGGAGCAGAGAAGCCTGAGTGTGTTAACCAGATTGCGTGGCCTGTGGGCTTTGGAGAATGATAAAGGACAGCAGTACTGATAGTGCGGTCTTTGGGGAAAGTTTTTTGAAGCAAGGAACATTTTTTTTAACCTCTCACCCCACCCCAAGACATAAGGAAAGAAAAATAACAAAAAAGTTCAGGCTTGCTGGCATAATGACTCGTGTCTTTAATCCCAGCACTCCAGAGTCAGGGATTGTAGATCTCTGAGATTGAAGCCAGCCTTGTCTACAGAATGACATAGTGAGCCTCAAGCTAGCCAGAGCCATTTAATGAGATCCTGTCTCAAGAAGGGGGGGGGGGGCAGCAACCTATTAAGTTTGAGACCGGCCTGGGCTACTTGAAATCCTGCCTCAAAAACAAAAACAAAGGAAAGGGCGATAAGGTAGCTCAGGAGGCAAAGGTGCCTGCCATGCAAGCCTGGTTGCCCAAAGATGGAAGGAGAGAACTGACTCCATAAAGTTTTCCACTGACCTCCATATGTGCACTGAGGCACACATGCCCTCTATGTACATCATGAGCACTCATACATACAGCAGCAATTTAAAAATAAGTAAATTTCCCCTCCTCACAAAAAAACAACATACAGAATTCAAATATGATAAGGGATTAATACCCATATAGCCAAGAAACTGAGGGACCAAAAAAAGAAAAAAATCTGATTTGAAAATGGGGCAAGCTACTTAGTCATACCAACCATATCACAAAGCTTTGGGGTCAACTGAGCAACCCTTTGTAAATGAAAAAGGTCAAGAGCGACAAACAAAAGACTCCTGTCTTCAACTTTGGCTCTCCAAACGTGTGCATGCACATTTGCCCAGCAAATGCACACATGCATGCACATACCATACACACATGAGAAAATGTGAGGAGAGGGGAACTCTCACACACTCACTGTCCCTGGGAATATAAGTTAGTGCAGCTATGATGGGCACCAAACAAGAGTTTCTGGTGGATTTGAACTGCAGTGATGTGGAGAGGTCGGGTGTTACAGGCCCAAAGCCTAATTATAATTTATCTTGGGCTAAACAGCTGTCCCTCACTCGCCTCCGCTGCAGGCCTGGCACCCTCTGACTAACAGATAAAATTGGTTTGAATCTATTGTACTTGGCAGACCACTAGCTTCCACCACCCAGATTCTCTCGAACTGGAATTCTCTCTGCACTAATGCTCAAGACAATAGACTCAGAACCAGATTGCACTGTCCCCTGATGATGCTGCCAGGCTGAGCACCATGCCAGAAGTGTGTTTGTCTGGTGGGATGGTCTAGGCACTGTTGGCTTTCAGGCAGGAACAGAGGAACCTGGAGACTAAAGGTTCTGTTTCTCTAAGGAACTGCTAAAACACTCAGGGCGAGGCCCGTGTGGCTAAGCAAGTCTCCTGGTCTCACCAGGGGGAGGTGGAAATGAGTTTCCACTGGGTGTTACAGTTAGCTCTTTTGAATGAAATTGCTGGTATCAGATGGTGGTGGAACGTAGGAGTTCCCAAAGCCTATGATGATACTGCAGCGCTACGGCCCTTTGGTTAAGCTGCTGTGTTAACGGCTCTGCCGGCCAGAAGGTAAGCCCTGTAAGGTACAGGCCCAGCAATTCCAGGTCCGACAGGTGCTTTACTGGCACTGAACACCAAGGTCTTAACCATTGCCAAGCAGGCTCCAGAGGTGACCGAGGCAACTATGACCACTGGCTGTCAGCCAAGTCCTGGGAGTTGTGCAGCAAAATTTCAGGGAGGAGAGGAGCCCTTACTTCCCAGAATAAATGACAAATCTCAGACAGTGGTGGTGAAAAGCTGATGGTAGCAGGCAGCACGTTTATTTCTTGTGAAGTCAGAGACTTATAAACCTTGGGCAATGGGAGGGGTTTTGAGGGTGAATGTGTTTGATTTGCTGGGGCTAGAGGTGCCAGGGATACTTATTTACATACAGTAATGAAGACCTATCAGAAGACAGGGAAAGTAGTACTCAATTATCCTATGAGTGGGTGGGAGAAAACTCCAGGTTGAAAGCCAAGACATCAAGACATCACATTAGCATAGGGTGGGTGTTCCCAGAAATCCTCGGGTGACTGTTGAACTGGTTCTTATCAGGAAAGGGTTGGGTTTGTGATCTCCCTGAGGGCTATTGTGATGCTCCTTAGAAGATCTGGGGTTTCCCAGATGAAGTGAAGAGGGAAAACATCTGAGAAAAGGAGTTTGTCACCATGTGCCAAGCTCAGAGGCTATCCGGAAATGTGAGACTTCAGCCTTTAGCAAGTGCTGCATTAGACAAGCCTCAGTGGGAAAATAGACATCAAAGAGGTCTGAATTCTGGTTTCAAATTTATCATCAGTGCAGTTATGTAACCTCATGACACCATTGTATCCGGATTTAGCCTAGATACCCTCTGAGAAGAAATTCTTAAATGCCCATCTTCATTTCTGAGCTACTTGGTATTCTAAGAACGCCAGAAGCAGCACAGCCCCTCCAACCAGCCTGACTCCCGGTACAGCAGACCACTAGCTAAAAAAAAAAAAAAAAAAAAAAAATTCCTTTGGAGGTCACCGAGGGTGACAACAGTCCCTGCCTCACATGGAAGCTGAAAGGGCTGGTCATGATAGCACTCTAATTCCAGCACTTGAGATGCTAAGGCAGGGAGACTGCTGTGGGTTTGAGAGTGTTCATGGCCACATAGCCAAACCCTATCTCAAAAGGCAAAAGCTAAAAGCCCGATGTCATCACCCATAAAATAAACGTGATAGGTGCTGTATAAAATATTTGACTGTGAGGGGAGAGACTGAGAGGAGAGGAGGGGAAACTTTGGTCAGGATATAAACAAACAAACAAACAAACAAGTAAAAATTTAAAATATTTGGCTGTACACTTCACAATGTACACATATTTCAAATCACTACATTTTATATCTTTAAAAAGACTTTTGTATCTGTGTATGTGCATGTGTGCAGATACTTCTAAGTTCAGAATAAGCACTGGATCTTGTAATTAATTTTTTCTTTTCTTTTCTTTTCTCTTTTCGCTTTTTGAGACAGAGTTTTACTGTGTAGCCTTAGCTGTTCTGAAACTCACTCTGTAGGCCAGGCTGGCCTTGAACTCAGATATCTACCTGCCTCTGCCTCCTGGTGCTGGGATTAAAGGCCTGTGCCACCATGCCTGGCTCAAAGTAGTTGCTTATCTATTGCTGTCGTAAAACACCACCAAGGCAACTTATAAAGGAAGGGTTTATTTGCATTTACAGTTCTGGAGGGTTATTATTCATCACTATCATGAGGAAGCAGCAGGCAAGGCAGCTGAAACTGCAAACTGAGAGCTTACATCTGAAGAGCAAGTAGAGACAGTGAACTCAAAGCCAATCTCTAGCAACATGTTTTCTCCCAACAAGGCCACACTTCCTAAGACTCCCCCAGCACCAAAGGTAACCTTTTGGTATAGTCAATACATTGTGTGGTTGCTGTTCTGGCAGAGAGCGGAGTACAGGCCTGACTTTGTATTATTATTCTTATGGACCATGACTGGCTTCAAAGTTTGTAAACATTCACCTTCCTCACTTGCTTATTGGTTTAGTAAAGATCTGATGGCCAATATCTAGGCAGGAAGTGGAGGGTACAGAAAGAGGGGGCAAGGGAGAAGAACAGACTCAGGGGATTAGACAGTGTGACAGAGGAACAGGCATATCAGGGCTGAGAGAGGGGGTTAAAGAACCGGCCGCATATATCCTGGGATATGTGCCAGGATTAGTCAGGTCAATTTAAATTGAATATCTGAGAGTCTGTCCAGCTATAGGACTAAGCTTTTTATAAATATTAATAAGTCTCCATGGCTTTATTTAACTGCTGGCGGGTTCAAGGAAGTGCTGCTATAGCAAGTGTTCAAATGCCTGAGAATATGGAGGACATCTAAATCAAACCACCGCGGATTCCTCTGGCACTGTGGTTACAGGCGACTGTGAGCAGCTCAGTATGGGTACTGCCAACCAGCTTGGGTCCTCTGCCAGAAAAGCATGTGCTCTTGCCTGCTACTGAGTCATCTCATCCTTAACTTGACTATTTTTCAATGCCTGACGTGCGTTTAATAGACTCTGGTCCCTGACCATTGCCCTGCTGAGTCTGCATTAACAGACAGGGGATAACTATGATGATGAAAACAGTTTTGAAGGATTATCTGTCCTTCTGCTGTCTGGATAAAAGTGTAATACCCAAGAACGGCTGAAATTTTAGAGCCCTGTCTTCTGCACACACACACAATTAATAGATGTTGGTCAGGTATGGTGGCACAGGCCTATAATCCCAGGTACTGGGGAAGCTGACAGGATTCAGGTCAGTCTGAGCACCCTGGGGAGATCCTGTCTGAAGATAAAAGGAAACAGAGCTGGGCCTGTCAGCTCAGTGATAGAGCACATGCCTAATAGAAACAAGACCCTGGATTCCACCACTGACAAAGCAAGAGAACAAAACAAACTCAGAACCCAAACAAAAACACACACTGTAAGCGAGGCAAGGTGGCGCACACCTTTAATCCCAGCACTCAAGAGGCAGAGGCAGGAGGATCTCTGTGAGTTCAAGGCCAGCCTGGTCTACAGAGTGAGCTCCAGGACAGTCAGGGCTACACCGAGAAACCTTGTCTCAAAAAAACCAATGTAGGGGCTGGAGAGATGGCTCAGAGGTTAAGAGCAGTAGCTGTGCTTCCAAAGGTCCTGAGTTCAATTCCCAGCACCCACATGGTGGCCCATGACCATCTATAATGAGATCTGGTATCCAGGCAGAACAGTGTATACATAATAAATAAATCTAAAAAAAAAAAAAAAACCAATGTAAATAAATAAATAAATAAATAAATAAATAGAACACCACTGTGTATCAGCTAAAAGACTGTGGGACATAGAGACTATGTTAACTATGTGGAAGTAATTTGACGGCTACATTCCTCATATAGAAGCTTGATTCTATGAGCTTATCCAGTACTTGGCTCTGGGTAAAAATTAAGAAAGTCAATGATATTAAACTGTTATATGAATATGTAAATTTATTTTTATTTTATGACTACAGGTGAGTTAACTGCATTATGTATGCGCACACATATGTGTCTGGTACTCCTAAAAGCATTGGATCCTCTGGAATTGGAGTTACAGATAGTTATGAACTGCTACATGGGTACTGGGAATAAACCCTAGATCATCTGAAAGAGCAGCCCATGTCCTTCACTGCAGAACCATCACTCCAGCTCATGAATTAAAAACAAAAACCAGCAGTGGCTACATTTAGCAGGATGGGGGTGGTGGCGGTGGCAACACAGTGACAGGTGGATCTCCTTGGGTTCAAGGCCAGCTTGGCCTACCAAGTGAGTTTCAGGCCAGCTAGGGCTACACAGTGTTACCCATCTCAAAAACCCAAAAAATAAAATAAAATAATTAATAATAATAAATCAAATCAAAAGGAGGAATTGCCTTGGGCAGCCCTAGTGGTCCTGAACTCTTGAAACTGAGTGCTATAGACCTTGAACTGAACCTATGTTCTTCTACATTCTTTTGTTCTGTTTTTTTTTTTCCTTTCCCCAGATAGAACTCTGTCACAGAAGCAAAGGCCTAAAATGGGTGCTTCCCATAGGAAGAAAAAACAAAAAACAAAAAACAAAAAACAAACAAACAAACAAACCAAAAACATAGGATTTCTTCTTCTTAGAAGCCTAGGAAAGAAACAGCTCCTTCATAACCTGCGGGCTCTCACTCAGAATTCCAGCCTGAGACAATCCCAGGGGTCAGGGGAAAGCTGACTGGCTCAGGTCCAGCCCCAGGTTATACTTCTATGATTAGCCATAGAGAGTGCAGCTCCTTCAGAAACTCTTGAATGATGAGGTAGGTAGGATAACCAGGCACATTTATCAGAGGAAGCTGGATAAGAAAGGGATGGTGGCATCTTTTCTTGAAAGATCGCATGGTTGAGAGTGTGGACTACAGTGGAGACTATTTGGTTCTAACACTGGCTTTCCCGATTAAGAATGGGTGACCTTGACAAACTATCAAACTTCTCTGTGTAAATGGGAGCTATCAGATACCGCCTCATAAGAACCTTGTGACAAATTGATTTAATGTGCTTAGAACACTGGCATGGGACAAGGTCTAGATAAGTCCTTGACACTACTGTGAACCTCAAATTTGGTAACAGTGCCTGATAGGGTAATTATTATACAGCACATCCCCAGTAAATACGTGAATGCCTGGATAAAGACCAGTATGTGCTGTTTCAAACAGAGACCAACTCTAGCCAGGGGGTTAGAGTTAGATTCCCAGGATTTTGGGAATCCTAAAGGGGCTGGGATAGACTGACTGAAAAGGGCCCTTTCATTATCTCTTTTACTCCCCCAAACCCAACCAGCAGCTTCCAAGTCCTCCCCATTACAGGATGGAATTTGGTTTGGTTTGAATTTGATTTGGAGTTTCAAGGACAGCTGATGAACGAGTACTTTTATGAACCATCCAACGTGGCATTCAATTCACAAATACTGCTCTAGAGTCGTAGTTTGTTCTCATCTGCGTATGAAACACTGATTAATAAACAGTTTGTCCTTTGTTGCTCTCCTTGATGCTCTGTGCGGCTGTTTCACAATACAACTCACAACTGGATGGAAATTGTGGACTCCAATTGAACATTTGCTATAATGAAGTGTAAATTATCTTTCTGAAAAGGACATTTTAAATACCAGGCCTCAAACATGATAATTAGGTCCGAGACACAAAAGACAACTGTGTCCCTGGTCTTCATTTCAAAATTCAGATGCTGAATTCTCTGTGCCTGTGTCCTGGCTTGGCATCTTACTTCCCTCAGCCCTCCTCCCCTCCCTTTCTTCAGTACTAGCACATGTTGCTAGGTACATTTTTGTTATATAAAGGTAATGCAAATCTTTCTTTTTGAAGAAACTTATTTTGCCTTTTTTTTCCTTTGGTGTGGACTGTGGGAGGTTACATGTATTTGTGTAGGCAAGAAGTCAGCCTTGGGTGTTGCCCCTTATGATTTGTCTATCTTGTTTTGATTTTAGACAGCATCCCACAGGGATCTGGCACTAGGTGTTAGGCTATGCTAGCTGGCCAGCAAGCTGCAGAGAGTCTCCTGTCTCCACCTTCCCAGCGATGAGATTACAAATGCATGATACCACATCCAGACTTTCAAAAATATACTTGCTGTGTGTGTTTGGGTCTTTTGCCCACATGTATGTCTGTGTACCATGGGCTGCCTGGCACCTGTGGAGACCGGAGGAGGGTACTGAACCTCCTGGAATTGGAGTTACTGACGTTGTGAACTGCCCTGTGGGTGCTGGGAATTGAACTTTGGGTCATCTGGATTAGCAACCTGTGTGCTTAACCACTGAGATATTTCTCCATCCCTCTGGCTCTTTTATACAGATGATGGAGGTCAAACTCAGGCCCTCATTCTTACATGGCAAACACTTTTCTAACTGAGCCAGTTCCTTAGCCGTCTTTTGCCTGTCTTCAGGAATCTGCTTGGAGTTCTACAGTGCGTTCTCCCTGGCTAGAGCTGGGCTGACATTCACATATTTACTGAGGACTTACTGTATAATGATTATCCTATCAGGCACTGTTAGCAAATCTGAAGGTCATAGTCTGTGCCACAAGGCAAGTTTGGATACCTGGCCTCAACAAGCCAACGAAACTGATAGTGAGAGGCAGAAAAAGGAGATGCAGTCCATGTGGCCACATTTGGATGAGGAACAAAGAGATCCATCAAACCCCTCAACTCTGTCTTTGGGCTCCTGACATGATTTCAAAGTTTAAATAGAAAGCAAGGGTATGCACATCTGAGCAGTCCTGGTCAAGGTGTGGTCTTCCTCATTGACCCATGGTTGCCTGGGCTTCCATCTCATCTTGTCAGGGAGACTGACATGTTAGAACCATGTGACATCCCTTTCGTGGAGTTTTCCTTGCTGGCTGTCACATTTTCCTTCTCCCTGGCTAGATTCCTGAGGCAATTCTCGTTTTGTTAAGGTTCATTGTTTCAATAGCCTGACAGTCAAACCGAGAGACACAAATGTCTTTAGAATATCTTCATTTCTACAGAACTTGTTATAACTGATAAAATCAGATGCGATCTCCATGTTCCTTGTAGAGAGTTATTTTTGATTCATCTCTCTTCTGTTCTCTTCTCTTTAAAGGCCTTTGCTTACCTGAATATCTTGGCTTCTGTATAGTTACTTCCTGTTCTGAAGACTGAGGCTGAGGCCATCCAGTACACCCCCACTGACATCCCAGGTTTTGTAACATTTCCTCATCTTCCAACATGCTTTGAAGGACATTTTTGTAAAAGATTTTTTTTACACATTTGTTTGTTTGTTTGTTTTTGAGATAGGGTTTCTCTGTGTAATCTTGGCTGTCTTGGACTCACTCTGTAGACCAGGCTGGCCTTGAACTCACAGCAATCTGCCTGCCTCTGCTTCCCAAGTGCTGGGATAACAGGCATTCACCACTGTGCCCATTATATTGAGTTATGTTTATTTGGTGGTGGTGGTAGTGTGTGTTTGTGTGTACTATTGTATACATGTTGAGTCAGAGGACAACCTGTGGATCTTGTCTTCTTCCACCATAGGGTACTGAAAATTAAAATCAGATCATTAGGCTCAACAGCAAGTACTATTACCTGTTGAACCACCTGGTCCACTTTTTCCTTCCCATTTTGAGTCTTGTTTTTTTAAAGTTAGGCAACATCTTGACTGCGGAGAAGTTTTGTTGGATATTTTTGATTCTGATATTCCTCCCTCAGGCTCCTTGAGTGCGCCATTTTTTGGAGAAAGTTTTGTAGTTGGACTGTGGCCATTGCTTTACATGTCTGTCTCCCTCACTAGAGCTGAAGTTTAGGATGGACAAAGCCTAGTTGGACTTACTATCTGTATTTGTTATTTGAAAATACATGACAAAAACAACTTAAGGGAAAACAGTTTATTTTGGCTTATAGCTTGAGAGTACAGTCCATCATGGTAGGGAATCATGGTAGCAGAAGCATGAGGCAGCTTATCACATTACATCCACAACAGGGAACCAGAGGGGGGGGAAGGGAGAGAGACCATCCACAAAGCAAAGTGGGGACTTAGAAAGCTAAAGCCAAGTCTTTCCTTAAGGGCTGTTTTATTTTGTCTGTTTGTTTAAGTCTTTGAAGAGTCTTTAGGGCTGGTCAGTTTTAAGAAAGACAGGATGGCTGATGGCTAGCAATTATTGTATAAACATACCCAGATAAAGCTTTGAACTGGCTGGGCCAGTCCATCAGCAAGCATGGGCCCTACTAGCATGAACAGAAGCCTACAAGGCCTTTGTTTTAATCTTTTGTCTCAGGTCAGGAAGATGAAAAAGAAGCCAGCCATCTTGGAAGTTGACCATCTTTTCTCCCTAGTCATGAACCCCTTCTCCCTATTCGTCTGCCTGTTAGGGAATTTAACTCATAGTCCCTCAGTGACATATTGACTAGACAACTCCTATGCACAAGACTAAGGTTAGAAACTGGAAAAAGCAAAGTACTTCCCTGTGTTCCAGTCATATTGGAGGTTGGATGAGAGTAAGCATGTTGGATGAGACGTGTTGCTGACATGAAGTGAGCATAAAATCCCTGTCTGCAACATCCTAGTCTGTGGTTCTGTGTGTCCCCAGAGGCTTTTTTTTTTTCTTTTTTACATACAGCCTCTCTAAGAATCTATCCCTGGCTGTCCTGGAACCCGTGATGTAGACCAGGCTGGCGCAAACTCATACAGATCTGCCTGCCTCTACCTCCCAAATGCTAGTACTAGAGGAGCACATCGCCACACCCTGCTCTCCTTGATAGCTATTCAGCAGCCTGTTGCCAAGAAACATCTAACACTGATTCATGAGGGAATCTCCTGGAGACAGATGAAATGTTCAAAATCAGAGTTCAAGCAACCTAGAAGAGGTGAGTTTCTAATTGAGAATCTCCGTCTGCTTGTGAAAAATATCACCCTTGGGTTTGTTGACTGTTGAAGGGTAGGAAAGAAGGTCACTGGACTGCCACTGAGCACTGAGCCCCTCCTTCCAGCCAGCTATTTACAGTTCTGCTCTCCCTTGCCTTTACTCTCTGGAGGAGCCACCTATGCAGCTATATGAAAGCCATGATTCATTCTGGGTGAAGACAGTCCAATGTGGCTGCTTTTGAGATAGCCACAATCCTGTCAGTAATCCCTTGTCCATGCTCTAAGTAAACCCAATCAACTCACTGGCTTTTCAGACTGAACTATGGTGAAATCAAATGTTGGCTTGTCATTGGATATGAAGATTAAGGAGGCTGGTTGTTTCCAAATTTGAAAAGGGAGCTGGAAACTTAATCAGGTTCCATAAGGTGTGTAAAAGATGAGACATTATGTATATGATGTTAACAATTCTAAGGTCAAATTTCAATACACTGATGCTAAACCTCTGCTTAATACAATGTAGTTATTGATCATCTCTTCCAAACAAGGGCAGGCTTAAAGAACAAAAGTGTATGTCTAATCATAGTGTATTTAAAAGTGTTCGTTTGAGACCAGAGAAAAGGCTCAGTGGGTAAGAGTGCTCACAGCTCCTGTGAAGGACCCAGGACAGCTTCCCAGCCCCCACATCAGGCAGCTCACAGTAGCCTGTAACTCCAGCTCCAGGGGATCTAGTGTCTCTCCTAGGACCACGCACACACAGGTGCACAAACACACATGCAGGCACTCACCCTGTGGTGCTTTAAATGAGAATGGGCTCATGGGTTTAAATGTTTGGTTTCCAGTTAGTAGAACTGTTTGGGAAGAATTGGGAGGTGTGGCCTTGTTGGAGGAGGTGTGTCAATAAGGATGGACTTTGAGGTTTCAAAAGCCCACGCTAGGCCCAGTGTCACAGCCACTTCTCTCTCTGCCTGCTACCTGAGGATTGGGGTGTAGCCCTCAGCTACTTCTCCAGCACCTGCCACCACACTCCCCACCATGGTGATAATGAACCAACTCTAAGAAACTGTAAGCAAGCGCCCAACTAAATGCTTTTCTTTATTTAAAAAAGGGGGGGGCTGCCTTGATTATGGTGTCAAATAGAAACAGCAAATAGAACAGTAACTAAGACACATACATATACATAAAATTTTTTTGAAGTGTTTGGCTTTTTCCCCAGGCTTTACCTAAATAATATACAGTAGTTAATAGCACCAGACTGGTGTAGCTGACTTTATGGGTATTGAATAACCATCCTTGGAGGCCTTGTAGACAGAGGATTAAACAGAGTCTATAATTTGCCTTTGTCCTCCAAAGTCAACAATACCAGGATACCGGGTGCCACCTCTCAATGTCCTGTACTGTGCAAAGTCACCTGCTCTCTTGCTCAGGGAGGCCACGGAGACCCACCCAGTGATTCTAACCAGTGTCCAGACTACAAAGAAGAGTCCACACAGAGGAAGGATTTCCTCAGAGCTTCCACAGAAGCAGTAGTCAAGCAAGACTCTGACTGGTCCCCACATAGATGAAACAACTAGCAAAAGCCAGGCTGGAGGAGCTAGAGATTCCTCTCACGTCCAAGGACTAGATCCTCAACTGACCTTGACAGTAACAAAGAAAGTGATTAACTCTGGCCACCTGCATGGCCTTAAACGTGGAGCAGAAAAGTACAACCAGAGACTGATGGCCAGGGTTCCCTCAACAGTACTTCCCAGACGTTAGACCTGACTCCATGTGAGATGTTGTTTAGCCAACTATTTCTCGCTAGTGATTTCCTTCTTGATAAGGAAAGTGCCGCTCAGATATAAGGAAGAGACATCAGAAGGCAAGTAAAGGAAAACATAGGAAAGCATCATCAGCATTACTAGTCCTTGTAGAAAACCAGGAAAAGGCAGGACAGAGGATGGTTTTAAAATATCCAAATCTAAGTCTGCTAGAGTCTCTTGATGGGCTCTTTGTTTTGCCTTTGGGCTACAAGGCTAGCCTCTAGAGTGATGATAGCCTGCAGATAGCTGAAAACATTTTATGAACTGTTTTTCTCAATTACTTTTGCTAGGCAAACTTAAAATGTTAAAATTAAATTAAAATATTAACTTATAATTGGCCCGTATTTTGCCTTGGTCCATTTATAATATAAATTCATTTAATTTACCTTTTTTTTTTTTTAAATTGAAATAGGGTTTCTCTGGCTGTCCTCAAACTCACAGAAATTCACCTGCCCCTGTCTCCCAAGTGCTGGGATTAAAGGCGCATGCCTCTGCCACCTTTTTTCGGTTCTTTTATGGGTACTTATTCTCTATAATACTGGAATTTGAAAACAGGACTCAGAAGGAAGTTTTAGAGGAGGGCAAAGCAAGAAAGCTCAGGAATGGAAGTCTGTTCGCAGTTTTGTGGGGGACCAGGCGTGATTCTGGGAACAGGGATCAGGTAGTCTTTAGAGAGTGAACAAAAATTCCAAGTGTTGGGATGAGCATGCTTGGTACTTTGCTCAGTATCTGAAGAAGAGACAAAAAAGCAGAAGAGGAAAAGTTAGGTGGTTTCTCTCATCTGTTTGCTCTCAGCCATAACTCAGCAAAGCAGACAAGTGTGACAGTAGAGCTCTGTAACTCGATGCACCAAGGGAGAGGACACATGTGTAATGACTGTTACCATCCCTGGGACAGGTTAGTGGGCTTCATCGTCACCCAAGACCGGGGAAAGAACTTCCGTTCTGGTTTTTGACCTGGGGAAACTGCTTTCCCTTAGTGGGCCCTGGCAAGCCCAGACACCTTCACCCTCCCTCCTCTCATCTGGTATCTTGGATCTTTTGAAAGGAATTGTGGGACTTCCCTTTTTCCATGTGTGGCTTGAGAAGTGGGGTGAGGGCAGGATCTTCCAAGGGTGATTAAATGTACTTGGCAAAAATAATTAAGACAGAACCAATACTGCTGACTAAAGGACAATGTAAGAGTTTCTGTTCATTGAGTTCTTAAATATTATTAATATTCATGTTTGTAGATAGAATCTCCTATGAGGTACTATAGAGAGATATTTCAGGGCTTAAAGGTGCTTTTTGCTATTCCAGAGGACCTAAGTTTAGTTCCCTGGTACCCTCTTCTGGCAGCTCCTGGGGCCCTGACACCCTCTTCCGGATTCTGTGGGCGCCCACAACCATGTAACCCCGGCTTTCTTCCTGCAACACAGGAGTGAGTTCCCTCTTTACCCCTCCACTTTTGTTCAGTATTTACATTTCTTCTGCAAATTGACAACTTTGTTGGAAAACCTGCTCTGTGGCCTCTGCTGCTGTTTTGTGCATTTGAAACTGTGTCCTCCCTGCATGAACTGCATGTACTCTCAGCAGGAGGCACCTATTTTGAAGGGGAAAAATTTTTTTAAAAAATTTACTTGTTTCCGTACACGAGTGCTTCACAGGCATGCACACGTGCAGGCCAGAAGAGGGCAGAGACTCTCACTATAGATGGCTGTGCACAACCAAGGGGGTGCTGGGAATTGAACTCAGGACCTCTGGCAGAGCAGCCAGTGCTTTTATGCACTGAGCCTGAAGATGAACGTTTCTAAAAGGAGTGTTTATCTCTTCATTGTTCTGTGCCTTTTCAGGTTAAGTTAAATTCATCAGTTCACTTCAAAACGAAGCAAGAGGAAGACCTAGAAATAGCACTCAGTTCCTCTTCTCCTTCTGTCCCAGTCTTTCTGAAAATAATTTTCTTCTGGAAACCGGAGATGATAGCTTGCATGAACATGAGACATCTCAGTACTAAATAGTTGTTATAGAAAAAAATAGTCTTTAAATTTGGTTTTTGTTTTCTTTTTAAAATTTAGTTCTTGCTATTTTTAGCCATGTGTATCTGGGTTTGAGAATGTGTCTGTGAGTGCGCGTGCCCACAGAGGCCAGAGGTTCTAGATCCCCCTGGAGCCAAGTGACAGGTGGGTACTGGGAATCAAACTTGGGTCACCTGGAAGAGCAGTACCTGCTCTTAACCACTGAGCCATCTGCCCAACCCGCCTTTTGGTCTTTGTGGAAGAGTACAGGCACAGGAGACAAAGCCTGTTGTGCTAAGAAGCCCAAAGTATTCCTCTAGAGTCTAAGAGGGCCCAGCTTAAGTTAACTAGGATTCATAGCTTTGATTCCAAAAGGAATTTCAGGACTAACCAGTGTAGGAACGCAGAGTTTCAACTCTTCATTGTTGTTTGTTTGTTTGTTTTAAGACAGGTTTTTCCTGTGTAGCCTTGGCTGTCCTGGACTTGCTTTGTCAGCCTCTAACTCACAGCAATCCACCTGCCTCTGCCTCATAAAGTGCTAGATTACAGGTGTGTGCACCACATCCAGTTTAGATCAGAGTGTCTTAGTTCAGGTTTTATTGCCGTGACCATGGCAACACATTTAATTGGACCTGGCTTACAGTTTCAGAGGTTCTGTCCTTTATCAGCAAGGCAGCATGCAAGCAGACATGGTGTTGAGGGATCAGGTCAGATCAGCAGGCAGAGGAAGTACCTGAGCTTCTGAGACCTCAAAGCTCCCCCGTCCCCAGTGACACACCTACTCCAACAAGGCCACACCTCCTAGCAGGGCCAGTCCCTGGTGACTAAGCATTCAAACACAGGAGTTATGGGGTAAACTCTCTAATGCCGCCTGATCATATTCTTAGCTTTTGGCTTGGTGGAAGCTAATGGTCTGCTGAGCTAATAGATTCTAAAAAACGTTTTATCTGCCAATAAAACGTTGTTACGTCGGACACAGAGATAGGTCAGAATGGCTATTTAGGGAGCTAAGGTATTCCAGATAAATTATAATTATGAAACAGTCCCCTAGGCTCCAGAAGGCCTCCAGACCTCAGCACAACTGACTCTTATGATGGAAACACTATTCAGGCCCTGGCACCCAGCCTGCAGATGGCACCACCTGCCAAAACAAAAACAAAAACAAAGGCCTAATCCAGCCATAGTCTGGGAAAGTCTATATATTACACTTACTTGCTCTTTGGCTTCTGTAGCTCTGCTTCTGGCTACTGTTCATGATAAATGAGGTGCATCAACCCAGGATGTGGTTCTAAAAGCTTCCTCGGAGAAAGGCAGCGGCCTTTACTCAACACCTAGTGTAGTTGCAGATTGGCTAATAAAGACTTCCTATTGCCTGGAACCCGGATCTGAGTGGCCTTCTCTGATGGATGCCTCGGAGTAGTCAGGCTTTGCACCGGCAACATTCCAACCTTCCACATCGCCACAGTTCAAAGCAGCCAGCCTTTGCAGACTCTGCTTCTTTCTAGGAATTCGTGCTCACAGCCTTTACAGAAAATGTTAATTGCACTGAAATTCCCACTTCTTCATTGGCAAGAGGTTGATTTTTTTCTTTTCTTTTTGTTTGTTTTTCTAGATAGGATTTCTCTGTGTAGCCCTGGCTGTCCTGTACTCCCTTTTTAGACCAGACTGGCCTTGAACTCACAGAGATCCACCTGCCTCTGCTTCCCAAGTGCTGGGATTAAAGGCACACGCCACCATGCTTGGTGAGGTTGATTTTTTTCTAAGACTTCAAGTTGGAGGGTTTATTTCTCTCTCATATCTTCCCTAAATTCCCTGTCTTTCTATCCTACCTCAATTTAAAAATTCAAAATGTAAATGATATTAAAACGGGGGAAGGAGAGCTGGGCGCCATTAATCCCAGCACTCAGGGAGGCAGAGGCAGGCGGACTACTGTGAGTCTGAGGCCAGCCTGGTCTACAGAGTGAGTTAAGGACAGCTAGGACTGTTACACAGAGAACCCTGTCTCGAAAAACAAACAAACCAATGGGCAGGGGCAGCTGGAGAGATGGTTCAACAGTCAAGAGTGCCTGGTGCTCTTGCAGAGGACTGGAATTCAGTTCCTAACATCCACACCAGGCGACTCACAGTCAACTGTAAGCCCCAGCTCCATGGAATCCAACACCATCTTCTGGCCTGTGTGAGCACCTCCATTCAAATGCTCATACCCCAACATAAATAAAAAATAATGCAATTGAATACTAAAAAAACAAAAACAAAAACAAAAAAAAACCTTTGGTCTGTTTTCCCCACTCATCCATTAACTATTTGTGGAAAATCATGAGGTTTCTGAGAAAGGTCACTGATTAACTAGTGAGTGGAGATGAGCGGTTATCTAAAAGATGGTTCGTGCTTTGTACAGTGTGGTCACTGGGAACTTGGGGAAATACAAAGCAGTCTGAATACATAAATAACTATCTGTCATCTTCTGATATTTTGAAACTTAAATATGAATGATTGAAACTGTTGGTGAATTTTTCTGTATTTATTAGGAGACTTTGATCTTTCTTTAGACCAAAGCTAAAAAGAACACAGGAGAAAAACTAATAAATGAGAATCTATTTTAAAATTGTAAATAATCTAATGTAAAGATGCCAGTGTAAAACTAGAGCCCACTTCATGTCTAATGAAACAAAACATTCTTAAAAATATTATTCTCTCTGTTACATCCTGTAATTGATGAAAAAGACAAGATTTTAAGTTTTGTTTAAAAAAAATGTGTTTCTGCTTCTGACTTCTGGCATCCTTAGAAATTGTCTTAAACAAGCCAAGGCTCATGCAAGTATTAGTTTGTGCTGAAGTCTTTTAAATGACTTTGCAAACAACTGTTTTTACATTTATGTCTATGGATCTGTGCCTAGAAATGTGTATAGGCACCAGAGCTGCCTAAGCAGTGAGCAAAGCAGGCCAGAACCCAGTCCTGCTCTCATTTGGTCCTGGGCCAGGCTGAATAGCTTGGTTAACCCACTGAATATGGAGAAATGCAAGGCAGCTCGGTGGGGCAGGAGGAGAAGGAGGGACAACTCATGGGGAGGCTGAGTCATGCATGGTATGACTTACAGAAGGTGTATTAATTACTTTTTTGTTGCTGAGATAAAACATCATGTCTGAAGCCAGGTGTGCTGGCACACCCTTTAATTCTAGCATGTGAGAGGCAGAGGCAGTCAGATCCCTGTGAGTTTAAGGCCGGCCTCATCTACAAAGTGAGTTTCAAGACAGCCAGAGAAACACAGAGAAGCCTTGTCTAGAAAAACCAAAACCAAAACCAAAACCAAAACCAACCAAACAACAACAACAACAACAAAACCATGTCTGAGACAACTTGAAAGAAGGGCTTATTTGCCTTACAGTTCCACAGGGATCCTGGCAGAGGTGTCAAACTTGGTGACAAGTACATGAGGAAAGGGCTCACATCTTAGAGCACAAGCAAGAAACAGGAGAAAGCAAAGTAGAAATGGCTTTGCTTTTTTTTTTTTTTTGAGTCTTTAAACTCTCAAAGCCTGCCTCTGGGATATATTTCACACCTCCTAAGCCTCCCCAAACAGTGTTACCATGGGGTGGAAGGGACATCAAGTATTTACATGGTCAAGGCTACAGGAGACAGCTCACTCAAACCATCACCAAGGGCCAACAAGAAAAGCCCACCCTCACAGCTGTACCCAACCTTGCTCTTGTAAAGGAATGCTGATACAAATGATGGAAACTTCTCAGGCTGCATTGGAGAAATTGCTAGTATTTTCTTTAGTTACTTTAGCTACCAATTCCAGAAACCAACTGGCACCTATTTAAAAAGGTAATTGTAGGCTTTAGGTGATCCCTCTGTAAACTTTTCATCATCATTATTATCATCATCTCTCATAAAATTATTTTTTATTTATATAGCATTCTGCCTGCATGTGTGCTTTTGCACCAGAAGAGGGCACCAGATCTCAAATTATAGATGGCTGTGAGCCACCATGTGGTTGCTGGGAATTGAACTCAGGGCCTTTGGAAGAACCAAGGTGTTCTTAACTTCTGAGCCGTCTCTCCAGCCCTTAAACTTTAAAATGTTTTATGTGCATGGGTATTTTGTCTGCATGTATGTCTGTGGGCCACATGTATGCAGTGCCCTTTTTCTTCCCTGAAACTGGAGTTACAGATGATTGCAAATCTCCATGTGTGTGCTGGCAATTGAATCTGAGTCTTCTGGAAAAGAAGCCATTGCTCTTAACTGCTGAGTCCTAAAAGCTACCATTGTAAGTGTAGTATAATGTTGACCTCTTAGAGGCCTACACACTTAAAAGGACATCTGAGAAAATTCTAGCATTTGGACAACCTTGTTATTTGAAACCCTGGTGTATATCTGTTTGCTCTGACAAAATGTATTTTGTCATTGTATATGTGATAAACAATTGTATATGATCTATTTGTAATAACTAACACTGTTCCTGAACTTGTAATAAATTTACGTTTTTGATTGTCAATGCTATAGATTTATCCTACCAAACTAAAAATTTCAAAGTTTCCTTTAGAAGTAGACGTTAAATTAATTTAATGGGTTTCTACATATTTTTTTTTTCTGTTGTGGCTTTACTTAATGAGACTAGTCATTGCTGGTTCTTCTATTTGCAAATCTGTACTCAATTACTATGTTTTCAAATCAGTTGGTTTTTTGCTTGTTTGTTTTGGGGTCTTGGTTTGTGTTAGGCAGGGCCTCACCGCATAGCCTCAGCTGACCTGGAACACAGAGATCCACTTGCCTCTGTCTCCCGCTGGGATTAAAGGCTTGTGCCGCCTAGCCCACGGAATGGTGCAGCCAACAATTAGGGTGAGCTACCTCTATTGACTCAATCTATAAACTGTTCACAGGGAGGTTTGTCTCTTGGATAGGTGATTCTAGATCCTGTCAAGTTGACAACATTAACGATCATGATTTCTAGTAGATAACTATCAAATGAATGAATCCAAGTACGGTAGCTCATGGCTGTGATCCCATTGCCTGAGAAACAGACACAGGAGAACCCAGGAGCATTCAGCCTAGGCTACAGAGCCCCTGTCTAAAATAACAAAACAATTACTGTGTTGACTGAATAATTTCCTTATCTTTTTTATTAGGCTTCAGCTAGTTTAGTCAAAGCTTCAGTCATTTGTAACTAGGTATCTTTGTTAACATAACAATTTTGACTAATGTCATTTCTCTGCTAAATTCAAAAAGGTTAAAGGAGGCCAATTAAAGTCCTTAAGCTAGGGTCATTCAGCCAGGAGGACTCACCAAGCTCTGTTTCCTGTGGCAGAAAGTTCATATGCCCAAGTCTCCCTCTCTCCCTTCCTGCCTCTTCCCTTTCTCCCTCCTTCCTTGTTGTAGGAAATATAAAATTAGCTAATATGTTTATTATTAAATAGCCTACAATTATTATGGCAGAATCACCTAACCTGATATCAAATCAGTAAAGACAAAGACACCTGATAGATTTTAGAATAGCCTTAATCTTACCTGGGGCAGGGCAGATACTAGCCACTAAGCTACCTCATTACCTCCCAGCCCCCATCCCATGCCATGTGCTTTAATAATTTCTACCTGGGCTACTTCCCACCCATGATTCCATAAATACTTGCTTATTCGTCTCATCTGGGTGCTTTCCTTCATCCATGCTGATCCAGCCACGTGCTCCTCTCTACCCTAACCCATGGTGGTTCTGCTCGCTCTTTGCCCTTCAGTACCTGTCTCCTTCATCCTGTGATCCTGTCCCCAATGCTCATGAACCTTAGCCGTGCCTACCACATTTCTTCCCTGCCCAGGTGTAGGCCTTTTATTGGTCAAACAGGGGGGCAAGGCTATACAGCATTATTTGAGGTACATGATAGTTCGCTTGTAAGAGACAGCAAGCAGAACTCCAGGAGCAAAATAATTAACAACCAAATTCAAAGCACCAAACCATGCAGTTATACTTCCTTCCATTATTCTTTTCTTTTTCCTTTTTTAGACAGAATCTTGCTCTGTAGTTTAGGATGACCCAAAACTCACTAGGTAGCCCAGGTTGGCCTCAAATTTTGCAGCAATCTGCCTCAGCTTCCGAAATACAGGGATCACAAGTATGAGGCACCACATTCTCTTCCAGAGGTTGTGCTGACTACGGTGGCTTTTCTCCACATATCCAGACTCTCTGACTTGCATGTTTGGTTGTGTGTCTAGCAATGGGTATATTGAAGGCTGGCAGGTAAGGGGAGATAGGAATCAGAGTTTTCTAGGTCCTTTAAGGGAGGGAAGGCTGAACTATACAAGATGCTGAAAAAGGCCCTCACTACTGCTGCATTGACAGGCTGTGTGAAAACCTGGATTTGAGAATGGAGGGCTGGCTTTGGCTGGACTATGAACACGCAGAGCCTGCAGACCTGATGGGTTTCTCTAATGAAACTCAGAGGAACTACACCGATGGGTGACAGCTGACATCTAGTAACAGATATCAGCTTTCATAAGTTCTTTACTGGCTTTTTCTGACTGGAAGAGCTTCTCAGGGTCATTGTAGGGGGAGAGTGTTGGATCATCATTTCCACATTTCACACTCAGGAAGACCTTTACAATCACACCTGCAGTGGGTTTCCCAAGCTAGCTGAGTTGGCATACGTTAGACTCTGAGTCAAGGAGACTGCGGGAGAGCTGAGAAATCACTCTGCACGTTACACTTGTGTCTAAGCTTCTAGAATGTTGATGGGATCTTAGAGACTGATTAGCCAGGGGTTTCCGTTGTTGTTTTAGATTATTTTTATGGGGTTGGGCTGATGGCTCAGCAGTCACTTAATACTCTTGCAGAGGGCCCAGGTTCAAGTCCCAGCCACTTCAGGTGTCTCCCTGTATCTCCATCTCCAAGAGATTCTACACCTTCCTCTGGTCAACTTGGGCACCTGCATGCATGTGGTGTATTTATATACCTTCAAGCACAAGTTGATATGATTAAAAAAAATAAAAGTTATCTTAAACATTAAAATGTTATGAGTATGGATATTAAAATGTTATGAGTTTGCTGCATGTACATCTGGGCACCCTGTGCTTGGTGCCCACTGAGGCCAGAAGAGAGCAATGGATCCCCTAGAACTGGAGTTACAGATGATTGTGAACTGCCGTATTGGTGCTGGGATCCTCTGGAAGAGCAGCGAGTGATCTTAACTGCTGATCCATCTCTCCAGCTCCTTATTTTTACTTTTAATTTTACTCTCTGTCTCTTTCACAATCACACTTGCTCATGTGTGTGTGTGTTGTGCAGGGCTATCCCCCAAGCCAATCTGTCACTATCTTCATCAGATCAGTTGTTTCTGCTTGCAAAAGATCAACACCACTGGGTTTATTGGCTGTTGACTTTCCTTCACAGAAGGAAGATTGAGGAGGATCATCGGATCCTTAGTTGAGTAACTAGACACTCCTAACAGATGTATGCATTCTGCCCTAACTGGGCGTAGCCTCAAGGGGGAGATAGTGTGTATAGGCCGGAAAGTACTACCTGCATTTCTATGCCTGTGGGTAGGTCATTCACGTGGGTGACAGACTTTCTTTCTTTTCCCCCCAAGACAGGGTCTCTCTGTGTAGCTCTGGCTGTCCTGAACTCACTCTGTAGACCAGGCTGGCCTTGAACTTAGAGATCTGCCTGCCTCTGCCTCTGAGTGCTGGGGTTACAGGCTTGCACTACGGTGCCGGGCTGGGTATAGACTTTCGAGCATGGCCGTTTGTGGGGGTGAGCACACTGTAAAACTTTGTTTATGACAAGGATTCAAAATCCTTTGGCCTCCATTTTGTAAAACATTTATGCAATTTAAAAAAACCTTCCCTACCTGATAAAGCTTTTATTTAGAAAAGGTCCTACAGCATTTTTAGGCCTTGAGTGGCTGACCTCTTCCCCCTTCCTTTCATATGCTCTGACCAGTTCTTTGTTGTTGTTGTTGTTTGTTTGTTTGTTTTTATTTTTTATGTTTTGTTTTGTTTTGTTTTGAGACAGGGTTTCTCTGCGTAGCCCTGGCTGTCCTGGACTCACTCTGTAGACCAGTCTGGCCTCAAACTCACAGAGATCCACCTGCCTCTGCCTCCCAAGTGCTGGGGTTAAAGGCATGCGCCACCACCACCTGGCTTCTGACCAATTCTTTTAAAACAGCCAATCAGAAAAGGCTATGAGATCAGACTCCGTCCAATGGGAAGATGGCAGTCACCAGTGGCATTAGAATAAAAACCAAAAGTACTTGCTGTCCCTATGCTCCTGCTCTTCTTTGTTTGTGAGCAGTGCATCCTTCTGAACAGAAGCTGAGTTTTGCTCTATTGGGACACTAATTGGAGTTGTGGTCTCTTTCCTTCTGACCCCAAACTTGTTTCTGATGGCAGCTTAAACCAACCAGTTCTCCAGGGTGTACGGTTGTTGAATTGTGCTTGGTTTGTTGTTGGGACCTTAGAGAAGGGGAAGATGCTTATACCTCTCACAGGACAGGAATATTAACAGTGTGTGTGTGTGTGTGTGTGTGGTATGAGGGTATACAGCTGACAGCAGGTCCCATGGAGGGTGGAAGAGGGTATCAGGTCCTCTGGAGCTGGAATTACAGCCAGTTGTGAGCCATCTGACATGAAATCTGGGGCCCAGACCCAGGCTCCCTGCAAGAGCAGTATGTGTGACTTAACCAATAAGCCATCTCTACAGTCTTTATAAATATATTTTAAAATGTAAATCCTGGGGCTGGAGAAATGATTTAATGGTTATGAGCACTGGCAGCTCTTCCAGAGGACCTGAGTTCAGTTCCCAGCACCCACATAGCAGCTAAAAGCCAACCATCATTCCAAGGGATCGCATGCCTTCTTATGACCTCCTTGGGTATCAGGAGGTCATAAACCTGTGGTGCAAGACATGCCTGCTCTGTGAAAAGGCACAAGAGAAACAACCAAAGACCAAGGAAGGAGTTACCATTCATGGTCCTGTTAGAAATGAGTCTGATATCCCAAGAAGTGACCACAGAATCCAATGTATTTCAGTGAAGCAAAGTATTTTGCATCTTTTAAGCCTGGGATGGTAGCTCACATATTTAATCCCAACACTTGGGAGGCAGAGGCAGAAGGATCTCTATGAGTCTGTGGCCAGCCTAGTTTCCACAATGAATTCCAGAACAGCCAGAGCTACATAGTGAGACCTTGTCTCAAAGAAACAAACAATTATTATTATTTTACTTTTGCTGTGAAAAAACAGGTAAGCGATCATACAAAGGGGAAAGTTCATAGACTTTTAATGCCTAACTTAAGGGGATTTGTGCCTCATTTTGATTGGTTCTTCTTCTTCTTCTGGTTCTTCCTCCTGCTCCTCCTCCTCCTTTTCTTCTTCTTGAAGTGGCTAACAGGGATTGTGGTACCCATGTCTGACTGGTCCCAGATACAATCCACTTAAGGTGATTTAGCAAGGATCCCTCTACCTTAAAGAATTCCAAGGGCTTATTGTGAGTTTTGATCTAACTTAGCAAATATGCTGGCTTCATATACGAGGAAACATCCCATAACTAGTCTTCGACACACACTTGGACTAGACTGGTGAGTTTTATCCAGTTACTGTCTGGCTTGTTCCATTGCCATCCCCACTGGTCACTGACACAGGCAGTGATGAGGGAAGGACATGCCAGAACTGTGAAACTGAGGAAATGGAAAAGGCCATTATCAAACTTGTAGAAGACAACACAGGGCGCTTCCAAAACAAACAAACAAAACAAAACAAACAAACATGTTTTCTTTCAGTGTACCCTAGCTGAAACCATGTCCACGCATACCATCCTGGCCCCTGAGACTACAGAGAGCCCAGCTATCTTGAAGATGTATCTTACAATTCAATTGTCTTCAGAAGCTGGGGCAAAGTAAAACGGACAAAAGCTTCAAAAACTACACCAGCGACTCGAGAATCCTTCCCTTACTTTATGAGACACAATCTTGAAGGTCTTTAACAGCTGGGAGGAATCTTCGATAGAACAGCTGAATGAGGAGAGAGCCAAAAGACAGACCTAACTGAAGGCCACAGCTATCCACAGCTACAGCAGCTGCAATTCCCATCTCAGCAGATGCTAGAGCTCCACCTAGTGGCTACCTGGTTCATAGTCTAAGAGACTTAAACTCGCCTTGGGTGTGAGGAGTCTATCCTGTAACTACGTGGTTAGCCAGGATCTTTTTCACTCTAGAGTGCCCAATGACACTGGGTTGCAAACCTCCTCAAGAACCACGTAGCCAGGAGCGGTGGCACACGCCTGTAATCCCAGCACTCAGGGAGGCAGAGGCAGGAGGATCTATGTGAATTTGAGGACAGCCTGGTCTACAAAGTGAGTTCAGGACAGCCAAGGCTGCACAGAGAAACCCGGTCTCAAACAAACAAACAAACAAACAAACAAACAAACCGAAACAACAACAAGTCTAACTTGCAAAGTGAGGGCCCACTGGAAGCAACAATTTTCTCCTCTGCTTCATGGCCACCCAAGGCCTAATCCTTGCCCCTGACTTTCCTGAACTGGAAAAGCCTAATGAGCAAGGGGCCTGCCCCCTCCTTGAGGACTGACAGAGTTCTAAGGCTCCTAAGTCTAAGTCTCTGCATTTGTGAACCTCAGGTGATCCTAGATGAACTAAGGAACAGAATTTCATTCCTTACAGCATGAGAGGGATTCATTCAGCTCCAAGCACTTCCTCCAATTTGACTTTGTGGTTCTCGAGTCTCCCTTACTGGCTTTGATGTTCAGCCTCAATCAGCTCATCTGACATCCCTCTTAAACTTATTCCTTCCCTAGGTGGGGACATGATGTCAAACTTCAGACAAAGGCTCTTATTCCTCCTTCGTGTCCAGGAATAGTCACTACTGAAGCCCTGAGACACCACAAAAAAACTTTGACCATATTTTAAAAAAATATTTATTTATTTATTCATTCATTCATTCATTTAGAACACGTGAAGAGGTTCTAAGTTTCTAGGCAGAGAAGTGGGCTCGCCTGATCCCCTCTCACCATGCCTGCCAAGGCACTAGACGTGGAAATGGAGTCGCAGCTAAATGCCACATCTGTGGAGCTGGCTTTGTGTCATAAGGCCCACAGCCACTTTTGGATTAGAGTGGGGACTGGTAAGGTAGAGCCTGAGTACTCATCCAGGTCAGGCAGTTCACAACCACCTGAACTCCAGGTGCAGGGCATCTGACACCCTCTTCTGGTCCCCCGTGGACACCTGACTTTGACACAAATACATATACATATATGTGCACATAAATAAAAAATTTAAAACGCCGGTAGAATGATATCCTGATTTTAAGATGTGTGAATATTCATGGATATATTTGGATGGGGATATAAATGTGTGTATAATGTATATATAATTCTCTATATATGTATAATGTTATATATATAATGTGTGTATATATACATTTTAAGGTGACTTAATTTTTATTTTTATTTTTTTGATACAAGGCCTCACTAAGTACCTGGCTGACCTGGAACTATGTAGACCAAGCTGTCCTTTAACTCTCAGAGATCCACTTTCTTCTACTTCCTGAATACTGGGATTAATGGTGTGCATTAAATCACCATTTAATTTTAAAAAACTGGGCATACAGTTTCTTATCTTCATCATATTTAAAATAATTACCATGGGGCTGGGAGATGGCTCAGCAGTTAAGAGCGTTGACTGCTCTTCCAGAGGACCAAGATCCCATTCCCAGCACTGACATGGCAGCTCACCACTGTCTGTAACTGCAAGTTCTGACACTCTCACAAAGACATACATGCAGACAAAACACTAATGCACATCAAATATAAGTAAACAATAAATAAATGAAATGATGATCACGTTCTACTATGATTTTTAAATATCTGAAATATAATGTATGTGTTTTCTGTGTTTCAAATGTTAAATTTTATTTCCATTTATCTTCATCATCATCATCATTAATTATTGGGCTTTTTTTTTTTTTGAGACAGGGTTTCCCTGTGTAACCCTACCTGTCCTGGAACTTACTCTGTAGACCAGGCCAGCCTGGAGCAAGAGATCCGCCTGCCTCTGCCTCCTGAGTGCTGGGATTAAACATGTGTGCCACCACCACAACCACCTCGGCTCAATATAGTGTTTCAATTTAAAATATAATTGGTTTTTAAAATACTATAAACAAAATTAAGCAAATTGAAAAGGTCATCAAATATAAAGTATATCATTGATAAAAATGTTATAGAAAAAAAGGTTTTTGAGACAGAGTTTCTCTTTATAGTTTTGGCTGTCCTAAAATTCACTGTGTAGACCAGGCTGGCCTTAAACTTACAGAGATCTGCCTGCCTTTGCTTCCTGAGTGCTGAGATGGTGTGTACCACCATGCCCCAGCTAAGAAAATGGTTTTACACTAAAATACCTCTATAAAATTTATTATGATGGTTATAATATAATTCTAACTTAATTATAAACCCTAAGGTCAAAATTTTGTTACATCCAGATAAAACCAAGTCTCAGTTCTCTATTTTCAACAAGTTTTTTGTTTTTGTTTTTGTTTTTTGAGACAAGGTTTTTCTGTGTAGTGTTGGCTGTCTTGAACCAGGCTGGCCTCAAAGTCACAGCAATCTGCCTGCCTCTACCTCCCTGGGTGTTGGGATTAAACGTAAGATTTTTTTTTTACAACAAGATTTTGCAAAAACAAAGATTTTGTTTTATTCTTTTACTAGAGGAGATACTTACAGCCTAGAATTAGGTTTCTCCAGGTACTGTTTCTGTTTTCTCATCATAAGAAATAAAATCTGGATTTCGCACAGATTCTTGGACTGGTGGTCGATGGCCACTTTGTTTAACTTGAGCTGTATCTCCCCAGCAGCATGTGCTGTGGATCTATCCCCTGTACTGTGGAGTGCCACACATAGGCCCTCCAGCAGTTTTACTTTTCTGACAAAGATGTCATCAATAGGTTACTTTTCTATTCCTGTGATAAAACTTCACAGCCAAGGCAACCTTTAAAAGGGAAAGTTTATCTCAGGCTTGTGGTCCTCATCCATCACCATGTGACAAGGAAGTATGACAGGAGGCAGGCAGGGTAGCTGGAGCGGCTGAGGGCTGAAGGCTCACATCTTCCATCACAAACAGGGAGCCAAGAGAGAAAACTGGGGGTGGAAGGGGTCCTTGAAGCCCCAGAGTCTGCCCAAGTACTGATGTATTTCCTAAAGCAAGGGCATACCTTTAAAGCTCACCCAAACAGGGCTGCCAGCTGAGGACCAGGGAGTCAAATGTCTACTAATATGGGGGATGTCTCATTCAAACCCCTATACATCCTCTATACATCAAGAAGAAGATAAATAGATTGGCAAATCTTTTCCCTTCATCTAACGAACTTCAACAATAAGTGTAGAGAATTAAAATGTTACAGGTTCAAAGCCAAAATTATCTTGGGCTCTCTTAGTCTTTTTAATACGTAACCTACTATCTTCCTCTTTATATAAATTAACATTCTTATGACCCAAACTCAGGAGGCATTCAGTGGGCGTAAAGTTAGTAGACTCTTAACAACTCTATTAAAGTCTGTCTGTACTCTCCGATGCCCTTCTCAAAACCACCTCTAAAAGGAGAGACTCAAAACCTTCTGGGTGCCTGCTCTGTCAGGAGCTCTACCTTCTGCCCGCCCCTCAGAGCTTCTCAGGACACGCCCATCTGTACCTGCATCTCTCCCTCCCCCCACAGTCCATTCCCTCTCAGCAACCTTACTGTGTAGCAGGGTTCCCAGGGCCTTTAGGGGTTTGCCCTCTCACTTTCATTCTGATGCCCCTTCCACTTTGCCCAGCTTGTTGTCCTAGTTCTGGGCTCATGCCCTTAGCACGACTTTTCCTTCCTGTCACTCTGGCAAATCCCAGAGTTCTAATCCTACACTCACTGTTCACCATGTTGATCTCGGAGTTCCCCCATTTCCCGAACTGCGTAAACCAAAGCTCACAAGTATATTTACCTGCTCTCTCTCCTCAACTCTGCCTCCATTTCACACCTGGCGCTTCCTTGCGACCTTCCTAGACAAATAACTGTTTTCATTTTTATACCAGATATACCGCTATGTTTTCCCTTTTTACTGCACAGGGTTATTGCAGAAACTTACTGCAGTGGTTTTCGTGAGAATGCCCCCCCCCAGGCTCAGATGTGTGAGTACTTGGTCCCCAGGTGCTGACACTGTTTAGGTAGGTTTAAGAGACGTGGCCTGGCTTCCCTGTCATTGAGGGAAGGCTTTGAGGTTAAAAACACCCCATCCCATGTGTCCTCTGTGTTTGGTGTTTATGGTTCAAGATGTGAGCCCTCAGGATCCTGCTCCTGCCACTCTGCCATTGCTTCATCATGATAGAATTTATCCCTCTGGAACAGTGAGCCCAAATACACTTTCTTCTATAAGTTACTGTGGTCATGGTATTTTTTCACAGCAACAGAAAATTAGCTGATATGCTTACCAGCCTAAAAAACTATGCCAGACCCTAAACTTTTAATAATACAGAGATCACAGGCTCAATAGATGCAACTATCGAACACTGCCTTTAAAAAAATATTTATTTTTATTTTATTTGTATGGGTGTTTTGCCTGCACATAGTGTCTGTATGCATGAATGCTTGGGCGCCATGTGTGCAGTGCCCATGAAGGCCAGAAGAGGGCTTTGGATCCCCAGCAACTAAAGTGACAGATGGTTGTGAACTGCTGTGTGGTGCTGAGATCGGAACACAGGTCCTCTGCAAGAACAAGTGCTCTTAACCGCTGAGCCATTGCTCCAGCACTGAACACTGCCTTCTTGATGTTAAACAGCTGAGGCCTGGAGAATCCAGGCATGACCACTTTAGGACTCTTCAGGACAGACTAACATAAGCAAAAGGCCGTCTTATCAGTACCAACAGAGCCAGCCTCCCTCCCTCCAAACACGGAGATGGGAACGCTTCACCTCGCTGACATCATTTTGTAATGTGTGTTCATATGTGTTTTCATGTAATTGCTTGTATGTCATTCTGTTTTGGGACAGCATGGAGCAGAATGCAGTGTGCCCTTAAAATCCCCCAAAACAACGGAGTAAAAAACCTGACAACTTAGTTTTTCTCTTTCATTAATTTTTTCTGCATGCTGAAATTATTTTTTGATGTATTGATATACCTTAAAACTGTGTGCTCACATGTGTGTGAATGAGAGGTTTTAAAAGGCCTTAAAGTATATACTCACAACCCAAGGTACTTGTTTACCTTCTTCAATTTATCAAATGGCTCTATTATTTATCTTTGGGTCTATTAAGTGTCTCATAAAGTCTTAAAATACTATTTGTTTATATAAAACAAGGTCATTAAGGCCATAAGATAAAAGTTTCATTAGGTGTCCCCTGGCAATGGGCAAAGAGACACCTTGTTGGTGGTGTTGTTCTTATGTCAGTCAGGGGCAGAGCAGACGGCAGTCCTCTGTCTATCCTAGCTTGATGCCTGACTTGGTAGACAGAGCTGTTTTTTTGCCTAGGACTCATAAAAATCAAATCAAATCCAGGCAGCACATTTTGGGAAGAGGAAGACAGACAGAGACCTGCGGACTGCCATACCCCCTATAGACCTGCTCTCCAGCACACTGCACAGGCAGGCCATAGACACCTGCTTGCCGCCGGAGGATGTCACCCAGGAGTCGGCCAACCCTGGTCAGGAGCCGCACAATGTGCAGGTATGTGGTGGTCAGACGGAAGAGAAGGACAAGTGGAGCCACTTGAGCATTGTGAAGAGAGATGGAGCTGGAAAGTCAAGGGTGGAGAGGAGTCGCCTATGGTGAATGGCCAGCCCCACCACCTGGGGCCATGGTGATGTTCCAGATCCAGCTGCCACTGAGGGCCATGTCTGAGTCGGTGGTTACACAGCGGGAGGGAACGATGTTGATACCCATGGCTCCTATTACCACTGGAGAAGGGGACCCTTTGGTCAGGGCAAGCCACTGGGACCAGGTGGATGTCAGGAGCTGTGCAGAACTGGCCCCACCCCTAACCGGTTTCTGCGCTCTGGAGAGCTAACTCCATCTCTCACCAGATGCAGCATGGGGGTGTGGGTAAGCCAGGCCCAACGACACGAGTGTGGGAGAGCTGACGATTTGTCTGCGGGATGGTGTGGGGGCAGGGGTTACGCCCCCGCTACCACCCCTCCCTCTGACGGTCAGGAAAGCTGCCCACAGGGTCCCGAGCTCAGGAGAGAAAGTTCTGCACCTCCCCAGCTGCGGGAGAGCGGGCCCTGGACCTTACCTAGCCAGCAGAGCCAGGCTGGCCTAGTTGGGGGCAGTGAGGCAGCCCTGAGGACGAGAGTAAGGGGGAAACGACCTGTCACTCATCTGTAGTGAGGTGGTGGGGGTGACGCCCCTCCTCCTCACTCCTCACCACCTGCGGCAGTCCCTGGAGTCATGAGACCCAGACCCTTTCTGCTTGTAGAACTTAGAGCCAGCCCCAAGGGTATGAGAGCAGAAGAGTTGTCCAAGCCCCTCAGCACTGGAGCAGTTGGGAGTGTGGACACTGCACCTTCACTGGGCAGCACCGTGGAGCTTGCTCTGGAGGTGAGGGCGCTGGTGAGCTGGACTGGAGCGAAAACCTGCTAGCTCAGAAAGAACGCACCCAGCTGACCTTCCTTCTCAGCTCAGGTCCAGATGGGAAAATCCCAACCGATCACTAGCTCAATTGACAGCCCAAGAGGAAAATACCAAGAAACACATGGCCAAAAATCTTGCTAGCTCAAAGCCCCAAAAGCCAGGGAGCTAAAGCCAGAGCTTGAGCTAAAAGCCCTTTCTACTTCTCCAAGCTGTCGTAAATACCCTCAACTCAGAGTCCCTCCTACTCTTTAATCCCTTCAGCTGGTTTCTTGCTCCGCTTCTTGACCGAGGGTTAAATTTACTAAATCCGGTGTGTAGAAAGCTCTTGGATTAAAGGTGTGTGACAGGCCTCAATCACACCAAACAAGAAACAGGGTTTTACAGTTCACAATTTTGCCGTGCACAATAGTTAAATATCCTGCAACACTGGACTGATGTCATGACAGCAGCAGGAGAGCTGACCCTGCCTCCCTCCAGGGGTAGCATTGGGTGGCCTAGCCAGAGCAGCACCGGAGAGCGTGCCCTGGTGGTGCCAATAAGGGAGAGCTGGAGTGCTGAGCAGCTCAGTTACCACCCCATCCCAGATCCAGGCCTCTGGGAGATGGCCCACACCCAAATCTATATCATTCACAGATGGGTGGGACAAAAGAAAGGGCCATTCCTGATGATCCCAAGATTCAGAATCCCCATGACCCAGGGCAACAACAGGATAACTGGGAGGAGTCCGGATGAGGACCCAATATTGATGCTGTCACAGAAGCCAGAGCTCTCGAACCAGACCAATGACTCATTGCAATGGACATTTGCAAGTGAAAACATGTGAACAGAGGGATGTACTGTGGGACACACTGAGACACACTACAGCTTCCACTGTATGAGATGTGAGATGGTTTCTATGCTTCCTTTTGTTGTTGTTGTTTGTTTTTGTGGGTTTTTTTGTGGGGGAGGTTGCAAGGGCAAAAGGTGGAATGAGAAGATAGGAGATGAGTGGGACTGGAGTGCTTGATGTGAAACTCACAAAGAATCAATAATTAGGTTGTAACATTTGACATTGGAGGCACAGCCTTTAACCCCAGTACTTGTGAGGAAAAGGCAGATGGCTCTCGATGAGTTCAAGGCCAGCTGGGGCTACATGGTGAGACACTGCCTCAAAAACATTGTTTTTGTTTTGTTTTGTTTTGTTTTTCAAGACAGGGTTTCTCTGTGTAGCCCTGGCTATCCTGGCACTTGCTTCTGTAGAGCAGGCTGGCTTCAAACTCAGAGAGATCTGCTTGCCTCTGCCTTGACCTATGCCATCACCGCCTGGCAATTTTAATGATTCTTTTTAAAAGGAAATTATTAATTTAACTTCATTTGTGTGATAGTCATAGGTAATAAAAATAGGATATAAAATTACTTTTTGTCAGTTGGGATGCCACTGGGTACTGGACACTGTAAATCCTTTTTGAACTAATTGTTATTGATTTGAAAAAAATAGTTATTGTTTTTGTTTGTTTTGTTTTGTGTTTGTGGTTTTGTTTTACAAGGCAGGGTTTCTCTATGTAGCCCTGGCTGTCCTGGAGCTCACTCTTCAGGCCAGGCTGGGATTAAAGGATCACACCATCAAGCCTAGCCCTGAGAAGACATTCTTAATAGAAAGCTGTTAACTAAGAGGTTTTAAAAATGAGGCTGTAATATATCTAAAATGATGTTTTTCAAATATCTCAGTAAAATTTCCTTTGGATGGTGGTGATTACAGGAGCTACGATACCAATAAAAGTCCAGGAAAACTCACTCTGTCTGTAGCAGACAGCTGTGCTAAGTTAATAGTCATTAGTCTCTAACATTGCTGAAACACTGTCTTAGTTCAGATTTCTATTGCTGTGATCAAACACAGTGACCAAAACAACTTGGGGAGGAAAAGGTTTATTTCAGCTTACAGCTACCATTGAAGGAAGTCAGGGCAGGAAGTTCAGGCAGGAGCCTGGGGGCAGGAGCTGATGCAGAGGCCCTGGAGGGCTGCTGCTTTCTGGCTTCTTCTTCATGGCTTGCTCAGCCTGCTTTCTAATAGCACTCAAGACCACCAACAGCCCAGGAAGGGGAGGGACCACCTCCAGTAAGAGGGCCCTGCCACATTAATAATCAATCAAGAAAATGTACCCTAGGCTTGCCCTTGGCCAATCTGGTAGGGACATTTTCTCAACTGCGGTTCCCTCTTCTTAAAGAACTCCAGCTTGTGTCAAGTTGACATAAAATTAGCAGTGTAGATAAATTTTAACTTAGACATAGACCATCTCCTGCTTATCTGCAAGCTCCTTTTTAAATTCCCTTTTTAAAAAGATATATTTATTTATTATGTATACAGTGTTCGGCCTATAGTCCAGAAGAGGGCACCAGATCTCACTATAGGTGGTTGTGAGCCACCATGTGGTTGCTGGGGATTGAACTCAGGACCTCAAGGAAGAGCAGCCACTGCTCCTAACCTCTGAGCCATCTCTCCAGCCTGGCAAGCTCCTTTTAAAAATGGGGTTTTCATTGTTATTTTGTCCAACTTAAAAAGATCTATAGACATGACTATGTGTACATACATTATTTGCATATTCTTAGAGTTTTTATTATTTACACGATTTCAAATTAGCTTAAGTAAATTGCATAAACTGATGACATGACCACTCCATGGTATGATTAAGGGAGAGGTTTTTACTGTAGTTGAGAGAGAGAGAGAGCAGCCAGAGATACCTGGAAGAAAAAGTAGACTGAACGTGGCCAGGGCTATCTGCAAAAAAGGAGAGAAGAGCAGTGGGTGGAGAATAGAGAAAACATAGCGAGAGAGGCAGGAGCAGAGGGGAGAGCGAGTGAGAGAGAGGAGAGCACAGCAGGGTTACAAGAAGAATGAGTACGCAGGGGAGGAAAGCCTGTGAGCTGGAGGGAGGCCGGGGTAGAGGTGGAGATGAGAAGGGCAGGATGCTAGCCAGCATGGACTTTGAAATGAGTAACAGGTGCTCATGATGCTGAAGGAGCCTGGAAGCCAGCACGTGCTTTGATATGCTCATACGTGCCTCAGGTAGCCATATGTCCCTTCTGCCAGAGGTAAGGGACGTATCTTTTGGTAGTGGAGAACTGGTTCCATAAGTTTCAAAGGAATGCTGACTTTTATCTAAGCACAGAAATCCCCCAACAGCCCAGGCTGGTCTCATTTTTTAATATTGGGACTGCCTTTTTCGGGTTTGGGGAAGTGGAGTTTCCATTGCACCTGACAAAAATTATCATCTGAACTAAAAGTACAAAGTTAGTCTAATTTTATTAGACTTTTCTCTTTGTTTTGGTTACTTTGACTATGGGTTTGTCAATCCTTTTTTTTTTTTATGTGTTCAAAAATCCAACCTTTTGGGTTGAAGAGATGGCTCAGCAGTTAAGAGCATTTGCTGCTCTTGGAGAGGACATGGTTTTGGTCGCCAGCAAGTCCGACCCTAGGAGATTTAATGCCCTTTTGGTCTCCATGGGCACCAGAACTCACAGGTATATGCCTATAGAAGCACACACATACACATCATTTTAAAGAAATCTTTGAAAAGTATTCAAGCTTTGAATTGTTTCATCAATCTCTCTCCTGATCTTTTTGTTTGTTTTGTTTTGCAAGACAGGATTTCTCAGTGTAGCCTTGGCTGTCCTGGACTCTCTTTGTAGACCAGGCTGGTCTCAAACTCACAGAGATCTGCCTGCTTCTGCCTCCCTGAGTGCTGGGATTACAGGCGAGCATCACTAGGCTTGTTTTTGTTGTTGTTGTTTGTTTGTTTCTCTCCCTGATCGTAATTGTTTCTCTGTTTTTATTGTTTTTGGGTTTAATTTGTTCTTGTTTTCCTAGTGCCTTGAGTTGCCGCATTAAGTCATTTGAATTTTCCCTGATTTATTTATTTATTTGCTGTAGACACTTAAAGCTATAAAGTCTCTTCTTAGGTCTGCCTTTGTTAAACCCATAGGTTTTTGGTATATTGTGTTTTCATTTGAATTTCATTGTGGAAATTAAATTTTTTTTTCTGAATTCTTCAGTGACTCATTCATTATCCATAGTGTGTTTTTAATTTCCATGAGTTAAGTACTTTCTGTAATTTTCACTGATGTTGATATCTAGATTTATTCTATAGTGGTCAGAAAGAATACAAGACGTTATTTCGATTTTCCTATATTTGTTGAAATCAGCGTTGTGTTAATACATGATCAGTTTTGGAGAAAGCTCCAAAAGCTCCAGGGGCTGCTGAGAAGCATGTGTATTTAGTGTTTAAGTAAACCGTTCTGTATTAGATGCATAACATACAAGGCTTGTGACTTTGCACACAGCCACACGTGCTTTAGGAAAATGGGTACCCCTGAGTTTGGTGTGTTTGCACCTGTAACAACCTCTTGAGGGATCGTTGCTTTAATGAGTGACCTTCTTTACCTCTTCTGACTAGTGGTTTTTGAAGACCATTTTGTTAGAATTTAAAATAGTTATTGCTGTTTTTTTTCCTGCTTCCTTTTTTACTGTGGGATGCCAATCCCCATTCTTCCACCCTAAGATGGTATTTATCTTTGATGGGGAGGTAAGGTATGCTTTTTGAAGCAGCAAGAAAGATGGACCTGATTTTCCAATCACACCTGCCAGTCTGAATCTTTTTACTTGGAGAAGTCCAGGCCATCAGTCTATGGAGAGCTGCTCTTAATGGAAGGAAGTGTGTTAATTCTTTGTCACTTTGTTGCTTTGTGGTCTTCAGCCTGTCTATGCTGTGGAGTCCCACCCTTGGCCAGGTTGACCTGTTATGGTCTCTGCACACCTGGGTTCCTTCGCTGCTCCGTGGGCTCCAGCCTGCTTCCACTCTCTTGACTGTATTTGGTGGGCTCCCAGCTGCTTGGGTGCCCTACTCTGCGTCAACCGTGACCCACCCCTCACTAGCGCTGTCTCCATCGCATTTCGTGGAGTCCTTGAACACCTGGCAGCCCCACAGTGGGGCGATGATCCTGTTTCAGGCTCCTGCAGCCTCCACCCTTGCTGATCGCTGTGTATCTGGGCATGCTACCCTGATCAGGTCCTGTCTTTTATCTTGTGTAGTTTCAGTTATTCTAATATTTTACTTTTTCCTTTTCAGTTTAAATGCCTCCTACTTCTTTATCTTGCTTAATTGCTCTGACTAGAACTTAGAGTGTTAAACTGGATATTTTTGTCTTGTTCCTGAGCTTAAGGGAAATTTTTTTTTTTTTGTCTCATGCCATGGAATATGACTGTGAATTTTTCATATATACTCTTTATCACATTGAAGGAATGTCCTTCTAGCCCTGGTTTATTTTTGTTCTCCTTTTTACCTCGTAAAAAATGCAGAAAATAAAAATTTACATTTTAACCATCTCATTTTAAATTACACTATGATGTACAATTCTTACTTCTGTCCATCTGTATTCATTAAAAACAAAAACAACAAAGACCTCCCCTGGCTCTCTTTCTCTAGGACAGTAGTTCTCAACCTGTGGACAGATACCCTTTTGGGGGTCACATATCAGATATTCTGCTCATCAGATTTTTATATCTGATTCATAACAGTAGCAAAACTACAGTTATGAAGTAGCAACACAGTAAGTTTGGGGTCGCCACAACATGAAGAACTATATTAAAGGGTGGCAGTATTAGGAAGGTTGAGGACCACTGCTCTAGGGTCTGGTAACCATGCCTCTGCTTTCTGTTTCCTTTTTTTGCTTGTTTGCTTGTTTGTTTGTTTTAGAGCTGAGACTGAACCCAGGATCTTGTACACGCTAAGCAAGCTGGGATACATTCCCAGCTTCCACTAATTTGGTTACTTTAAGGGCATCATATGAATGAAATCATTCACTTAGAAGCATGTCTTTAAGATTCGCACATACAGTATAGAATGTTGGAGTTTCCTTCTTTTAACGATTCTACTTGCTTTTACCCTTTCATTTCACCTGGGACCAGAGCTCACATTTGTTAAATCTCTCATGTTCATCTCATAACTCAAAGTTCATTTAATCTCTCTCTAAAAGTCACCAAAATCTTAAGAGTCTCTAAAATTACTGAGAGGTAGAGGCAGGACGATCAGGAGCTCATATATAGTGCGTTTGAGGCTGGCCCTGGCTACATGAAATCCTGTCTAACAGCAGCAATGTGTGCTCAAAGTCCAAAACTCTCCGAATAGTCAAGACACACTTAACTGTGTGCCTCTGCCAAATAAAAAGTAATCAGAACAAGCTACATAGTTCTAATACACAGTGATACAGAGTAAATACTCTCATTCCAAAAGAGAGGAAGTGAAGAGGGAGTGAAGCACAGCAAAGAAAGATCTGACCCAGACCAACCTTCAGCTCAAACCCTAAGCCCCGCAGCTGCATGTGCGGCTCTGGTTTTTGTGACCGACTCATCTGAGATCCTTGGACAGGCCCGGACGTCTAGCTCTCTCACCCACAGCACATGCGATGCCTTTTCTGGCCTGGTCTCTCTCCCAGAGGAGAACTTTTCTTTGGGGATGTGCCGTATTAGAGATGTGGCGTCTCTAACATCTTGAGGTCTCTGTTGAAACTTAGGTTTCACCTTCCCAGTTTCATAAAATGGTCTCTGTGCCTCCTTGAGGGGAAATCTGATCCTGTCACGTATTGCCTGGCCCCTGCAGCTGTAACACGGGGCTCAGTGGCCGCTTATCTCTTTCTTACTTGCAAAACTAGTACCTCAAGAGGATGCTGTCAGCTCCGGGTGCCGTTCGCTCCTTTTGATCCAAAATGACAGTTTTTTGTCCCTTCAGGCTGATCCTGGAGACTTCCTTAGGGGGCCATTTTGGATCGGGAAACCCTTGTGTTAAGATTCTGTTCACACACACACACACACACACACACACTTCTTTTAAATGGTTTTACATTTTCATAATTTTGGATTTTTTGACAGGCGGCGTCTTGCTCTTAGAAGGATTCTCCTGAACAACTGCAGATGCTTTGTGTGTTCCCTCTCCCTTTCCTGCAACTTCAAACCCAACTCACGCTCCTTTCTTCATCAAACTGTACATTAAAAAAATATCTTCCTGCTCTCACTGTAGTTAGGAACGAGAGCAGTAAAAGCTGGGATTGCAGGGCTGCGTGGCTTTTGTTTCATTTTCCGAATAAGTTACTTTAATTCTAAGCTAGTCAGTATCAGTGATACACGGAATCAAAGCAGGGCAACCTCCCACACCCCGCCCAAAACAAAGCACTGGAGACTGTTTCTCGAAGGCGGGTATTTCTTATTCAGTGTTCCTGAGAGCGGATCGCGGGCAGTTATTTACCGGGTAATTAACTTTGAGTCCCCGACTCTAGGAGCCAGGGGGCTTCATCGAACGTCTACTACAATTTCTCACGGATTAGCACAGCTGGCATCTACTGAGAGATTCCGTTGCCAGGATCCATCTTCAGTCTCCGGTTCTGGGGCCGATCAGGGGGCGTGCCCAGCCCCGCGGCCCGGCCCACCTGCGCGTTGGTTGGTGGAGTTTCGCGAGGCCACGCCCCCAGGCGACCCGCCTCCCTAGAGGGCGTGGCGATGGGCCTGCCCTGGGAGGGCCGCGGCGGCGCCTCCAGCCCCCCCGGCCCGCACGCAGCCCGCGCAGGCGCACGCGCGCCTCCACGGCCGGGTCGCGGCGGGAGTGGGGACGCGCTCGCTGGAGCCGCGGAGCCGCCGCGCTGCTTCCACAGCTGCACAGGAGGGGAGCATGTCTGCAACTCGAGCCAAGAAAGTGAAGATGGCCACCAAATCGTGCCCCGAGTGCGACCAACAGGTGGGCCGGGCCGGCGCGAGCGGGCGGGGCAGGCGGGGCGGGCCGGGCGGGCGGCCGTTGCGTGGCGGCGGTTGGCGGTGCGCGGGGCCCGCGGCGGGCGGGGGCGGCGGGGGCCTGCGGCGGGGGCCGGGCCGGCCCGCGGGCCCCCGCCGCCCCGGCCGGCTTTGTTCGCGCTTGGGCAAGTGCGGTGTGCTCCTCGCCTGTCGCCCGCCACCGGAGCGGCAGCCTAAAGCAGACAAAAGGACAGTGATGCTGCTAACTTTTTGCAAATTTGAGGACTTCCGGGACGCCGCAAAAAATAAAGCAACAACCCAGTTTTGATATGTGATTTCTAGTCCTTCCTTTACGTCGTTAACGGAACACGATCGAATAAAGCCGGCTCTGAGGCTCTTCCTCTCTGCGTGCTCCCCATCTCACTCTTGCTATTCACTGTTGTAAATTTGGCATGTCTGCTTCCAGATTTTTTTTTTTTAAATATGCCAGTTCGTGAATTTGAAATCAGTTATATTTAGATTGAATCCATGGAGTAATTAGTTGTATTTTTTCATTCGCCACTTTACGATGTAATGAACAAAAATTCGCTCTGTTAAAACCATCCTTAAGGCCCTTCGTGCTGACATGCAGATCTGAGCATTCTTCTTTTTCCACTGAATGAATCGGTTCTAAAATGACTACCTCTCTCTCCTCTCCCCCTTCCTTCTCTCTTATTCTGTCTCCGGAGTAATTTGAAATGGGTGGAGTCTTAAAATAAGCTGATTTTAATATATTAGGGCGCGTTCTTGTAGGTTTATTAAATCTTCTAACAAAAGGGTGTTATATGTTTTATTCAGTGTGATTTATAGGCAGCGTTAAAAATGCTGATCACGGAAAGTTTGCAAGTGTAGCAGGTAGAGCGTACCATGGTGCAGTATAAAAACAGTCATGTTTTTCAAAGTGTAGAGTTACAGTCGTTCTTTCCACCAAAATAAATTTTAACAAACCCGGACTTGTGATCAGTCTGTTGGCAGATTACTTCGATGTTTAAGTCATTTCCAGGTAAGGCTTATATAATATGAATTATGCATTCAGTTTCTGTAGCGCACAGATCCTTATAAACCCTTTTCTTGTTTTGCTTGGCATAAAGGAATCTTTTGGGGAAAATAATCTGGTTTTGATATCTCAGTTAGGGGCTAGAGAGATGGCTCAGCCGGTAAAGGTGCTTTAGTTCAAGGCTCACCACCTGAGGTAGAGCCCCAGAACCGACGCAGAGGTGGAAGGAGAGGGCTGGCTGCACAGAGTCCGTGCTGTGGTACTCAAACATACACAGTCCCATATACACACTAATGATAATCAAAACTGAAAACTGAAGAAAGCAAGCAAACTAAAAACCTCGGCTAAAGGAAGAGTAGAAGACAGTAAACTTGCAGGAGTCCTTGAGACTCTTCAACAAATCAGGCCTTTATTGGAAGGATGACAGTCATCGTGGCATACAAATAGACATTTACTTTTTTTCCGTTTTGATTTTGTATGTATTGTGTTCATCCATGGGATTTGGGGAACAGCCTGTGGCAGTCTGCTGTCTCCTTGCATCAAGTAAGGTTCGCAGGGTTGGAACTGAGATTTGGCAGGAGGTGCCTTTACCTGCTGAGCCGTTTCCCAGGCCCCACATGCATTCCTTTGTATAAAATCAACTCTATCTTGGTTTGTTTTGGATGCAGTAATAAAATACGACAGACTGGATATAATAACCAGCATTAATCTATTTTTTCACAGTTCTGATGTACATTCAAGGCCAGGGTGTGTTCTAGTGAGAGTGTTCTTGGCTTGCAGATGCCAGGCTGTCTTCTGGTGTCCTCCTGTGGCAAAACGTGCATGCTCTGGTCTCGTTAAGGTCACTGATCCCATCAGGAGCATCAGCATCGCACTTGACTTACACTCAGTTACCTCTGAAAAGCCTGACAGGGAAAGGCTTAGGGATCACAGCGGGGCGCAGGGAGGCGTTACGTGTATTTTGGACAGTGGACACAGTTTAGTCCTTTATAAACTAGGAGATTGGCTTTGGTTTGTTTTGTCTTTTGTCCTCAGTACTGAAGAGAATATGCGTGATGGCAAATGAATTCTTGGTGATTTCCCAGGGTCAGGGTCTGAATCCAGGGCCTTGAGCCCTTTGCTGATTTTTATTTTAAACAATAGTAATTGAGTTGAAGAAAGTAATAGGTTAATTTTAGATTTCTAATTACTTAAAAAGTAGAAGATTTTAGTTTTTAAAAAGAAACGTTTTAAACAAGACACTAGATGTTGCCAAGATTCTAAGTTATTTTATGAATATTGAATTAGATTTTGTATATAGTTTATAAACATAAGTGTTAAATCTTTAAAGTGAGAAGTCTGCAGTTGGCTAGATAGGCACATTCTCTAAGTTTAAAAACCAAGTACAAAGAAGCAAACAGCTAGATTTTTAGCAGCTTTCAACATCTCGTATGTAGGCCCTTAAAAATACATACAGTTTTATAACTTGTAAACTTTTGTGCTCTTCATTTTCATGGAGGTCTCATTCACTAGCTGGAATATTAGTAAACTATTTTGGGTATATTACTAGTCAATATATTTGGCACTTTTCTGTTATTTTTCATGAGTATTTTTGGTTTTGCTTTCATTTTAAAAAACAATGCACTGTTTTCCCATGCATGTCACATCTATCAACCGTATGTGCTGTGGGTGTCTCTGATCTTTTAGCACTAAAGAATCTTGTCCCCTTGTTCTGGGCAGGTACGTTTTAAGATCTATAGTAGATGTCTAAAGTCCCAGACAGTGCTAAACCTGCCCATACTGTGTTTTTGCATATGTCTACATACCTATAATGAAATTTATAAGCAGTCAACAGCTAATAATTAAATAGAATGGTATATTTTAATAAAAGCTTTGTGGTGTTTTGTGAACCGGAATTCTTGAAAAGAAACTGTCCACAAAGGCTGATTGATTAAAGCCTGAGTGATGGGGAAAGGATGGAATGTTGCAGGCCCAGTTACAACTTGAACTGTCTTTAGCCCACCTGAGGCAGCCATTCCCTGCCTCTCTGTGTCAGACCTACATCTGAAAAAATACAAAGCTTTGGGGACGAGTTAACTCAAAGCCCTAATTTTCCATCAATCAAAGGGCTAAAGAGCATCTGAGGCCTATAGCAAAGATTTTTTTCCACTTTGCTGTAACTTTCTACTTAATGTTTACAGCGATGTGTTTGAAAAGGGCTTTGATCTAAGTGTCATTTTGTTCTGTTATATAAAAAGCTCATGGAACTGCTTTCATGTTGGAACATAGAATTTGGGGTAACCTAAATCTGTTGCTAGGCCTTGTTACTCATATTTAGCACCAGAATAAACTCTTAATTTGTTTTGTGCTGTTTTTGCATCAACCATCTCAATCTCTTTCTAAATATTCTTTGCCATTTTTATTCTTCTTATTGACCTTGGGTAATTAAAAACTCAGAAAGCAAAAATATGATATTTCAATAAATGAGTTTTGTTGTTGTTTTAGGCATCAAATTAATGAAATACTGTATTGCCCAAATCCTTTATTTTATTTTTTTGGTCCTGGACAATTTCAAGTCCAAATCCTTGTTTGCAGATTTTAGCAGTGTCACAATTTTTATACCTAACAGGGTTTTTCTTCATTCTGTGCAAATAGTCACTTGGTCTCTATTTGGGCTAGACACGGGTCTAGTCACCAGTAATGTGACGTTGAACAAATGTGTAGCTGACACCTTTTTCCTTCCCCTTCAAAATATACAACCCAAAAATATTTCTAAAAGAGGGAATTGATAAATAATAAACAATACTTTGGATTTTTCATTAAAAATTGAAAGTATAGCACTAGAACTTAAATTATTGTCTTAATGTTTAATGAAATTTAAGGAGTGCTTAAGGCATTTTTGTAAAATTCCCCTGATGCTGTAATTTAATGAGACTAATGTTACTCAAGTTGTCCATCCTGCTTGAGGGATCTGGTTATGGTCGTGGTGGTGGGTTTTGTTGATTTTGTTTTTGTTTCAAATTTCTAGGGCAGGATTTAAGAGGGGCATTCTCTTTTTAAACAGGACTTTAGAATGAATTAGCTTAGACATAGGAAAGTATCTTGAACTCATTAAAGAAAATCATCTTGTCAGTTGAAATTAGTGTGCACGTGGGTCGCAAAACCAATTTTCACTTGTTATGGTTTATATGATTTTATTTTCTTCTTATTTTTCCTTTTAACTAAATGTTGAACTCAGTACATGCCAGGCAAGTACTCTACCACTGAACTATTATATTTCTGACTTTATGTTTTTGAGACAGCGTCTAAGCAGGCTGCCCAAACTCTCTTTGAACTAATTGTGTGTGTGTGGCCTATGGACTAGTGGTTTCCCTGGCTTGGCCTTCTAAGTCACATCACTAGGCCCTGCTGTTGTCCTCTTCCTTTTTAATTAAGTAGTTAATTAGTGTGTGTGTGTGTGTGTGTACGTGTACAGCTGCTCCTGTATATGTATAGAAAGTACAGCTCTGGGGAGTTGGTTCTTTCTGTCTCTTACCTGGTATTGAATGTAGGCAATCAGACCTGCAAGCCATCTTGCAGGCCCGATAGTTGTCTCTTAAGTGTAAATTAAAGATCTTGTATTGTACTGGGCATGGTGACACATACTTGTAATCCCAATATTTGGGAGGAGAGGCAGAAGAATCAAGAATTCCAGGGTAGCTTTTGCTATAAAGCAAGGCCAGTGTTTGAGACCCTGTCTCAGGAAAGCAAAAACCAGGGCAGCTGAGGTGGTTCAGTGGGTGAAGCTGTTTGAATGCAGGTCTAACACTTGAGTGTGGAGCCAAGCAAAAGTGGAAGGAGAGTGTAGGCACTGTGGAGTCTCCACAGTGCCCCCATTTCTCTCCTACGATACACACTATTAATAGTAAAAAAATTTAAAAGTGAAAAAGATCCACTGTTCAGCACATTAGTGCAAAAACAGAACTGTTTTCCTCCTGTCCTGTTAATAACCTTCAGTTTTCTGGGTTCTGCTCACATGAGCAGTAGTTGGTTTGCGTGTCCATTTCTTGTTTTTTCCTTTTGTGAAACGTAGCTTATCCACCATTTCAGTTTTATTCTCAGTATTCCAGCCAGGCCTCACAATCTTCTGTTTATCTTAACCACAGTCTTAACCACTCTCTTTTTCTTAATTTGCTGTAAACTGCTGTCAGTGTAACAGTTTAGGAAATACTGCCTTTTATCATGTCAAACCTCCCCTGTTCCTGATCTGTTAAGGATTTCTGTTGGTCACTCATATCTCCATATGCTTACATTGCATTTAGTATTTATGACACTGGTATTGCAAGATATTCAGGTGTTGTAAGCTAAGCACTAGGAAAATGTGAATGTTTGTGAAATGATAACTTTCTCAAAGAAGTTTCCATTTATTCACCAAGAGATTCTGAGTACCAAGAAAATTAACAATGGAAGAAGAGTAATCAAGTTTTTCTTTTTTCCCTGCAGATTCCTGTTGCATGTAAATCATGTCCTTGTGGTTACATATTTATTAGTAGAAAACTACTAAATGCAAAACATTCAGAGAAATCACCACCTTCTACAGGTAACTGAAAATTAAACACAACAGCTTAGCTCTCTAAAATCAGCTTATGACATTGGTTCATTTCACGTAAATGTTAACTCCCTTATAATATTGATACAGTTTGTAATACGGTTTTAGTTTTATTTTTATCTACTTAAAATTTTATTTAAAACATTTTAAAAAGCTTGATAATTGATGTTGGGTCATTGAAGGACAGCTACTATTTGGTGGATTCTGACATGTGGGAAAACCAGTCTGTCTCCATTTCCTCTTGTTCTCACTGCTGCCCTTTGTTACAGTCCTGTCAGGGGAGTTGGAGTCTGTGAGACTCTTTGTCTGGCCTCTGTCATTGAACAAAGTATTTAACATGTCTTTTTTGTTTTCTTGCTTCATAGAGTTCTTTATATGCATATGCCATCATTTATCACTTCATCTTTTGAGCCATTGTCTTTATTTTTGTTCTCTTTCACAATGCTGGTAAAGTTTGCAATAACTTCAAAGTTTTTTATTTGTTTTTGTTTTATTATTATTATTTTTTGTTTAAGATTTCAGTTACCTCATTTCCTCCCTTCCTTTTCCTCCCTCCATTCTCTCCCTGAACGACCCCTTGTTATTTCTCAAATTCCTGATCTCTTTTTCTTTAATTGTTGTTGCATAGATGTGTGTATATGTGAGAGTGTATTTCCAAATATATGAATACAATCTGCTCAGTCCATATAACATTAATTGTATGTATGTGTTTTCAGGGCTGACCATATGATATTAGATAGTTAGTTGGTGTGTCCTTTCTTGAGGAATCTGTTTCTCTCACTCTCAGCATTTCTTAGCTTTGTTTGAGGGTTCATGAACTTCCTTTTACGTGTTGGCTTGTCTGTTGGTTTCCTCCTTATTCAGGTCTTTTTTAGGTAGGCCATGTTGGTGAGACTTCATGGGTGTAGTTTCTCTGACATTTCTAAGCGATACACTCTCACAGCAAACTTGCTGTTCCTCGGGCTCTTTGAATCTTTCTCTCAACCTTTCCTCAATGATCCCTGAGTCTTGGTGCAGGAGTTGTGTTGTAGATGTACCAGTTGGGACTGGGCTCCACAGCTCTGCGTTTTAATTGTTTGAGGTTTTCTGCAATGGATTCCCTCTGTTGCAAAAGAGTTTTGGATGAACAGTAATTTTTTTTTAAATAATGCCTGGAAAAACATAATTCAGTATGATTGGAATTTTTGTTATTTTTCACAATTGCCTGCATGAAAATATTTAGGAAATAATTTTGCTTAGACTTGTTTCTTACCTGTTAATGTAAACAAATTGTATTTATTCAATAGGAATGTTTATTAAAAGATAAGACTTATTGTTACTTAGTAAAGCCAGAACAGTGAATTCAAAATAAGAGTAAACCGGCTAGGTGGAGCACGCCTTTAATCCCAGCATCAGGGGGGCAAAGGCAGATGGGTGTCTGCGTTTCAGGTCAGCCAAAGCTATACAGTGAGACCCTGTCTCAAAAATTAATAAATAAGAGTAGTAGAAACAGGGATGCTCCTGTGACTCTCATGGCTGTCCTGGACTTTACGTTCTCATGAGTGTGAGGTAGACAGTGAACAGATAAACAGGGAAAATGGCCGCCTTATGAGAAAGACCCAGTTCTGTCATGTGATTGGAGACTGCATCTGTTTATAAAAGTCCTTTCTGAGGAAATGATATTGAAGCCTGAATAGGAAGAAGGGTGTGGCTGTGACAACAGGGGGAATATCTTGGGAGATAAAAAGTTAGGGCTGATGAGATGGCTCAGTTAACATAGAGACTTGATGGACAAGCCTAAAGACATGAACTCAGTTTGCAGAGCGTGTAAAGGTAAAGGGGGAGAGCGACCCCTAAGATGTCCTCTGGCTTTCACAGGTGGGTTATACATACAAGGCTAACCTGGGTTGTTTGAGACCCAAGTTAAAGAAAAAGAAAAAAAATCAAAGGCGGACACCTGAAGATGTTCTCTGGTCTCCATTTGTGCACATACAAACACACACAAATACACACAGGAGATTTTTTTAAAAAGCAGAAAGATTTATCTTGGTGATCCATAGCATATAGGGAATTTTAAGAAGTACATTTGAAAAATGTAATTGATGCATAATACTTGTAAATATTTATGGGGTATAACACAAAAAATTAAGTCATATATGCAATGTACATGGCCATAGTTATTAGCATTTGTATTTCCTTAAACACTTATTTCTGTATTGGGAGCTTTCAGATACTTTCAGTTACTGGAAATCTGTTGTAAATTATTATAGGCTGTAGTTACCAAACTATGCTAAGAACACTAGAATTAATTCCTTCTGTCAAATTTTATCTTCGTACCTGTTACCCTATTTTTATTCCTTTCCTTTGTGTCTTTCTATACCCACTGTTTTGGAAAAATGACAACATACAGCATTCTAATTTTGTCCTTTGTTTATTTCATTTAATGTGATGTTCTTTGTTATGGTTAGTCTTCATTGTCAGCCTTACTGGATTTAAAATCACCTAGGAAACGTGTCTCCGGGCATATCTGAGGGGTTTTCCAGAGAGGTTTAGCTGAGGAGAAAAGTTCTGCCCTGAGTGTGGGCAGCACCATCCTCTGGCTGTGGTCTAGACTAGAGGAGGGGAGGAGGAAGGAGCTGAGCTCTGGTGTTCTCTCTGCTTCCTTACTGCAGCCAGTGTGGCCAGCTGCCTCAGCGTCCCCACATGCTGCAACAAGAAAAGCAGCCAATGTATCGTCAGGTCCTGTCACAGTGCTGCATGCTAGGCTTCAGTTTTAAAAGCTGAGTAATATTTATGCATGCTTGTGTGTGTGTTTGTCTGTGTGCATGTGATTTTGCTCACCAGTTCATCATGAATGTCTGTGTGTGTGTGTGTGTGATTTTGCTCATCAGTTCATCTTTGATGAACACTTGAAGTGATTCCAAGATATAGAAAGTCACTCTTGTAAGTAAATGAATTGGAGTAAATGGAGAAGTTTAGGCAATTCTTTTATGTATTTATTTTATTTGCTTTGTATGTGTACCTAGTAATGAAGTCATTGGATCATATATGTTACTTCTAGCTTGCTAAAAATCTGAATACTGTTTCCCTTAGTGGTTATACTGTGTTTTTATGAGCGTGTCCAAATATGTATGGTGACTACAAAGACATAATTCTCACTTCAAAATCAGAGAGAATTTATTCTGATGCCAAATATGAGATAACCCAGAAACAACAAAGATTTAGGTTACTTCAAATTTTACATTCCAAAAAGATAATGGCTTGATGAAGAAGTTGAAAAAAAAAGCAGAACAAAAAGGTTACAAATCAAGGCGCTCTTCAGGTTCATTAGCAGAAACAGCAGGTGTGGGTTAAAGCAGAAGGGGACAGCTCTGCCGCACATCTCTGGTGCTGTTCGGTCTCTCCACTCTCTGGAAGCTAGTGGACCATTAATACATTTCAAAAGATTTTGCCTGTTAGTCAGAAGGATAAAAAGATAGCTCAGGATAAATTGTAGTTAGGCTCTGGACCTGCAGCCTTCCAATCTCTCCAGTGATTGAAGTTCTAGTCTGCCCTGCACACTCTTCACTGGAAAGTGGGGTTTTTTGTACTTAAATGGTAGTGCTAGGCAAAGCCTTTTTTTTCTTTTTTTAATTTATTTTTTTAATTACTGCAATCGCAATGCCTTTCTGAAGTTTTAAGTGTACCTATCCTAGTATCTGGAGTTCTTTTTGAATAGGCATGTAATTTAAGAGTCTAGTTGTTTGTAAGGACAAGGAATTATGTGAATTTTCAAGGCAACATATTGTAAGAGCAAATGGTAGCAACCATGTGTCATGAGTAGGAGATGGTTAAAAATGGTCCATCATTTAGAGAACAGTATGGACTACTTGGAATGATAATTTTTATGTGCTGACCATGGAAAACTTTTCCAAGCACTGTTACGAGGTGGTACACGCTTTTAATCCCAGCCCTCAGCACTAGGGAGCGAATGCACACAAAGTGAGGAATTTTGGGACTGGAGAGGTGGCTCAGCTGTTAAAGGCTGGGCACACAACCAAAACATAAAGTGAGGAATTTTTAAATCTTTAAAATTAAATTTGGTGAAAGGAAGAGAGATACGTGTTATAAATATAAAAATATAAATATATTTTATCATATGTAAATATATTTTATAAATATAGAAAAGGCTTATTAAGGAATGATCAGGACCAGTGAGATGGTTCAGTGTGTTGGGTAAAGGCCTTTGTTGCCAAGCTTGTCAATCCAAGTTTAAGCCCCTGGACCTATGTGGGAGAAGGAAGAAAACTTGCACAGCTTGTTCACTGCCCTGCACCATGGCACATTCGTGTGTGCATGTGCACACAGAAACTACGTATAATAAATATAATAATAAATAATGTTTTGTGCAAGAACCTAGAACCTTAGGCAATTATTCTTTGACACATTTCCAAATGAGGGATGTGTTGCAGTTTTGTTGTATGAAATAGGTAAGTATTTAAAAAAATAAGAGAGATGGATCAGCAGTTAAGAGCATTGGCTACCACCCTTCCGGAGGACCTGGGTTCAATTCCCAGCATCCTTATGAAGCTCACAAACATGTAACTCCAGATCCAAGGGCTTTAGAGGTGCCTTCTGGCTTCTGGGGACACTATATGCATGTGGCATATAGAAATATATGCAGGCAGAATACTTGTACACACAAAATAATACTGTAAAGAATGTTACTAATTGAGGATTTCATTTCTAAGATGAATGGTTGACTGAGAGTTTAAAAAGTATACCTTTTAAAGGGGCAGGGGTGTAGATTACCTGTAAGGGAGAATGCCTGTCTTGCATACACACACCTGTAAGGGAGAATGCCTGTCTTGCATACACACACCTGTAAGGGAGAATGCCTGTCTTGCATACACACGGCCTTTGACTTAATTCCTGTTACTGTTGTTTTCAATTGTGTTACTCCTCGTGTGTGTGTGTGTGTGTGTGTGTGTGTGTCAGCATCCATGTGCTATATTGAGCATGGGAGTCAGATGGTAGCTTTCAGGAGTCTGTTTTCTTTCCACCCTGGGTACAGGGATGAAACTCAGGAATGCCAGGCTTGTGCAGTAAACCTCTTTACCCACCAAGCCATCTCACCTTTGCAATTAAGCTTGACATTGAGGACATTACTTTGTAGCTCTTTCTGGCCTAGAACATGGTGTTAGTACAGGATGGCCCCAGTCTTCCAGTGCTAGCATTTATTGGCCTGCACCATCATGTCCAGTGCAGAAGAGATTTCTTCAAAAGAGCAATTAAAGGAAACACCGTGTTTCTTAAATTGTGACTCCGTACCAAGCTACATTTACTTACTTGGGGAGAGATGTCATGGTGTGCATATTGGAGGTGGGGTAAGCAGACAGCATGCCAAAGCTGGTTCTCTCCTTTTACCGTGTGGCTTCAGGATCACAGTGCTTCTCCCCACCGTGCCTTCTCACCCTCCCTGGAGTATTCCTAAATCAACTGTTAACCAGTTACCATTACTAAGGGAAGAGTTAATTAACTCAGCTTGTTCTAGATCTTTATTTTCCAGATGTAGATTCTCATTAGAGGTTCTATTTTACAGTTAATTACTGGCTGTATCTTTCTTTCTAGAATGTTAATTATAAAACTTGTAGAAGAAAATGTAAACAAGTTCTAAATCAGATTTAGTCCATAAGACTTCCTTTAAAGGTGAGAAAAAATATTCAAGACAATTAAAATGGGAATTTGTTAACATTTTACCTGTTTACTTCTCAGTGCGTAGATGTTTCAGGTAAGCTTAGTCAAATGACCACCTTATTTTTTTTAAATTGAGAGAAGGATAAAAAGGAAAATGATTAAACTGCAACTTTTAGATTACCATGAACAAAGGCCAACAAGCAAACAAAAAAAATCGTGTTCTTCTTATTACTATTATTTTGATTTTTCAAGACAAGATTTCTCTGTGTAGCCTTAGCTGTCCTGGATTAGCTTTGTAGACCAGGCTAGCCCTGAATTCAAAGAGATCCGCCTGCCTCTGCCTCCCAGAACACTGGGACTACAGGTGTGCACCACCGTGTCCGGCTTAAAACAAAACAATCTTAAAATGGTAAATTCACTTTAATGAGAGAGAGAGAGAGATCCAGTGCTCAGGAGGCCTGTGGCAGGAAGATTAAGAGTTATTGGTCAGCCTGGGCTCTGTTTCATCCTTGGCTTCCAAGAACAGGCCTAGGGGTTCTGTTTTTGTGGGTTCTTACACTTGTTAATAAAATAATTTTAAAACAGACTCAGAAGCAAGTTCAAGGACTGTTTTTATTAGAGTTCGAGGAAAAGCACAGGGCAGGGAGGAGGAAAAGACACACTGCCTTCCGGTAGGGTCAGACAGTGGAGGTTGGCAGGCAGCCGCACAGAGGACCAGGGACGGGGAGAGGTTATTCAGAGAGAAAGTGTGTGTGTTCAGAATGATAGGGCAGCATGTTTAGGACTTTTGTTGACATGGGAAAAAAGACATAAAGGTTAAAGGAAAAGTTACACTTTTTGAGTAGGAGCTCAGAAAAGTGGTCACTGCTTTGAGAGAGGCCTTCTGAGAAGCTTAAGTAAATGATTTCATTAAGAGCACGATTAGTCTTCCCATCTCCTTATCATGTTTTTAGGTGAATCACATTTCTTGAGGGACATATTCTTTTTGGCTAGGTGATTGACAGCCCTAGTTAGAGTAATTTTATTTTTTTTTAATTGGGCCAGAGCTTACAGTGTAGACTAGGCTGGCCTGTTTGACTCAAAGTGATCCACCTGCTTCTGCCTCCAGGTGCTAGGATCAAAGGATATATGTATATACCTCTGGGTTAGCTGGGTTAATAACATAGGACAAGCAACAGTAGGTAATGTTCTGGGCAGTAAAAGATCGTTTTGTTTTATGTCTATGGTTTATCTTCCTGTATGTATGTCTGTACATCACTTTCATGCCTGGTGCCCTCAGAAGCCAGGAGTCAGATTTCTTGTGACTGTCAGTTACAGATAGTACTGAGCTGCCGTGTGGGTGCTGGGAACTGATTGTAGGTCCTCTGGAGGAGCAACCAGTGCTCTTAACTGCAGATTGTACTCCAACTGCCAGAGTGGTTTTAGGTCTCTTGCACAGTTTTGTATTGGGATTTCTTTCCATCATACTCTCAAGATAGTCATATATTCATTCATTCGTTCGTTCATTCATTCATTCATTCATCCATCCATTCATTCTCTGTCTCCACACATCTCCCCAGCTGTTTCATACCTAGAAAGTCCTAAATACACATACACAGAGACACTGACACCCCCCCCCATACCCTCTATGTGGCATTGTATTTTTATCTTCCTCTGTGACATTTACACTAACATTACTCTAACTTTCCTTTGCTTTGCAGGGTTATGGGTGTAACTCAGTGTTAGAGAGCTCACCTAGCATGCAAACATACATACATATCTTCCACTTGAAGGCTCAAGGCTTCTGTTTGGGGCCAGTTTTTAAATTTTAAAGACAGGGTAGACTGTATCCTGAGTTCAGCTCAAGATCACTTTGTAACCAAAGGTGAGTTCCAGCAACTCCCCTTTCAAACACCTGAAATGATGGGTGGTGCTGGAGGTCAAACCCAGGTCCTTCTGTATTCCAGGCAAATACTCTGTCAACTCAGCTGCAACTTAGTTTAAAATCACAGTTTCTTTCTTTCTTTTTTTTTTTTTTCTTGTCCTCTCTGTTATTCCTGTGTATTTATTGGACGCTATGTCAGTGTTACAGACCACTCAGTTAATACTGTAGTGACTACGGTGAAGGGCGAGGACTGGGCTCCTTTCTTTCTCAAGGAAAGATGGGGCTGTCATACTTATAGGGTAACTGTTGCATCTGTGTGTCCCACAGACATTCCCAGCAGGAAGAAAGTGGAAGGGCGGAAGAATAAAGGGACAAACTAGCCATGCTTAAAGAAAAAACTCTGGAAACCTTACCAGTTCCACTAAATGTATTATTGTTCAGAGCTAGTTTTCTTGATCACTTTCCTTGCAAGAGAGTCTTGAGAGAGTATATTACTTGCTAACATTTCTGTCAGGCTGGGTGTGGTGGCATACCATTTTAATCCCAGCACTGGGGAGACAGAGGCAAATGGATCTCTTTGAGTTCTAGGACAGCCTAGTCTAGATAGTTCCAGGACAGCTAGGGCTACGTAATGACCCTGTCTTAAAACAAACAGACAAACAAATGCCCAAACAACAGCTCCCCAAATAAGTAAATAACAGTTCTGCCATAGATCTGTTACAGATTTATTGGGTGTTTTCTTCATTTTTGGTCACTATATTACTTATCGCTGTAAGAAAATATTTGACAAGAATCATTAAGGGATGAGGGTTTATTTTGGCTTACAGTTTTAAGAGGTGCGTTCCATCAGGACAAGGAAGGCGTGGTAAGTAGGAGTGTGAAGTCAAAAAAACAGAATAGATAGGAAGTGGAGCTGGACTGTAAAGCTTTAAAGCATCCCCACAGTCATCTACTTTTTTTTTTTTTTTTTAAGAAAGAAGACTCCACCTCCCTACATGTTTCACAGTCTTCCACAATCTTCCAGAAAAGCACTTAGAACAGGGTGCTCAAACACTTGTACTTACAGGAACCATTTCACATTTAAAGTACAACATTCTGCTCCTGGACCTCTGTGCTCATGGCCATGTCATTATAGAAAATGCATCCATTCCAACCTCAGAAGTCGTGATAGCATTTGACAGTCCCAGCACTGTTCAAAAGGCAAAATGTCTGCTAAGACTCAAGAGTCTATTAACTGAACCCTATAAAAATAAAAACAACACCCCTACAGCTTACATATTTAGAGTACAGTGGCACAGTACACATACCAAAAAGAAGAAATGAAGGCTAAGCAAGAACAGATCAGACCACAGCAAGACTGAAGTCCTCCAGGGAAAGCCACATCCAGCAGCTCCATGTCTGGCATCTGTGCCTGTGATGGAGCCATCTGAGCGCTGTCCTCTGTAGCACACAGCCTCCCACTGGCTCACTGTCCTGCAAGCCTGCCACTGTCTTTTCAGGAGTTCAGAGTCCCACGGTCTCTTGCAGCTCAGGCTTTGACTCCCAAGGTTAATGTAGGGGCTTTCTGGTGTGTCCTTGGGCACCCAGCCCTGTCACTGCCTGGCCTTAGTGGCTGTGCGGAACAGACACCTTCCCTTTGCTTTTTTCATTCCTGCAAAGCTAGTACCAAGACCTACTTCCAGTTGAAGATGTAGCCTGACCCCTGTGAACTGGAGTTGAATCCACCTTTTGCCTTTGAGATTACAAGTGTTTTCCTAGACAGCACTCCCAGGTCAGCATTCCCAGTTCAGTCCTTACCCATTCAGGTGATTTTATGTTTTCACAAGACAGGGCCTTCCTTAAGCGGGTGACCCTTCTGACCCATTGCAGAGTATGAAGTCTCTTTCTAGTGACACTAATTTGTGTAACAATTAAGGATGCTTTGTTCGTACCATCATTGTCGATAACTTTAAGCTCACATTCCCTTCCTCACAAGCCTGCACATTGTTTTCTGTCTTTCTGCCTCACTTGTTCTCTCTCTTGTAGAACAGAAACTTACATAGCCTGAATGTTATCCTGCTTGAAATTTCCTTGACAAATAAGTTAATTCATTATTTTTGAATTCAGTCTTGTTCAGCATCTCAGTATGGGTGTAGAATGTAGCCAGATTCTTTGCCACAATTTAACAAACATGGCTTGGAGCCCAGTTCCGGGTGAGTCCTTTCAGAGTCCTCCCCTCTGAAAGCTCATAAGCTGGCCTCAAACTCACAAACTCTTCCTGCTTCTGCCTCCCAAGTGCTGGGATTACAGCCTGTGCTGCTGTGCCTGGTGACCTTTCCTCTTTAATATTAAAGGCCTCAATTGTATTTGATAACTTTTTTGCAGTCTGGAAAAACTGAATATTCTTGTTATTCTTGAGTCTTAGGCCTAGGATAAACTATTCTGCAATGACATATAGAGGAAATTAATTTTTATTTTCCTCCCACTCACTTCTTTTTTTTTTTTTTTTTTACTTTTATTTATTTTTTAATTTATTTATGTTTGCCTGAATGTATATCTGTGTGAGGGTGTCAGATCCCATGGAACTGGAGTTACAGACAGGTCTGAGCTGCCATGTGGTTGCTGGGATTTGAACCCAGGTTCTTTGGAAGAGCAAACAGTGCTCTTAACTGATGAGCCACCTCTCTAGCTCCTCTTCTTTTTATTTTTTTTAGGATTTTTTTTTGTATTTATTATTTATGCAATATTCTGCCTGCATGCACAGATGAGGGAACCAGGTATTATTATAGATGGTGGTGAGCCACCATGTGGTTGCTGGGAATTGAACTGAGGACCTTTGGAAGAATAGCTAGTGGGCTTAACTTACCTCTGAGTCATCTCTCCAGCCCCACACTTCTTTTTTGAGACAGGCTTTCTTCGTGTAGTTCTGGCTGTTCTGAAACTGTGGCTTCAGCCTGTCCTCACACTCACAGAGATCTACTTTTCTCTGCTTCCTGAGGGCATGTGCCACTATGGTCCCCTCCCCCCTTAAAGATACTCTCACTGTATAGCTCAGACTGGTCCTGAAGTCTCCATCTTTCCTCCTTTTACTATTGTAACTTTAGGTATTTGAAAGATAGCTTTCTAATTTTGAAGTAAAAGAATTTTGAAGTAAAATTTTGAAGTAAAAGAATGTTTTAATCTAACATTTTGATTTGTTTGGCATAGGGGGATGGCTTCTTGTAGTAATGAAATATTAGTGAAGTACCTGGATTGTTTGCTCCATTTATGGAACAAAATTCTGTTATATCAGTGATTACCTTCTTTGTGGGTTAAGTGAAAATTCCTTATCTTCTATGTTTTAGAAATATGTTATATGGGTGCTCTGTAGTTGGTTTGTATTGTGCCTAAGGCCAGTTTTGCTTCTATTCATTTGACATACCGTCTGTAATTTAGATAAGGAGCAGGAAGCAGTGGATCTAACCTCACCCCCTCTGTGTATTTCACTATGTTAAACTTGGAAATGTGATGAAAAAAGGAGAAAGGGTTGTTGTGTAGTTTAAATTTACAGGAGCTTAAATTAAAGCTGCAAATGAAGACATTTGTTTTCTCTCACAAGTTTTTCCCTAACTTACGTAGATCGGGATCCTGTTGTTTCTTTGTTCTATGTGAGTATGGGTGAGATATGACTAGAGTTTCACAGATGTACAAAATATGCTAGGAAGAAGAAGGAAGGTGGTGAGATCTTGGGCAGACAGTTGTTTTGAAGCCCTAAAATAAATCACTTTTATTCATACAGAAAACAAGCATGAGGCCAAGAGGAGGCGAACAGAGAGAGTTAGGAGAGAGAAGATAAATTCTACAGTAAATAAAGATTTAGAAAACAGAAAGAGATCTCGAAGTAACAGCCATTCAGACCATATCAGACGAGGAAGAGGAAGACCTAAAAGTACATCTGCCAAAAAACACGAGGAAGAAAGAGGTATGACTAATTCCCAGCAGCCCTTTTTCAAGTGTTAAGCTGACAAGAGATCATATTAGATAATAGTAGTGGATATAATGGAAGGTTTGAGCTCTTAGACATTAAAAAAAAAAATCACAATTCATATTTTGGTTTAAAAGCCTTTGTATTTTTTATTTTGGTACTGAGTTTTGAGCCCAGTACACAGGCCAGATAAACCTCTACTACTGATCTACACTCTCAGCCCTTATGTTCTTATTTTTAAAATAAAAACAAATTAAAACTCAAATTCTTACTAGACACCTAAAGGGTTACATTAGATAAAATCCACATTGTTATAAACTGGTGGTAAAGAAAGTTCAAAGGTAATTGTATTTGTGATATCTTTCAGATAACAGTAAAAGTGAGTGTACTTTTTTTAAAGCAGGTCTTTATATTTATTTAAAACCCTCAACCAACACAATTTCATCTTCGGTAAAATATATTTGTAATTGTTATTTGTTAGTTACAATTTGCAAGCACTTAATTTTAGGTATACAGATATTTTATATAAAAATTCAAATGTTATTTGAGACAGAATTATTCATGATTTCTCTTATATAGCTTGAAAAGTGTCTTGATGTTATGTCATTAAAGAAATAAAGTTTGTATCATAATGAACTATTGTATAAAGTCTTCACTTAGGTATTTCTCAATTCTTTGAGTAATCTTACTCTTTTTTCTCTTTCTGTTCTGTTACACTCTTCCAGCTACTTTGAGTTATTTACTTACTTTAAATATGCTTCTTTAGCAATGAAGTCACCAGAAAAATCTTATTTAAAAGACTGTTTTGGAATAGAAACTGGGCAAGCAAAGTCCACAGAGAAGAAAAAAGGTTCTGCTTGCTCAAGAAACAGAACATTGTTTTCAATTAAAATAAAAGGAATGTAGCTGATGAAAAGAGGAAGGAATGGTTTTGAGTATGCGGTTACAGAAATGGGTGAGGACAGTCGGGGAAACAAAGACTGTCTTGTTGGCCATGTATGTGTTCCATGTATGCAGCATTGACATTTATTCTTACTTGAAAAAGAAAGCATTTATTTGGCAGTGGATATTTTTTAGATATTTTCTCTTTAATTATCTTTTCGGTTGGGAGTGGTGCTGCATGTCTCTGATCCAGCAGCTGGGAGACAGAGACAGGTAGATCTGTTTCCTAAGAAAGCCACTGTTCCTCCAGTTCCCAGTTTGGGAGCTTGAACCCAGGACCTTACATTTGCTAGACAAGGATTCTTACACAGAACTAAATCCCCAGAAGCCAAATTACTAATTTTTTCTTTTGATAAAAATTTCAGGAAATTTAATGGTATAATCTAGATTTTTTTTTAAGATGACATCTTGCTATTTAACCAAGGCTCTCTAACCAACTCCCCTCACTTAAGATCTTTCTCTATTAGCATCTAAGAGTTGGGACTATAGGCAAATCTTATCACTTCTGGAGTAAATTATGAACATCGGGATGTACTATAGGTACTTTTCCCTGTGTAGAGTCCAAAAGTAAATATTTTCTGCTTTGTGGTCTCTGTCTCTACTACTGAACTCTGGAAAACAGCTATAAGCAATGTGTGAGTGCATAAAGCTGTGTTGTACTAAGACTTCATAAAAGCAGGAGGGTGAGGCTTGGTACCATCTTGATATAGTTCATTGTCCTCAAATATAATACAACAAGGAATGCCTGTGCATCTTACAAAAGACTTCTTAGGTAATGCTTCATACTGCTAAGCAGCTGCTTAGTTTAATTTATTCTATCTTTATTGGTCCTTTGCTCCCCAGGAACTTGAAAACCTTGAAGTAAGCTTAATTCTAAATTAAAATTTAATTTTAACACAATGAATTAAAAAAAAACCTGACACTGAATAAAAATAATTTAGTTGACTTCTTGCTTTTTGATTTGGGGAGAGAGAGAGAAAGAGAGAAAGACTAGGAAGAGGAGAAAATGGAAAGGGAAAGTCCTCTACCCATCAAGTTGATGCTTTGAAGAGGAAAAGAAAAAGCAGTCTTGGCCTAGGGAACACCAGACAAGGACAGGAGCAAAGACAGTGTGCAAAAGCCCAGGGATACTGAGATTGAAGACAGTAAATACCAAACTCTGCCGGGTTTGTATCTTTCAGGTGGGAGAGGTCAGGAGCAGTCTTGCTCAGGAGAAAAGGCCCACAGCTAACACTATTACTTAGGCGCTCACAAGGAAGTGCCTGGGAGACCATCTGCATTCACACAGAGCCAGGCTTCTCACATGCTCCTTCTAATTGCCTTTAAGATACTTTTAAATGTGAACAAACCACCGTAAATTACCAAGGTCTCTAGAAGAAAGCATCTAGTAGAAAAGGTCAAGAATCAATTAAAAGGAGAAAAAGATAATTGGTAGAGAACGCCCAGGAAAGAGGAACTATGTGACACTTGAAAGGCAGTGTAGGTGAAAGGCAAAGCACAGCTAGAAAATAGTTTTCAAAAATACTGACTTTAAAATAAATACTGAAAAACTCCAAAACATGCGTGAGTCACAAAATGAAAAGCTTAAAAATTAAAAAAAGATAAAAATTAAAGAAAGAATCCAGGAAGTATAGAAGTAGGAAGAAATGGAGAAGATAAAAACTTAAAGGACCAATTTGAAAGTCTAACATCTGTAAATAGTTTCAGAAAAAAGAATGTAGAAGATGGAAGACAAGGAAATTGTTAATGAATTTTAGAAATCTCTCCAAACCTGAAAGACACTAAAAGGGCCCCTGGAATTCCCAATCCAGTGGAAGGTTAAAAAATCAGAACAAAGTAGGCCCAGCGTGATGCTGCAGACTTTTAATCCCAGTACTCAGGAGGTAGAGGCAGGTGGATTTCTGTGAGTTCGAGGCCAGCCTGGTCTACAAAGTGAGTTCCAGGACAGCCAAGGCTACACAGAGGAACCCTGTCTCTAAAAACAAGACAAAAGCAAAAACAAAAAATCAGAACAAAGCATATCATCACTGTTTGGTTAAAGAAAAAAACAAAACAAAACTGGATTTTTGGACAAAAAGAATAGTCAATATATTTGAGTGAGTGCAGTGGTGTAATGCCTGTCAGGGAACATACACTTCTGTGTGAATAGCACTGAGAAGTTTTAAAACAGAAGAAAAGAAACTCCATACAATATATGATTGCTCTTTCTTTTAAGTTTAAGAACAAACAAAATCCATGTGGCTAGGGAGAGAGTGACTGGAGGACACACGGACTCCTGTAGGGTAGTTTCTGTATTGGTGCGGACTTTGCTGCTGGGATAAAACACTGTGACCAAGAGTACCATATGGAAGAGTTTTGGGCTTATGCGTCCATCATCCTGGAGAAGTGTGGCAGGCACACACACAGGAGGCAGCAGTTCACATCCTTCCCTGCAAGCTTGAAGCAAACCTTTTAACTCAGAGCCTACCCCACAGTGTCATCCTTCCTCCAGCAAGACTGCACCACTTAACTCCCCAACCAGCTGGAACCAAGTGCTCAAATCCCAAGACTGGGAGGTGTTTTTCAATCAAACCAACATGTCTTGACAAACATTTGGGTTGCATGAATATATGCATCTGTCAGAACACATGTGGATTCCTGCGGATTTGTACATCAGGTTATGACATATAAATATAGCAGTAACTTAAAAAATAGCTTAAAAAGCTTTGAATTTTCTCAGCGGTGATACCAGTAGTCAAAAGACAATGTATTTTGTTAATAATTCTAAGAAATTTAAAATCTTTTCAACTGGAATGCAATTTATTGTGCAAATAGACTAATGATATTTTCTGAAATCCACGGTTTCTGCTACCCATACTCCTTTCTCAGGAAGCTACTGAAAGTTTCACATACCACAGTGAAGAAAAGAGCCAAGAAAGGATTCTGGGATCTAGGACAAAGAGCAACATTCTCAGATGAGGAGAGTCTCCATTTGAAGAAGGATCATGGGGTGATAATTGCCTTGCAAGACTAGAGAGCACCCATTTCAGATGAAGCATTTTGGGACACTTGGAAAGATCTTTCCACGAAGATAAAATTATGTGTGAACTTCTTGAAAGACTTGTACAACTGGAAGAGAGTTTGAGTTGATTTAGAAATGACACTAAGCAAATAAAAGACTCTTGGGGCTGGTGAAGTGCTCAGCAGTAAAGGCCCTTGCTGCCGAGCCTGCCCGCCTAAGTTTGATCTTTGAAACACACGGGGGGGGGGGGGGAAGAAGTCATCCTTGACCTCCACCTGTGTGCATTATCACACAGTTAAATAAATAGGACTTCAGAGAAAACAGTGGTACTTCAGGAAAAGTAAAATCACTCACATGGTCATAATGTAGACATTGAAAATCAATGTTATTAAAATTGTGATTTAAATATAAGAAGACGAAGGGATAAGCAGAGTGTTTGATCTGGGAATAAGACATGCGAACAGTAAAATACTATTTTCCTAAATTAAAAATGGATAATGCAAAAAAAATTTTTGAAAATGGATAATGCAGAAAATTGAAGAAGGAGTATCTGAGAGTTTTATGTGGATACAGATTTGTTTATAAAAACAGGAAGGAACAACTGATGGGGAAATTAGTTGGAAACTAAGAAATGTGCACATAGGGATGCATTTTTTAAATGAAATTTTGTCAGAATAAATTGGCCAAATTTTGTATGTGCTTAACTTTGATTCAGATAGCAAAATATTAAAACAAAAATAGAATTATTGTAAAATATGAAAAATAATTTGGAACACTTACACAAAGATGTTTTAGCTGGTTAATGACTGTAGGGGTTGTTTCTTTTGCTTAATTTTCAAATTTTCTGCTTTGAACATGATTTGCATTTGTCACTGGGTGGAGCAGAAGTAGCAGCTGCAAAGTTGGTGGTTTTTTTCTTAGGAGCTTCAGGTGGAGGTGTTCCTGTGTTCAGAAAGTTACTGTTGCTGTCCCAAGGGGTGCCTCTAGGGTGAAAACTTCTTGACAGAGACAGTCACACTAGTGAAGGGAGAGAAAAATAGGAGATCTTTATAGAAATTATATAATATTAGTAAATGAATAAAATTGTAGTCTCCACTTAGTCTTCATTTCAAACCTTGTGTCATTTTTTTAAGTTTCAGTTTAGTAGAATTATATATTATAGCATCATATATATTTGTCACTTAAATACTTGAAAACCTCAAAAATGTTTTTAAGCTGCTGCACCTGCTACCTTTGTATTAAGCTTTCCCTTTTTCTTTCAACAGAAAAACAGGAAAAAGAAATTGACATCTATGCTAACCTCTCTGATGAAAAGGCTTTCGTGTTTTCAGTCGCCTTGGCAGAAATAAATAGAAAAATTATCAATCAAAGACTTATTCTCTGATATTTGTCTACAAAATCTGTTGCCACTTTCTTCAGGATTACATCAGCAAATTCTCAAACAGTTGTGGACTCTCAGGAGCATTCTGACTGTATGAATGAGGGCCATTGATTGTTTTTTCTGTTATCTAGTCTGGTGCCACACTTCGGGAGCAAAGCTGTGTGTTTAGACTTTGCTGGGATTTCCTTGTTTACCAAGGATTATTATCAGTGTTTTGTGTTGGGGTATAACTAAATGTATTTACAAAAAAACAACAAAACAAAACAAAAACCCTACCAGAAAAAGCCTCCAAAACTGGATGGATAGTTAGAGATTGAAGGTGGGCGCACAAAAACTAGGGCAATTAAAATGCGTCATAGTTTTCAGGTTTGCACCAGAGATGCAATATTTTAAGTACTGTCAAAAGAGTGACTTTTAAATATATATATATTTCAGGCTTTCATCATTAACAGATTGCATATATACAATCCATTGACTTTTAATAAATTGATAATTGATATTTTATTGAATGGAGAATTACGAATATAGATTATAAATTCTGTCTTCAATTGACCTTTTTCTTGGCCGATATTTTAATGATTTAAGGTAGGAGTTATATTTTCAGAAACTTTCTAGACAATTTGAAAATCTGGGTGCTATATGAAGAAAAGCATTTAAGGCTGTATCATATTTCAGAGATAAACACCTTGTTTTCTTGAATGTTTATTTATTGGTTTAAAAAAATGTTTCTGTTATATCAAGATGGTGCCTGTTAACCTAAACACAAGATATATTTATTACATGCAGAATATTTCATAGCTACTTGTAAACAGTGATGTTTTGTCTGAATGAATGTTCATTTATACATAATTCTGGTAATTATTTAAACTGTTACTTCATCCTGGAAAAAATAAACCTTAATATTGAAAGTGAGTAGATTCTAACTGGTGTGGTATAGTGAAGTCTCAAAGTATTCCAGCCAGTTTTTCCAGTGTTAAGTCATTGTTCCTTACGCTTCCTGCCCTTTGGCATACCAGTGTCATGATTAACCTCGTCACACTTTTTAGCAACGTTACTTCTTTTCACTCTTTTTCCCCAGTCTGGTTCAGATATCCACAGTTGCCTTGGGGAAGCGAGTCATTGTTTAATGGCTTCTTTTTAGAATGAGTCTTTTGGAGTTACAGGTGCTCTGAGCCACTGACTGGGAACTGGACTTCCTCTGTAGGAGCAGCAAGTGTTCCTAACCACTGAGTCGTTTTGCTAGATATTTTTGGGTAGACAGACATTTTCCCCTTTTAAGATCCCCCTAGTGTGTATATGTTTATTTTTGAGATATAAAAATTATATTTATTTAGCTGGGAGGTAGTGGTGACTGTCTTTAATTCCAGGATAGCCAAAGAAACCCTGTCTCAAAAACCAAACCAAACCAAGATTATGCAGTTATTAGTCACATGATACTACTTTTCTATGGCTGTTGTAATAAAGCACGTGCCAAGGCAACTTACAGACGGAAGCGTTAATTCAGCACTTGTGGTTCCAGAGGCTTCGAGTCCATGACAGAGTGGAGATAGTAGGCAGCAGCCTCCTGGAGCAGTAGCTGAGAGCTCACGTCTCACACCACAAACAAGGCACAAGTCTTTTGAAACCTCAAAGCTTGCTCCCTGTGACATACTTCCTCCAGCAAGGCCACACCTCCAAAATCTTCCCTAGACAGCCGCCAACTGTGGACCAAGTATTGAACCGTTCAAGACTGGCAGAGGGGACCTCTTATTTGAATGACCACAGTTTCATCTGTCATTTCCCAGTGGGTCTACCTTTTTTCTCCCTTAGTTGGTGTCCAGCAGAGGGAGCTGTAGAGACACTGTAGATAGGTGTAAGAATGGCCTCTCTTGCTACTTGCTTCTCTTTGCCTCCCTTCTTTCCCTTGCTCCTCACCAGTGTCTGTGAGACAAGTTCTTGCTATAGTGTCTCCCAGTGTGTGTGTCTCAGGCTGGCCTGGAATTCATGATTTTTTTTTTTTTTGGTCTGCAAAAATTGCCTCATCTACCTGCAGATATTATTGTACTTATGTGCATTTGAAACTCCTAATAAAAGTTTTTTTTAAATCTCTGAAACAGAAAAACCTTTATTTTTTTTAACCAAAAAATTGTAATGATTAACGTATAAGAAGCTGTGTCTGCGTGTTTGTGTTTGTGGGGAAATCACAGCTTGTAGAACGTGTCTCTATAAAGACTATTGACATCAGTTGATCCATTCAAAACAATATTTTTAGAGAAAAGTCAAAATTTCACTAAGAGCTTACCATGTAGAAATTATTTTACTTCAGATAATGTTGATTTTTGAGGTTATTTCAACTTTTTTTTTATTTTATTTAGGTCCGAGGAAACAAATTATGCTCCCCCGTTTGCACTGTAACTCATTTAGGCAGTTTTAAGTTGATTTAATTGCAAGCTGTCATTGGAAAGTTAATTTAATTTGTCTAGGTGTTTCATTCCAGAACACTGTCTCTGGTATTGAAACTTCACTTGTTAGCAAATGTCCGTGCAGTGGTTTGTCCCCTAGTTATTTGATCTCAAATTTTATTTTGTGATATTATCCACAGGTGATTATTCAGTACTTCTCTTTTTTGTTTTATTTTGTTTCTTTGTGTAGCTTTGGCTGTCCTAGAACTAGCTCTGTAGACCAGTTTTGCCTCTGCCTCCCAAGAGCTGGATTAAAGGTGTGTGCTGCAGCCTCCTCTTCCTCCTCCTCCGCAGCCCTTAGCCCTTGTCCGCCGCCTCCTCCTCCACCACCAACGCCAGCTATTCAAGGTCTCTCTTGTCGGATTAGACTAGTTGAGAATCTGCCCAGTCGTAATAAATAGAAGTCTCTGTGTCATCATTCAGGAGCGGGCACTCCAAAGAAAGTCCCATTTTACTTCTCTTAATGGACTACGACTCTGGGATATGTAAGTCAAATCAACCCTTTCTTCCCACGTTGCTTTTGTCAGTGGTTTCTTACCACAGCAGTAGAAACATTAACTAAGACAGGTTCCTACGCCACTCAACTTCATGGTATTCTGAAATATTTAAGGAGGAGTTTAAATTTTGAGACCTGATTTTATTCTTTATTAGTTTTTTTTTCACTGTAAGGGTGCCTCAAGCTTTGTTGTCATCACACCATTTTCTAATTTTCCTGTTTTAGATTTTGTATGTCTGTATATACATGTACATTAGTGCAGTGCCCAAGGCGGCCAGAAGAGAGTGTCAGGTCCCTGGATGTGGAGTTAGAGATGGCTATGAGCTGCCCAGTGTGGATGCTAGGAACCAAATTCTGGTGTTGGGCAAGAACAGCAAGTCTTGTTACATGCTGAGCTGTCTCACTAGCCCTCCAAATAGAACACTTAAAATTTCTTCTCAGAGGGGAAGTGGACCTAGCCCCACTCCTGAAGAAGGGATTCTGTGGGGGTTGGTCTGCTGCTTGTACTTTGATCCTCATTACTGGCCCTCAGGATCTGGTTACTGCCCAGACGCACCTACCCTTGTGCAAACCTGCCTAAGATGTTATTCCTGCTTGGTTAATAAAAAAGGACTATAGCTAGGCAGGCAGGAGGGGGCGTGGCTAAGGTTCTGGACTGTGGGGACAGGAGAATCACCGGAAGGAGACAGACCGGAAGAGAGGAAAGAAGAAGAAGCCAGATAGGTTATCATGGAAAAGGAAACATGCGAGCTAGGAGAAAGGACTCTGAAAGTGGTATGGAAAGGAGTGATCCAGAATAAGCAAGTATTTATAAGATTATAAATGGAAGGTAGCCCAGATAAGGATGGGTAAGGTGGACAGCATTGGATGGGGCCTGGAAGGTCGATGGTGAGCTTATTGAGATAGTATAGGTGGGGGCTGGAGTGATGGCCCAGAGGTTAAGAACACTCACTGTTCTTCCAAAGGTCCTGAGTTCAATTCCCAGCAACCACATGGTGGCTCACAACCATCTATAGTAAGATCTGATGTGCAGGCAAAATGTTGTATAAATAATAAAAAAAAAAAGATAGTATAGGTGGAATTATTTGCCCAAGGTGTTAATAAGGCAATTATAAAATCTAACAGATATTTGTGTTTTATTATGGTAGCAAGTTAAATAATACTAGCATAATAATTATAGAAATAATAATAAACATATTTAGTCCATTACCAATTTATTTTCAACAACAGCATGTGTAGTTGATGTTCTCTGGGAAAGGGAAACTCAGTTTTCTCCAATGAAGGATAACATCAATCGCATTCTTGGGTCCCATGCCCAGGAGTATGGACTCCATATTTCTTATGTGTGTTTTTTGTTTTGTTGGTTTTTTTTCTTTTTTGGTTTGTCTGTTTTGATTTTCCTTTTTTTTTTTTTTTTAATTGTTTCCCTGAGGCAGACAGAACGACAGAGTGACAGAATGAGCATGAGGTTGGGTCATTAGGAAGGTAGGGGGAGGATCTGGGAGAAGCTGGGGAGAATATGATCAAAATACATTGTGTGAGAAAACACTTTAGATAAAGGGAGTACTTGACAGTCATGTCACTGGTCGCCTGCTATACAGGGCTTCTGAACGCCTCCTGCACAACTGAAACTTTATGTCCTTTGACATGTACCACTTGGCTTACTTCACTTAATGTCAAAGTTTATCTTGGTTGTCACAAATACTATAGTTTATTCTTTTAAATACTCTTGTGTGTGTGTGTGTGTGTAAAATGCTGTAGACTAGGCTGCCCCAAACGCACAAAGGTCTGCCTGCCTCTGTCTCCCAAGTGCTGGGATTAAAGATGTGTGCCACCACTAGAATCGCACTTTCTTTACCTATTTACTAGGCTGGTTGATTCTGTATCTTGGTTATTGTAGATACTGTGACAGTGAACTTGGGAATGCAGATAACTCTTCATTTTATTGCTCTCACTTTTGTTGGCTTAATGCCAGAAGTAAGGTTGTTAAATCACATAGTAATTCCACTTGTTTTTTTAGGAGCCTCAATGTTATTTTTAAAAATTTGTGTTAGTTTATTTATTGATGTGTGTGTGTGTGTGTGTGTGTGTGTGTGTATGTACAACCTGCAGGAGTTGGTTTTTTCCTATTGTTTGCTCCCAAGTGTCAAATTTGGGACATTAGGCTCGGCAGAAAGTGGTTTATCTACTGAGCCATCTCAGATGCCCAGGAACCTCTGTATTGTTTTCCAAAATGGCTCTTCTGGTTTCCGTTCTCACGCTAGTGTACGAGGACTCCCACCACTGATACTGTGTCTGTCTGTCTGATAGCTGCAGTAACACATGCAGGCTAATCCCCCGTCATGGGTCTGATTACATTGCCCCAGTGATTGCTACTGAGCCTCCTTTCAGATACTTACTATTTGTGTGTCTTGAGAAATGTTTGTTTGGTCCTTTTTCTATTTTTTAGCCAGGTGACTTTTCCTGTCTTTCTTTCTTTTTTTTTTTTTTTTTTTTTCTGAGTTGTTTGAAGTCCTTATGCTGTTTGAATATTAAGACCTTTATATGTATGTCTTGCAGGTATTTTCCGGTTCTGCATGCTGCCTTTCACTTTCTCTTCTCCTTTGCAGCGCTGAAGACTGTTAGTCTGATGTACTTCCTCTATTTCTGCTTTTGTTGTGATACAAAAGCCATTGCTAAAGCAGGTCCTCATGCTGTGGGCCGGACACCTCACTGACCCAGCCTTGTCTCAGCCTCAGCTTTTCCATTTCTTAAAAAAAAAAAAAAGGTGTGTGTGGGGGGTGGGCCCACAGGGAGATGTGGGGAAGAGTGGCTCTGGGCAAGCACCCAGGTAAAAAGCTGAGTGTGGCTGCAAATGCCTGTAATCCCAGCACCCCAGAAGGGGACCTGGGAGAGTGCTCAGCCACACTGGCTTCTAGCCTAGCTCGGCTTCTGTGAAGACCCCGTCTCAAGTATCAGGTAGAGGGTGAGGGAGCAGGACTCCTCCCCTTCATGTTCTTTGGGCTCAGCACTTGCACATAGGTGTGTGTGTGTGTGCATACATTACACATACAAATAATAAACATTAAAGCACAATGGCTCACAGCTTAACACTCAGGGTTCTGCAACAGGAGGACTGTTGTGAATTCTAGTCCATTCTAGACTACATAATGAGTTCCAAGCCAACCTGTAGCAGGCTTGTGTTAGACCCTCTCTAAAAGAACTAAGGATCTGTCAAGTGCAATAAAACAAGTACAGTATGCCAGTATTTGTTTATAGTCTTTGGGTTTGTTTCTATGCTCTGTATTCTGTTCCATTGATCAGTGTGTTTTGTGCTAACAGCACAAAGGGTACAGTGGCTTCGTAATGTAATCTGAAATCAAGAAACATGAAATCTTGTTGATCTTCCAAAGTTCAATTCCCAGCACCCACACGGCAGCTCACAACTATCTGTAGCTCCAGTTGCGGGGAATCTGATGGCCTCTTTCGGCCTCTGGGAGCTCCAGGCACACAGGCGGTACAGACATACATGCAGGCCGACATCCATACACATCAAATAAAAGGTGTGATAACCTCTTACGTTGTTTTGTGTTTCAAAATTGTTTCTGCTTTGGGAGGAGTCTTCTCTGTTTCCATATTAAGACGGTTTTCAGTTTCTGTGCCAAATGTCATTGGAATTTTGATAGAAACTGTATCACTTTAGGTAGTAGATACCTGTGAACAGTGTGCTTCAATCCTTCATATTTGAGTCCATATACATGAAATATCTTTGTATTTATTTGTGACTTTTCAACTTTACCAGTGTTCTCTAGTTTTCAGGATGCAGATCTTTCATTTCCTTGAACAAATTTATTCCTATATTTCCTTATTTGTATACTATTGCAGGGTAATTTTCCCATTCTCTTTCATGTAGATTGTTCCTGATATAAAGCAATGCAGCTGAGGCAGGAGTGGTGGCCCACACTGGAAATCCAACACGGGAGGCAGAGGCAGAAGGATCAGGACTTTGAAGCCAGCCTATCAAAACTTTGACCCTAGAGGCGGGCGAGCTAGCAGGGTGGTTAAGAGCACTGCTGCTCTCCCAGAGGACCCAGATTTGATTCCTAGCACCAACATATTGGTTCACCACTGCCTGTAACTCCAGTTTTAGGGGATCTGACTTCTCTTGCTTCCACAGGCACTGGGCACACTTAGTACACCAACATACATGCAGGAAAACACCCAAACACATTAAATAAAAACAAAACACACTTAGTACACAGACATGCAGGAAAACACCAAAACACATTAAATGAAAACAAAACAAAACCCTTTGATCCTGTTTTAAAACAACTGATTTTGTATCTTTCAGTTTTTCTAAAATAATTTGTTAACTTTGGCTTTTAATCGTGCCATCTGCAGATATACATTCTGTGATGTACACTCTGATTGGACGCCTTTTAACCTTCTTGTCTAATTGCTCTTGGTGCACCTCCCAGCTTTGTATTGACCAGAAGTGTAGGAGTGGTCGTCTTTCTTTTGTGAAGATCTTAGAATGGTGGCACATGCTTGTAATCCCAGCACTCATGGAGGCAGAGGCGGGCAAGAGAGTCCAGGTGGGCCAAGGCTACACAGAGAAATCCTGTCTCAAAAAAAAAAAAAAATTGGACTGGAGAGATGGCTCAGAGGTTAAGAGCACTAGCTGTTCTTCCAAATTGAACTTTTCCTGAGTTCAATTCCCAGCAACCACCTGCATAACCATCTGTATTGATATCTTGTGCCCTCTTCTGGTGTGCAGGAGCAGATGCAGGCAGAATACTGTGTAAATAATGAATAAATTAAAAGAAAAAAAAGATCTTAGAATGGGCCTTGGAGAGAGGTCTCAGGAAGTGTGAGAAGACCTGAGTTTGGATCCCACCACCCATGTCAGGCGGCTCAACCGCAGCCAGGACTCCGGCTTCCTGGGATCTGAGGCCCTTTTCTGGCCTCCATGGGCATAAATGGAACTAACATGATAATAATTGTAATAATAAAAGAAGACCAGGTGGTGGTGGTGCAGGCCTTTAATCACAGCACTTGGGAGGCAGAGGCAGGTGGATCTCTGTGAGTTTGAGGCCAGCCTTTTCTACGAAGAGGACAGCCAAGGCTACACAGAGGAACACTGTATCAAAAACAAAACAAAACAAAACAAAAATAATAATAAAAGAAAGCTTAAGAGTAAAAGCAATAACTTCCTTGGGTGGCATGGCAGTGGTGACCGAACCTTCAAAGACAATCTCTGAACAAAGGAAAGCATTTAAACTTATATCCTCCCAGGGGGTGGGAGGAAGTTCCATGCAAAGTGATTTAGTCTGGGAGAGTCTCTGAGGCAAGTAGGGAAGAGCCAGGTACTGGTAAGATCGCAAATGAGGTTCTGTGAATCCACAGCAAAGATGCTTTCTTAACTCTGAGGGCAGAGAGGGAGGGAGTGCTACAAGGATGGCATGGCCTGATTTTCTCGGGCTGTGGGTTCTGGGCACTTAGAGTGACTGGAGTCTTACAGGGTTAGGCCATGATCTAACAGTGCGGTGCTGTTCTCTGGGTTTAGAGAAGACCCTCTCTTCCGTCAAGGCCCGTCCTGCTGCCAGGGGTGCGATGCTCTCTCTCTAATGTTCTTCCACTCAAAGCCCAATCACCACCTCACAGTGGTCATGAGGCTCACTGTCCTAATACTTCATTCTGAGGGGGGTTTCTTATCAGCTCCTTTTCACAAACCTGCTGTTTCTCTTTAAGTTATAACGCATGCCCCCAGCTGGGGGATCTGCTGGCCTCTCTGATCTTGGGGTGATAGGGACAATAATGGCCAGGAGATAAGTATCATTTCTCCTGGACACAGGGGCTTCCTTATCCTTGCTAACTGAACGGCAGAGAGATGCACTCCCCTCTGGAATTTTACAAGGACTGGAGTGTCTGGAGTCCCCATACCACTCAGAAGCACCCCTCCACTCCCCTATCAATTTAGGTTCTTCTCCCTAACACATATGTTCATAACTATGGCAAATTACCCCCTAAGCTTCCTTTGATGAGAACTCACCTGAGTTAAAGCCTCTATTCTATTTAAAGCTCCACTTAGAAACAGCCTCCATCTTTCTCTTAACCATGGAACCAGACTCAGGCGGTGGGCTTTTGTCTCCTAAAACCCCCTCTCATCTTATGTTACCCTCTTTTTACCCTAGCATGTGGGACCCTGTTAGTTCTTCCATAGCCCACCATCACTCTCTTGTCCTATTTCTGAAAGACCCTTTCTCCTACGCAGAACAATACATCTTATATTCAAATACATGGAGAGGCCTAACGCCCCCTCATTCACTGCCTCCTCCAGGCAGGACTCCTAGTTCTCATACAACACTCCTATCTTGGGAGTTAAAAACAAACAAACAAACAAACAAACAAACAAACCTAATGGATCCTTCTGCCTGCCCAGAACCTTAGGAGAATTAAGGAGGCCATAGTACCCACTTTCCCGTAGTCTTCAACCCTCTACCCTCATTTGATCCATCCCCACCTGCACTGCCTGTTTTTCAGTTTTTTACCTAAAAGACTTCATTCTATTTGTCTTCACCGGAGAAGACCCCAATACTCTAAACTCCCAACAACTCACTTGGACAGTCCTACTCCAGGGCTCCCAGGACAGCCCCCACTTCTTTGGTGAAGCCCTGCAAGGGGATCTATCTTCCTTAGACACTTCTGCTGCTTTCTGCAGTATGTGGAGGGTCCCTTCTTGCACCCCAGCTTGCTGGGACATTTTCTGTCAGTCCACACCCTCCTCAGTGCTCTGGGTTCCTGGGGCTACCGGGCACTCAGAAGGCACAGGTCCGCATGTCCACTGCTCACTACTTAGGTCTTTCTCCCTTGGGAGCCTCTCCATCTTCCCTTCTTGAGTTCAGGAGCTGCTCACGCACTCCCGTTACCCGAGGCAAAGGGCAACCTAGAGCTTTGCTGAGCTTTAACTTTTTCCATATCTGGATCCCTAACTCCTCACAGATAGTAACCCCCTCCATGAGGGCACTAAGGGACCCACAGAGGAAACACTCCTCTCTCTGCGGCCCCACCAGTGCTCCGTGTCAGCTTGCTCACGTCCTGTCCCAGTCTCTCCCCTGTGGCTTCCAGGCCCTCAGACTCTGCTTCACTCCCCTTCAAGGGCAAGCGCTCGCCGTTGTCAAAGGGCAGGCGATTCCTGTTCTCCCATAGCTTATCTGTTGGGACAACTGGATATGGTTGCAAAAGGCAGATCCTGTGGCATAGTAAACCTTGGCTGCTGCTTCATTTCAAATTCCAGAAGTTAAACTTTCATTACACAATCCACTTGATGAATTTACTCACTTTACAGTCATTCAGGATCTTCCAAGTCATCAGGCCTTTCTCTCTTCATGCCCACCTGGGGTGCAGATCTTCCATGTCTTTCTTCTGGACATTTTACCTTTGAACTCTCCCCACAGTCGCCGCGCCCCTCTTTTATCCATTACCTCTCAGCCACTGACTTCCATCACCCCTGCTCTGAGATCCTGGGTCTCACCATAAATCCAATCTCCATTCTCCTTGTCTACCTCTGCCCACAGACCATGGACTGGCTCATATGGCAGGCTGAACAGTGCCCGCACACACATGCAGTTAGATCTGTCATCGCCCAAGGACACCCTACTCCCTCACCACTACACTCCCCCACTCAAGCAGAACTGACAGCTTGCACAAGGGCCCTCACCCTGGCTACCAACAAACAAGTTAACCTCTGTCCTGACTCCAAGTATGCCTACATTATTCACTCCAGCAGCCCGATCTGGAGACCTGGCTTCCTAACACAAAGAGGAACACCCATAACCATTGCCACTCATACAGAAACTCCAAGAGGTGGTGTTGCTACCCACCACAACCTTCTTGCCAGTGGGTACCAAAAGCATAGACAGCATATCTCCCTGGCTGATGAAATGGTGGGTAAACTGGCCAGGGAAAGCTTTTCTCACCCACCAGGACCTCAAGAGACGGAAATATAACACACTAAGCCTCAAGCTTCCCCATCACACACAAGGTTCTTACCCACTTATACTTCCTGGTCCACCTGGCTAATCAGATTTTCACATTCCTCACTGTTGGGGGTTGATCTGGTGCTGTGTTTCTAGTACTAATTACTGAACCCCAAGATCTGGTTGCTGCTCAGATGAGCATATTCTGGCCTAAGCCTGTCTTTGCTGTGTAAACTTTGCTTTACCTAATTTAAAGTTGATTGGTTAATAAAAAATGCTGAAGGCTGGGCAGGGCAGAAATGGTAAGCAGAGCTAAGGTTTGGGGCTTTGAGGAGAGAAGGATCACGGAAAGGAGCAAGACAGGCAGGTTTGGGAGGAGAACAAAGGAAAGACGCACGTGTGCAGGGAAAGTCGCCGCTGAGAATGGCGTGGAGAGGAGCAGCCCAGGTGCATGGAAGTAACCCAGATAGGAATGGTTAAAGCAAATGGCATGGGGTGTGGGGGCTGAGCGGTAACAAGGTAGCTTAGGTTGTTAATATCTGCCCAGCCCCCAGTAAAATAGGCTTACCTAAAATCTATTGGGTGTTGTGTCTTTTATTGTTCGATAGTTGGTTAAATAAAACTGCCATAATTATAGGCTTTTAATAATAAACATTATTATCAATATTTATTTTCTACAACACTCACAAAACCCAGTCTGGCTGAGACAGGAAGACAAGGCTTTTTTCTGTGGCTCTCCCAAACTGAGACATCTGCTTGCATATTAACCTCAGGTCACCTCCTTCCTCTCTCCAGAACAGAGCTTCTGCCTGCTGCAGACCATATGTGCCTCTGATAAAGACTCGCGTATCTTTGGGTTCTAACTGGCACTTTCTCGGATGGGAGGAAGAGTTTCCTATCTCCGCCATCACCCAGCTCCTCTTTCTGCAATTATTCATCTCTTTTGCTTCTCAACCTTTCTCCTTTCTCGGTCCACCTCTACTCAGCTCACTTTAGTTATCTCCCAACACCTCTTTTCTTAATGTGCACTTGAAGTTTCACATCCCTTTTCACCCATAGTCCTCTGGGAAGGTAAAACAAACTGAACTCTTTAGGAAATGAACCAAACTTTCCTAGAGTTGAACTTAGACTGGCTAAAGATTCTTTCTCTAGCCCTCTTGAGAATCTGCTCCCTCCCCCCAAATACCACAAAGCTCAGGCCCTTTGAAGTTATGTATTCTCTCTGGGGCTTTTATCCTACAGATACCATCTCACCTTCTGTCCTTTCTCAGGCAGCAGCCATGGAAGAAGAACTTAACTCTCCCCTGCCCCTTTTCCTGCTGGGGAGGGAGACACAGCTTTTCAGACAGGAGACCTCATCTACCTGGCAGAGGCCTACTGTCCCACTTGGGCCTCATATGGACAGGACCCCACAAAATTAATCTCTAACCCCCAGGAGGTGATACACTTCTCCCAGCTTAGAAGACCTGTCTGCTCGCACAGAACATTCCCCGCTGGACCCACAACACTAGAAAACTAAGCTCCCTTCCATCCCAGAACAGCCAGCAGAACTAACCCCAATACTTACTCTCTCCCATCTTTCCCGGAGAACTTCTAGAATGACCTGTGGTTGAAGCCAGGACCTGTCACCAACTGGGACTCAGATTTCCTTGAGGAGTTGTGGCTCCAGGGAACGTTTATCCAGCACACTCCAGATCAAATCCAGTTTTTTCCTCTATCTGCCTACATTTCCTTGTCCATGTCCCCTTTTGTGATATTCTGCCACCCCTGGATCTTATCATTGACCTATTTTACTGTCTTTCTTCTGTTGGTGGTCTGCTGTCTTATCACCGTCCCCCCCACCCCATTCGCCATGACTGGGGGTGGGGATGGCTCCTCCTGTCCCTCTTTTACCTGATATCACGACAAGGGATTACTTGTTGCCCTCCCTTCCTCAGAACCCCATCTCAGTTATAAAGTGCTTCTTTTTTATTCTTAGTTCTAACTCTGACCTGCAAACATGTCTTAAATTTTAAATGAGGGGCCACGCTGTTCTGGGATTTCAGGTAACAAAACTCCTGGGCTTGGGGAGGAAACTGCAGCTTTCCTACAATTCTATTATATATAACAAGACAACCAGCCTGCAGGAAGCCCATTTAGTGTCTTTCAGATAGTGCCTGACTTTTTGGCAATGGCAGAGAACCTCATTCTATCGGTCTCTGAATCCTGTCATGATCCTCATTGACAGAAGCAAGCCACATTGTAGCTATGTACCCTAGGAAGGGGTCAGGATCCAGTGAGGGAGGCAGAAAAAAAAATACTTCTCCCTGGAAGCAGGAGCCAGAGACAGACAGAGAAGCCTCAAGCATCTGAACTGGTAGGGTCTAGAAGGGAACCTGGGTCTAAGAAAGGAAAGTCCTTAGGGAAAGGCTTTGAGATTGAAAAAGATAATTTTCTATGTTGAAAATAGAGGAAGACACAATGACACAGTTCTTCTGGATACCATTTGAGTTGTTTCTCTTTGCATACAAATAATTTTTTCACTGATGATTCAGTTTTGTATATTCTCTTTGGGAAAGATCAGGATAAGACAGACTTGGAGAAAGATGAGACTGAGAAAATAGATGCTAGATTAAAGGCCATAGAACAGAGGTTGGGAGAATCTTTGAATCAAAATAGAGAACCTTCAGAGCAATTCAATCTGGTACTTACAATAACACCAAAAGAGATAGTTCCAGATGAGAAAAGTCTACAGAGGCTTAAAGGTATTGCAAAATGGCAGCCCATTGAGATGCTGGAGAGAAAGTCTTCAGCTATAGGTCAACTTTTGTGTGTGTGTTGTTAAGGTACAATTACTAGATGAAGGTCTGTACGCTAAAGTAGAAATGCTGATCCTGTTTAGTGTTGTCTTGTAAGAAGTTCATACAGTGGCTGGTGTGCTCCATGTCACAGAGTTTGGAGACCTGAAATACATGCACAATGCCATAGATTCATATTCAGAATTCCAGTGGGCTTTTGCCTTAAATTCTGGAGAGCATGATCCTAAGGTTACACATTTGTTAGAGATGGTAAATGTTTTGGAGATGTCCTTGCAAATTAGGGCTGATGGTGCTTCAGCATGTATATCCATTGGAGTTCAACAATATTTTAGACATTATGACCTGAAACCTGTTATAGATATAACTTATAATCCTATAGGTCAAACAATTATGAAAATATCTAACAGTAATTTTAAAAAGATGGTCACAAAACAGAAGAGACATTCCCAAAATAGATTAAATAATGATTTATCAATTTAAAAATGTTTAAATGAGATAAGAAGCACTAAACCTGCTAAGACACAGTGGAATTTAGAAAGAACTGCTGAATTAGAGTAGCATATAAAGGTCCTAATTCCAAAACGGAGAACAGGGAATATGTAATGCTAGGGAAGAGGCTTTGAGTATATTCATACTGGAGAAGAAAAATTATGGGTTCCATCAAAACTAATAAAAATCAGATATGATAGAGGAAGACCACCAGAAGATCTTGGCCACACACAAGAAGAAAAAATTCAAGAAAACAAAACAGAACAGGTAACATAAAGTGCTGACAGCTTTACATGGGAACAACTCTGAAACTGACTGAGACGTAAAAATGTCTCAGCCAGAACTTCAACAATGCACGGCCAATAAATCCTTGGCTATGATATCCTCAAAATTTATTATGCCATTCTTTTAATTGGCATAGATAAAATTATCTTACAGTTTAGTTTCATCCTGCATATCTCATACATTTATAATTTTAGGATTGTATAATGCTTGTGAGAAATTATATGTTTGCAGAACAAAAGGACTGGACACTGGAGAAGCTGGATCAACCCTGACAGGATTCATCCTTTCAGCTTGCTGAGACATTGACACATCTGTTCCAGCATCTTGCATGTTCCAGCATTCTGCTTGTTCCTGCCCCAACTGCTTCAATTGCTGTTTCTCATCAAAGCATGCTCGCAGGAGAGCTTTGAAGGAAGCTACTAATCTCAATTGGTCCAGCATTTTAGACTGTTACAAACAGGACTTCTATTAAGCCTGAACATTTTCAACATTCAAAGACTAGACCACAAATGTTAATGCTTGTTTATTTAATAATTTTTCCTAATTTCCTTTGGGCCCCCTAACAAGATTTCTGCATGTCCAAAAAGTCAGCTAGAAAAAAATTCATGAGAATGATATCCAGTTTTCTTTAAGGGGGTTGGATGGGTTTTTGGTTGTTTTCTGTGGCTATGAAGGTTTATTGTCATTGAGGGATGGGTATAAATTATTAATGGTCTTATTCAGAGAGAAAACAAGATTAGATTCAGGGATTTCTCTTCTTTTTTCTTTTTCTATTCTCTTTCTTTCTTAGATAAGGATAAAAGGGGTTGAAAAGAAAGAAAGGGGAATACAGGAATATTATAGGAATAATAAGACAAAAGGTAGATTATTGAATCTACTCAACTTAAGGCTTTATTTGTTATTCTCAAATAAGGTTATTTTTAAACTCTGGTATAGGAGTTCGCATATTGATGTAAAAGTAAGTCTATTTTAAATATATTGGTAAATTTTAGTATATTGATACAAATTCAATGCTTTTACTTCCAATACTTTTAAACTGCTATTACAAACTGTTTAGGGTATTAGGTAATGCAAGTTAATTGCTAGTTAATCAACTCATAGTTATGTCAGACACTAGTCTAATTTATCACAGGAGTATACATCCTAGGTTTAACAGATAGATATGATTCTGTAGACAGGTCGATTACATAAAGATAGGTAAGTCTTCAAAAACTTCAGAGACCTACAGAATATGGCATTTTAAAATGTCTCTATTATTTTAAAGATTCTTGACAATGAGACAGGTCATCTCCTGGCAGCACCCCGCCTACCTAAAAGAAGATAATGAGCATCGAAGAACCTCCATATGGAGATGGCTTCAAATGTGGCAAATGAGCCACCTGGGCAAAAAGAAAATTCCCTCATTTCTCGACAGATAGAATTCTGCCAAAAATTGGCAAGCTTAAATGCAGGACAAGTCAAACTCTGCCAAGACAGGGTAAGCAAGTCCTAAATAGTTCCTGCTTCATATTTATGTTTGTCAAATATACTGAGCCAGAAGGCTGAAGATGATGCTCTGTTATAGAGAGTTTTGGGTGATTGTTCAGGCAGCAAACTGTCTCTGTCAGTTTTTTGGGTTGTTTTGTTTTGGAAGCTTCTAACATGTGCTTCCTATTTACTTTAATAACTAATTTTATTCCTTCTCAAGTCTCTGATGGAGTTGAAGACCAAATAATTATAGTGCCGCAATTAAGCTTAAGTTGTTTAGACTTTAAGAAAGAGCTTTTATATAGTTAATACCAATAAGGATAAAAGTTAATTTAGGTATAGAACTCTAAACTTATCAAGATAGGATAATCAGATACTTTCTCTTAAGTTGCCAAATACACATGGACTGGACATTGCACATGTAAATCTTACCTAATAGTTTTCATAATTTTATAATTATTATTATACTGAAAGAAAAAGAGACTTTTATTGGACTTAAAGGGGGAAACGTTGGTAGATGTTCTTGTGGAATGCATACAATTTACCCCTGTTCATTCAAATGCTGATTTCCCTACCCTACTATCTGGTTTCAATCCGGACATTGCATTGTGATGTTTATTCTAAGCATCACCTGCCTAAAGTTTGTGTAAACATGCCACCGTATGTTCTCTGTATTTTCAATAAAACAACCAGCCAATGCTGAGCAATGGAGAGAATAGGGTGGGACATTCTGGTCTGGAGGGGAGGAGAAAGAAGTGAGTGGGAGGGTTGGAGAAGAAAGATTGGCAGGACAGGACTCGGAACCATGAGGAGAGATGAACCAGACCCAAGATATGACTAAAAGCAAGTATAATGTGTAAAATATGAATGGTAGGAAACTATGCGGGCTTGGAGGATGGAGTAATCATTGCCCAGCATTGTGCTCTAGGTTAACTAAATATATCCTAGTCCCTGTGTGGTGATTTGGGTATACAGTTGGTTTAGGAATAGCCACTGTTTAACTAAAAGATGAACCAACAGTAAATATTAATAATCAACAGCATTGTATACTTAGTGCCAGATCTTTTTTTCATTAATTTATTTAATCACTTTACGGCCTGATTTCAGCCTCTTCCCTCCTCTTCTCCTAGTCCCATCTTACAACCCCTTCTTCCACTCCTCCCCTTCTCTGAGAAGAGGAGCTCCCCCCCCCCATGGGTACCAACCCACCCTGGCACATCAAGTCCCAGTAGGACTAAGTTCATCCTCTCCTACTGAGGCCAGGTAAGGCAGCCCAGCTAGGGGAAAGGGATCCAAAGGCAGTAACAGAGAACCTCTACTCCAACTGTTAGGGGACCCAAATGATGACCAAGCTGCACATCAGCTACTTATGTGTAGGAGTCTAGATTCAGCCCATGCATGCTCTTTGGTGGTAGTTCAGTCTCTGTGCCCCCATGAGCACATGAATTGGTTGACTTTGTAGGTCTTGTGGTGTCCTTGACTCCTCAGTTCTTCTCCCCACTCTTCCACAAGGCTCCCTGCCTATTGTTTGGTTGTGGGTCTCTGCTTTTGTTTCCATCAGCTGCTGAATGAAGTCTCTCAGAAGATAGTTATGCTAGGCTCCTGTCTGCAGTCATAGCACAGTATCATTAATAGAGTCAGGGGTTGGTTCTTTCTCATGGAGTGGGGCTCAAGTTGGGCCAGTCATTGGCTGACCATTCCTGCAATCTCTGCTCCATCTTTATTTCAACACTTCTCTTAGGCTAGTTCCCAATCTTTGTTATTGTTTTGTTTTGGTGTTTTTTTGTTTTGTTTGAGACAAGGTTTTTCTGCATACTCTGGCTCTCCTGGAACTTACTCTGTAGACTAGGCTATCATCAAACTCACAGAGATTTCCTTGCTTCTGCTTCCCGAGTGCTGGAATTAAGGATGTTTGCCACCATGTCTAATAAAGGACTGCCCACCGTGTCCATGTTCCAGATTTTATAGTCATCTCTGGAAATAAAATAAATTACCACTTTACGATTATCTGAAGCAAAAGGGACAGTAAATTACCTCCACTCCTATTGGGAGTGGTCACAGCAGGGATTGTGGATCTGGGAGGAACAGCCACTCACCCAACACATCAAGGCTGACCTGACCCTGGCACTGGGCAGCACTGAACAACTCCAGACTCAGCTGGACTGCCTGGCAGCAATTGTAGCACAAAACGGATGGGGATTAAATCTTATTAAGGCAGAGAAGGAGGAAATTGCTGCATTGGGGAGGAGTGTTGCTTCTACATGAATTTGTCTGGTGTCTGAGGGAGAATGCCAGACAGCTAAAAGAAAGAACAGAATCGTGAGCCAGATCCTCCACCCCACCCCCACCCCAGGCTAGACTGGGCACTCAGGAAAGAAAACAGAGGATAGCCTCCCGTATTGGGCCTTCTTTCTTCAAAACTCTCTGAGGCCCTCCCCTGTCCTGTGTCTGTCCAGCTCAATTAAATTCTGTCTGTCTATCTATCTATCTATCTATCTATCTATCTATCTATCTATCTATCTATTATGTATACAATGTTCTGCCTGCATGTGTGCCTGCACGCCAGAAGAGAGTACCAGATCTCATTATAGATGGTTGTGAGCCACCATGGGGTGGATGGGAATTAAACTCAGGATTTCCAGAAGAACAGCCAGTGCTCCTAACCGCTGAGCCATCTCTCTAGCACACAATACTATAAGTCTTGCAGTGGTTGGATCTTTCCTTACTATTCTCCTGATCCTCCCTTTGAACAGAAAATATTTACAATATGTACATAGCAAGTCACTGTTTCAAAAGGGGAAGGAGGTTTGAAGAGAAGGCAGGGGAGAGGGAGAAAAAGGTAGGAGGGAGGAGAAGGAAAAATGAACACCCTAAAAGAAAAAAAAAATTTTTTTTATTTGACTGCCCTCCATCATTTCACCTTCTTGATTTGGTGGGCTGGTGAGTCTGGGAACTCTTCTCCCACAGTGGCCACCAGAGGAGGTTCCATCAAAGTCCCCCTGGAGGAAACGAATATGAGGATAGGAAAATGGATAAAGGTAGCCCATAACCTATACCCCTTGTCAAGGACAATTCCTGGAGAAAAGCTGTGTCTGCAAAGACTGATGGACTAGAACTGTGGTACTGTGGAGAGCTCCAAAGAGCTAGCTTTAGCCTGGAACAGCCATTTCTTGGTCACCTCTTTGTTGGAATTAACATCCTATGATAAGAGATTAAAAGAAAAATCTTTTGCAATCTATTGACTTAGCAGACCCCTACTGTGTTGGCTAGATTTATATCAACTTGATACAAACTATAGTCATTTTGGAAGAGGAACCTCAGCTGAGGAAATGCCCCCACTATGTTGACAGGCAAGCCTGTATTTTGTCCTCTTTTGTTAATTAATTTTTATTTTTTATATTAATTACAGTTTATTCACTTTGTATCCCAGCTGTAGCCCCCTCCCTCATTCCCTCCCAATCCCACTCTCCCTTCCTCATCTCCTACCATGCCCCTCTCAAAGTTCACATATAGGGGAGGCCCTCCTCTCTTTCCATTTGACCCTAACCTATCTGGTCTCATCGGGACTGGCTGCATTATCTTCCTCTGTGGCCTGGTAAGGCTGCTCCCCCGCTCAGGGGGAGGTGCTCAAAGAGCAGGCCAATCAGTTCATGTCAGAAACAGTCCCTATTCCCATTATTAGGGAACCGACTTGGACACTGAGCTGCCATGGGCTACATCTGTGCAGGGGTTCTAGGTTATCTCCATGTATGGTCTTTGGTTGGGGTATCAGTCTCAGAAAAGACCCCTGGGCCCAGATTTTTTGGTTCTGTTGCTCTCCTTGTGGAGCTCCTGTCCTGTCCAGGCCTTTTTATCTCCCCCTTCTTTCATAAGATTCCCTGCACTCTGTCCAAAGTTTGGCTATGAGTCTCAGCATCTGCTTTAATACCCTGCTAGGCAGAGTCTTTCATAGGCCCTCTGTGGTAGGCTCCTGTCCTATTCCCTATTTTCTCCATCTTCCAATGTCCAATCCATTTGCCTTTCTGAGTGAGGACTGATCATTTTACCCAGGGTCCTCCTTCCTGCTTAGCTTCTTTAGGTGTACAGATTTTAGTACGTTATATGTCTAATATCTTATATCTCTAATATCCATTTATAAGTGAGTATATACCATGTGTGTCTTTCTGCTTCTGGGATACCTCACTCAGAATGATCTTTTCTAGTTCCCACCATTTGCCTGCAAAGTCCATGTGGATCAAAGACCTCAACATAAAAATAGACACACTAAATCTGTTAGAAGAAAAAAGTGGCGAAAAGTCTTGAACTCATTGGCATAGGAGACAACTTGCTGAACAGAACACCGACAGCACAGGCTCTAAGATCAACAATCAATAAATGGGACCTCATGAAACTGAAAAGCTTCTGTAAAGCAAAGGACACTGTCATCAAAACAAAACAACAACCTACAGACTGGGAAAGTATCTTCACCAACCCTATATCTGACAGAGGGCTAATATCCAGAATATATAAAGAACTCAAGAAGTTAAAAAGCAACAAATCAAGTAATCCAATTAAAAAATGGGGTACAGAGCTAAACAGAGAATTCTCAATAGAGGAATATCGAATGGCAGAGAAACACTTAAAGAAATGCTCAACCTCCTTAGTCATCAGGGAAATGCAAATCAAAACAACGCTGAGATTTCACCTTACACCCATCAGAATGGTTAAGATCAAAAACTCAAGTGACAACACATGCTGGAGAGGATGTGGAGAAAGAGGAACAGAACCCTCTTCCATTGCTGGTGGGAATGTAAACTTGTACAACCACTTTGGAAATCAGTCTGGCGCTTTCTCAGACAATTAGGAACAGTGCTACCTCAAGGTCCAGCTATACCACTCCTGGGCATATATCTAAATACGCTTAGCTATACAACAAGGACATTTGCTCAACCATGTATGTAGCAGATTTATTTGTAATAGCCAGAACCTGGATGTCCATCAACGGAGGAATGGATACAGAAATTGTGGTACATTTACACAATGGAATACTACTCAGCAATTAAAAACAAGGAAATCGTGATTCATCTTCTTGAGTGCTATGGGAGGGTCCAGTTCACTGTGGGTGGGGCCACCCAGAGCTGATGGTCCTGGGCTCTATAACAAAGCAGACTGAGCAAGCCAGTAAGCAGCACTCCACCTCCAGGCTCCTGGCTGCTTGACTTCCGCGCTGACTCCCCTCAGTGATGGAATGTTAGCTGGAAGTGTAAGTGACATAAACCCCCTTCTCCCCAAATTGCTTTTGGTCATGATATGTATCACAGCAATAGAAATTCTACCTAAGATGCTGTGGTGGTTTGAACTGGATAGGGTGTCTCTTCACAGCAGTAAGACCCCCACTAAAGCAAACACCTAGCTACCACCAACCCAAAGGCTAAGAATGTCATCAGATAGCATCTTGGACCTATGAAAAAGCTTCCTCCGTTTTGCTGTACCAGGCTCTCTTGTGTGCCCACCCAGTGTATTTTAAACCTGTCTTAATTTAAGATGTTCTTTGTTCTGTAAAACTATAAAACTTCATGAAACTGCTTCCACATTGGAAGATGGAATTTAGGGCAACCAAAATTTGTGTTTCTTGGCCATAGTCACTCAAAATGGCTTCAGAATGAACTCTCCTCTTGGTACTCTTTTTTTTTTCTCTCTCTCTCTCTTTTGTTTTGTTTATTTTGAGACAGGGTTTCTCTGTAGCCCTGGCTGTCCTGGAACTCACTCTGTAGACAAGGCTGGCCTTGAATTCATAGAGATCCACCTGCCTTCCTCCTGAGTGCTGGGATTACAGGTGCCACCACTACCTCCTGGCTTCCTCTTATTACATTTAAGGTGAAAACTATGTTGTTTTTTTTCTTGTTGACAGTTTTCCTCTAGCATTTTCTCTGTGTTTTCCTGGACTCCATTTAGTGAACACTGGACATTTGGATCTTATTTTGTTTTTTATTTGTCCTTTCACATTTTCTTTTTAGTCTGTTCTGAGACCTCTCTCTCTCTTTCTCTCTCTCGGTTTTTTGAGACAGGGTTTCTCTGTGTAACCCTGGCTGTCCTGGACTCGCTTTGTAGACCAGGCTGGTCTCGAACTCAGAAAGATCCACTTGCCTCTGCTTCCTGAGTGCTGGGATCACAGGCGTGCATCACCATGCTCTGCTGATATCTTCTCTTTTATTTCATTTTTTGTACATTTTATTTCAGCTAATGTTGTTAGTTACTAATAACTTTATCTAAGTTTAACTTTAACTAAGTTTTTCAGATCAACCTATTTGCAAAGTTTTGAGTCACTTTCCTCCACTCCCTGATTATCTTTGTCCCCTGTAGAGTTATTTTCTGTGTCTACATATGTTGCTGTTTCTTTTTCAGGGTACTACTTTACTAATAGCCTAGTGGCCAAACTTAAAAAAGAGAGTCTGCGGTTAGGTGGTGGCGACACACGCCTTTAGTGTGAGTTCAAGGCCCGCCTGCAGAGAGAGAGAGGTGGGGGACTGTGTAACTGGGTGCCTCAGCTGTGAGAACTATGAACTGGTGCTCTGGAGAGGTACAGAAAGGTTAAAATTAATTTTTAGCTCGAGGCCACCTGTTGTTCGGATTGGCCTTTCTTTTGGGGCACCAAGCTGAGGACAGAAGCCCCCAGACTCTTTAGTACAAATTGGTATGAGATCACTATTGACTTTTGTCTGGGAGTGACTGAAAATGAGGGAAAAAGGTGAGGGAAAGCACAGGGCTACTATTACTCTTTCAGAGACTGCCTGATTCATGTGGGTTGGTAAAGCTTTCCTCTCCAGCCTGCTGTTTATCTGAGACACCCTGACTCTCTCATCCCTCTCTGGTACCCGCTTACTTCGTCCTCAGAGTTTTTTGACTATGAGTTTATTCCTTTTAAGTTTTCTTATATAGGGTCTCATTTTGTCCAGGCCTAGGACTCTACACCCAGACCTAGGTGTAGACCTTGCTGGCCTTGGACTTACAGAGACCCATCTGCCTCTGTCTCTCCAGTGCTTGGGTTAAAAACATGCCCTGCCCACCTGACTCATTTTAATATTTTTATTCAGGCTATACAAAAAGTTAAAGAGGTCACGACAGAGTGTACCTGAGTAATTAAAACAAATTACACATATTGGGCCCAGTTAAGAGCATTTGTTACTCTTTCAGAGGACCAGAGTTTGGTTCCTGGTACACAATATGGTTGCTCACAACCATCTGTTCCAGGGAATCTGACACCTTTTGATGTACGTATGAACTTGCAGGCAAAACACTCATATAAAGATAAAATAAAATAATTATGTAAAAATGTTTTCAAATAAAAAGAAACGAACAAAAAGCCCTACGCATACAATCTTCTCAAGAAAACAAAGAAGCACAAATACACTTAGTGTTTGTTACTTCAGAAGTAACACATCTGTGCAAACCCTTATAACCTGATGCATTCTTTACGTTAAGTAGCTTTTATTGCTTAAAAGAATACACAAGTAGTTGTGCATGGTGGCACACGCCTTTAATTCTAGAGCTGGGAAGCAGAGGCAGGGGATCTCCGTGAGATCAGGGCTAGCCTCCTCTACATAGGGATTTCCAGGCCATCCTGGGCTGCATAGCAAGACCTTGTTCTCAAAAACCAAAAACAAACAAAAACAAAACAAAAAACAATAAAACATGCAAAAAATTGCCTTTTGTAAAAATGCAAACACAAAGTATGGTGAATTGCTTTCACAGGCTTAGGCAACCTAACCCTAACCCTAACCTGGTTGCCCTCCAAGGACGGCTGCTGTAAGTGACAGGCTCAGACCGTTCCCAGCCATCTCTCCATCCACCCTCCTGGTTATGGGTCTATCCTTTTCAGGCACACAGAGCTTGATTTTCTGTATTCTGAGTCCTTTGTCATTTGTCCAAATGTCAGATTTCTTTCTTCAGCTGTAGATGTAACAGTTATCATTCTTTTTCCTACCCATCGACATAGAAGTAGTTTAAAGTTTTTCTCTTTTTCTTAAAAGACAAAAATCTATTACTTTCTTATTTCACGAACCTTTAACATATGTCCCACTCAAACTGAGAAGCCCTCATCACAGCTATAAAGAAATCCAACAAATCAAACTGAAAAACTTAATTGGATAAAATACAACAAGCTAAATAATCATATATAACATATGATAATATTTAGAAATATAGTCCAAGACTTTATTAAAATTGATACTATCTTATTCTAGCTCACTTATGATGCAGAATTAAATTTCACTTATTTTGCTTATAGTGAATAAACCTTCACATTTTTTTTTTTTTTTTGAGACAGGGTTTTCCTGTGTAGACTTGGCTTACCTGGACTTGATTTGTAGACTGGGCTTTCTTCTAACTCTTGAAAATCTGCCTGCCTCTGCCTCCAGAGTCCTGGGGTTAAAGGTGTGTGTCACCATCCCCAGCCCTTTTCACATTTTCTTAAACACTCTTAACAAACACCCAAGTTTGAAATGTTCCTCTTTCTCCTGCTGTTCCCTTCCTGCTGTATTGTTTTTCTTAGTTTGTTCCTCACACACTAGGCTCTTGTTTCATAGCATTCTTTTTGTTCTGTTTTTCTGCCTTGCAGTTCTTAAAATCTCTCCCTGGGTCTCATCAGGCTAGGCAGATACCCCTACTGAGCAGCCTCACCTTCGACTCCGGATAGTGCCTGCAGCTACCGAAGCAACACTGTTCTGGTAAGTAGGCCTGGCTACCTGTTAAATACTTCAGGAACTTCTTCAGGTTTCTGGATCTGATTCTGAACGATCATTCTATGATAAATTAATAAGTAGAAGTAATGCTGCAGCTGGGAATTACAAGTAACCAGCCAATGGCCAGGGATAAGAAACGGAGGTCTATCCTAAAGGCCTGGGTCCAGATAGCAGAGTCATTTCTTCCTGTGGGCTACGCTGGGTGGTGGGGAGTGGGTCAGGGGTCTGCCAGGAAGGAGTTCTCATTTATTTGCTCAGCTCTAGGAGATACCATCACATTCCTATTGGGTTGTGCAGATTGAGTAACAGAGCAGGTAGCAGTGGCCCTGAGGAACTAACTCTCAGTGGGCTGGGGCCAGCTGACACATGCCACTTAGGGTTCCAAGGAGCCAAACTTCCCATTCACGCATGGCTGATGCACTTGTGTCTAAATGTGGTGCTGCCAGGGCCTCGGGCCAGCTGCAGGGCAGGAAATAGAATGTCCCCTTCCTTACCGCTGAAGGCAGTCTGTGCATGATTTATGCCGGGGCCAATGAAAAAGCTCAAAGGGACAGCCAGCTGAGGGAGGGAGACCAGGAGGCGGCTTACACAGCTCTTGCTTGGGGTTATAACTGTTGAGGAGCTTCATACCTGCTGAGGTCTAAGGGCATCTATCTGCCTGTAAGATGGAGATATTCGCACATCTCACTGGAGACTTAGGAAAACAATGTTTCTGACTCACCATTTGGGATCCACGGTTGAAGGCGCTATTCAAGTTCAGGTGATAAATTTACTCTGTGTTTGTGTTTTTAGCAGTGTATGGGGTGCATGTGAACTCTCCAGAAAATGCTTTCAGAGTCTGGTTTTAAAAAACAACAACAACAAAATGAACAGCTTGTTGGTCTTCAGTGCACACATTTGTGTGTAGTTTGACCAGGTTTGGGGAAATTGCACATGTAACTTGGAATTCATAAAAGTGTTTTTCAAACCTGTTACTCTGATTAGTTATACAGATGCTTAGATCATTAGAAAATGTGGTAGCTGGTGACTGTTCCCAAATGTTCACTAACTTTGCTTTATAAAAACAATTCCCAAATAACCATACTTTGTAGGTTAGGAATTTGTGCATGGAATCAAGAACCTTTCTTCCTAGGTTGAATCAGAGTCTATTTAAAAACAAACAAAAGGGCAGACAGCTAGTATCATGGCTCATGCCTGCAATATCAGTTAGTACTTGGGAAACCAAGGCAGGAGGATTGCTGTGTGTTTGAAGCCAACCTGGACCACATATGGAGTTAGCTTAGGTTAACTTAGGTTATAGAGTGAGGGGAAAAAAGTACCAACCAAACCCCCCAAATCGTTTTTCTTTCTCTCTTGAGATTTTCTCTCCTTGCTGCTTTTGAAGAATTTTGTTTGGCTATGAGACCAAGCAACTGGTCTCACGTGTGATCACCACCCAAGACTTAAAATGTGTCCTGATGCCATAAGTGGCTTTGGGTCAGGCCCTTTTAATCACTTTATCATGGTACTTCCCACCTCAAGAAATTCTGTGGGTGGTTATCTGCCTCAATGCTTTCGGTCTAGATATTTCTCCTAATGTTTCAACTCATCCTGTGGTATCTATGGAGCTTTTGCTGGCACCTTGACCCGCAGACAGGTCCTAAGTAGACATCCAATGTTGGCAGCTCTTCCTGGAGTTTTGCTAGCCCTGTCTCCATTAGAATTGTCTCTCCTTGGCCTCTTATATCATCCTTCAAGGCTCAGCTTAAACCTTGCTTTCTCCAGAAACTCCCTTCAAACCCTTTGCTTGCTCTTTCACAACGGCACTTCGTAGCTACGTTTCCAGAAAAGTTGTGGGAGCCCAGCCAACTGCTGGGCCATTCCTTCTCATGACTCTGGATGACCCTTTGTGTCCCACTACAGATGCTTTCTGAACCCCATCCTCACTGTCCTCACAGGACAGGGCTTTCTGAGGGTCTGTCTGTCCTCAAATCCCACACCTGCTTGGTGTCTTCAGCTCCTCGTCTTCTTTTCCTGTTCTTAAGACTCACCGGGATGAGCCAGGAGCCTCTTCTACAGACCTTCAGTTCCCTCTGATCTCTTTCTCTCTGTCACACACACACACAGGTCTAGGTAAAGAGGAAAGTCTGTAAACAGACAAAAATGAAATTCCTTTTATCAGACACAGGCAGGCTGGAAATACTTATTTTGTACAATTTCACCTGTTGGAGGACCCTGCTGTAGAGGTTGCCGTCCTCCCAGTCAGGACAGCCTTTCTGAGCTCCGCATAGATGGAGGACTCCCTCCCCCAAGCAGGGCCTCCTGCTCTCCGCCTCACCTCCTCTGGAGAGTGTCTTTAGGCATAGATGCCTCTCACCATAACTGATATATGGCCTTTGGCACAGTTCCCTGCTAGCTCTCCCTTCGCCTATAGGATAGTTAGGAACCTGCTGCCAGACGCAAATCACGAAGCCTTGGAATTCCTAGTTTCAACCAACTATGTTCACCTATCCTGGGAGCCTCCCACCAACTTCCCAAGGACCATAAAGTCTTTGTTCACCCCAAATAAAGGGGAGCTGTCTCACTGAAGTGGTGTCTGGAGGCTGTTCCACTGTACTCACAGACTTCTGAGCCCTGCACCCTGCTTCTGCTCCTTTTGCCCTCATGGGCTGGTGGCCAGCAGCTCCCCCAGGGAGGAGGAGACCCACATTTACCCCATCACACTCATGTCCTTTGCATATGTGAATGGCTGTGATAACTAATTTTGGTTGTCAGCTTCACACACCTGACAGAGGAGCCTCAGCTAAGAACTTACCTCCATCAAGATTAGCTTGTTGGCATTTCTGTGGGGGCAGTTTATTGACTGCTAATTAATGCAGTAGGGCCCAGTTCACTGTGAGGGGTGTCACCTCTGGGGAGGTGGACTACAGCTATATAAGCAAAGGGACTGAGCAAGCCGTGGGAGCAAGCCAGCATGAAATGTTCTTCAAGTTCCTACCCTGAGCTCTTGTCTTGTTTTTCTTTAGTGCTGACTGTAAGCTGGAAGCTGAAATAGACCCTTTAACCCCCCAAAATTGGGTTTGGTCATTCTGTTCATCATAACAACATAAACAAGACTAGGACAGAATTTGGCACCTAGAGTTGGGTGTTGCTATAATGGACCCGTCGTTGCGGGGGAGGACTGTGGAAATGTTTGAAGATTTGGGTTGGAGAAGGCAGAACCTAATGAGCTGATGTGGGAACTTGGGATGTGGCGCTGAGGGCAATGTAGATTATGGAGGCTTATGGAGTCTCAGAATGAAGTTTGAAAATTTCTTCAAGGTTCTGTCAGGGTCATCCGTGTGATGTTTTGAATTAAGAATCTGTACTGTTTGATCCTGTGGGCTGAAGAATTAGGGGCGATTAACAAGAGGGCAGCACCACTGAAGGAAAACCCAAACAATCGAGGCCGATTACCTGGGCCTGAAACACCAGCCGTGATAATAAGAGACCGGGCTCACTGAGGTGAAATCTTCTGGGAAGTGTTTCCTCGTGCTCAGCACACAGACGCTGTGGTCCAGGGGAGGCCAGGGAAGCAAGTAGCTCGGTAATCTGTTAGAGTCTCCCTCCTGTATGGCACTGGTCCAGGAGGCACGAAGGGGTCATGGAGAGCAGCTGGGACTTGGCACCATGTGGCAGCATGGCGTTCTGCAGAGGGCCATTAGGCCATTATTGAAAGTGCTGCCTCAGTTGCAGAGGAGACACCCAAATGAAAGAGGCAGGGACATGTGCCTGAGCCTATAAGGCATGACGTGTGGATTGCTGATTGCAGATATGTGGGACTGCCCAAGTCCTCTGGGTCCCAGAGGGTCATGGGTCTCGACACTGCACACAGCTTTTTACACTGTTAGATTTTGGTTCTGCTTTATTTTTAATTCGATTGTAACTGTGCTCTGGTTCTGCCATCTAGGGATAAAAAGTGTACAACTTATTTTGGATTTTACAGAAACCCACAGTTAGGAGAATTTGTTTTTTGTTTTTTTTTTTTTAAAGAGACATTCAATTTTTAACGTGTTGAGGTTTTTAAAGACTGAGTGACTTTTGAAACTGTCCTGTGTTTTATACTGTGATATTGATATGAGAGCTTGGGGATATGGAAGTTACAGTTTAACAGCGATGTGTTTGTGTGCCAAGTTGCAATGGCTAACCTCCCTCGGTTGTCAGCCTGACACACCTGGAAGAGGGTACTTTAACCAAGACAGTACCTCCATCAGATTGGCCTGTGGAGCATTTTCTCGATTGCTAACTGACGTAGGAGGGCCCAGCCCAGTACTGGGGCAGGTGGGTCTGGGCTACGCAGAGGAAATAGAGCAGTAAGCAGCCTTCCTCTGTGGTTTTTGCTTCACGCTCCTGTCTTGGATCCCCTCAATAATGCATTATAGCCTGTACGCAGAAACCTACTCTCTCTTCCTCTAGCTGCCTTTGGTCAGGGTCTCATCACACTTTATCTGTCATCCTGCTGCGTCATCCTTACTCCCATCTGGACTTTGGAGGTTTTCTTATACAAGTAGAGAGAGCAGCACTTGAGCTCACAAGTAAATACAGTCAAGGAGCTTAAATAAGATTCCATCTAAAATAGTCTAATATCAAAGGTCTACAGGTCGTAATCTGACTAGAATTAGCCCTAGCAGATGAGGCCTTCAAGCAATGTGTATATTGGGATAGAGGTCTACAGAAAGTCTTCCCTCTACAGTGAATATCGGCTTCAGGGGTGGAGAGGCCCAGCTCCCCCTGACTCACTGTGAACCTCCATCAATTCAAGAGTCAAGGTCCTAATCTTCCTCCTCAACTGAGCGGCAACTGCGAGGCACATCTGAAAATGTGCTACAATGGAGGCGCCTGTGAAAACGTGCTGCAGTGATGGTGTGAGCAGGCAGGGGGATAGACAGGCAATTGTCACCATGAACTGGTTGGCCCAGTTCTAACTTGTAAATTTATGTGGGGTTTTGGGATTGGCAGTTGGTGAATACAGCCCCCTAGACACAAATGCAGCTTCTCGATGGACAGCGGGAAGTTTTAGATGACTAGAATATAATCGCCCAAGTTTAAATTTAAGTTTTCCTGTGTACTTTAGAAATGTCCTTGATTCTTACAAGCCCGAGTTGGTGTTTAAAAATGAGGATAACGGCTCCTTTCTCCTAGACTTGTTGGGAGGGGCAAATAAAGTAATTTGTATAGAGATGTACCAATGCCTGGCACATAAAAGTGCCAGTGTCTGCCAGCCAGTTAAATGTGTTTGCTTTTCAGTAAACACATTTAATAAGTAATGAATAAGTAAACGTATTACTACTCATTTGGATTTGGTTCCTGGTGGTCCTTTTTGTTTTCTTCCAGTGTCGCAGGCTAACTCCATCTGGCCTTGCTGGGGCAAGGGATTATTTAACTAGGGATGCAGGGAAGGAAGAAAAGAAATAAAAGGGTTTCAATCACAGGTAAGATGGCTGAATGCAGAAGACTGGAGGCAAATCCACCGACCACCAAAGGGCTGGAGGGGACCTCACACCCAGGTAAGGTGTTAGCACAGCTGTTCCTCCCACTCAGCTTATTCAGAGGGGCCAGTTTGTTTGGATACTGTTTACAGATTCATCCTGTCAGGCTTTGCGAGAGCTTCAATTCTCTTTCTGGGGCTGCTAAGATGTGTCAAGTTGTAGACCCCCCTTTTTTTTCTGTGAAAGAATTAGAAACCAATATTGATATCTGTGAGTCCCCTCCCTTATAGCCACAGATGACTGTCAGACTGTTAGAGCTCAGGCTGTGTCCCACAGGCCCATCTGACACGTGTAGCTGCCCCTGAGATCTCTCAGCCCACAGACCAGGTCTGTGATCTCTCTAAGGGCATCAGTTTAGTCTCTGCCAGTCACCTGCTGTGTGGTCTACAGAACCCCTTTCCCTCTGCACCATCTGAAGTTTCTCTTGCCTTCCTACGGGCACTCTGAAAGTCTTGAGGCACTGCTTTCTCCCAATGCCTGAGTCCTTACAGAATCTATACTTGGTTATGGCCTCCTGAGTCCTTTTATTTGGAAAGGTAATTGCTGGATCCTTCTAGCCCAGAGGTGATCGATGAGGCACCCAGCCAGGATGTGAGCAGCCTTGTAGAAGAAAATTAGGGCCTCTGACCCATTCTGGCACTGGTTGAGACCTTCTCTAACCCAAAAGGCTGAAGAGGAGGATTTCCAGTTCATCTAGGTTTGCACCAGATTCTGAATTGAGTGTTTCAAGTCAGCCCAGCCCAGCCCCAGGACTCCCCTCCTTTTCTCCTCACTCTTTGGACTACATGCTGTTTGTTTCACAATTAGACAGTCTGCTAAGTGATGCAGGAAGTAGGGAAGGCAGATACAGCTCAGGAAAGCAGATAACCAAGTGAAGCCTCTGGATGCTTCTGGGGCCTGGGCAGGGTCAAAGATAAGCGGAAATACCAGGCTTATCGCTAAGCCTGAGCTCTTCCAGAGAAGGGCCAGCCAGCCAGCCCACCTCATTCCCAGGCTTCCACATAGTTGAGCAACATCCATCTCCAGGCAAAGTAAACACGACTTGGCTACTGTGGCCACAGGATGGGAACTCTGTGCCCTGTCCCAGCACTGTGCAGGCCCAGCACCAGAGGCCAGCATCGGGCATCACATTACACCCAGATATTTGCGGTAAGGTGGCACCAAGCCATTATGCTTTGAAGTTAGAGCCTGAGGAATAATTGGTAAGGTCGTAGGACCAAAGGAGACAATGACAATTGTTCCTGAGGTCTCTGCCCTCTTGGACAAAGAAATGCAGTCAACAGAAGCTTAGATTGATAGGTACAGTCTGTGGCTAGCCATCTTGTGCCTTCCTCGCTACTAGCAGGGTGTAAAGGACAGGCAATGTCAGCGGTCAACTAACCCTCAAGTGTGCATTGGGCTGTGTGACTTTCTGAGACTGCTTTTCCTTTGCTTTCCTTTCTCCACTAAGCTTAGCTGCACAGAGAACATGCATGTATCTTCTAAGCATGTGCCATGTCATGGTGGGTATGAAGGGCACAGGTGGGTGTAGGGCAGACTGATTGGAAACTGAGGAACTAGCCTCTCTGCCTGTACAGCCGCTGCTTCGTTCTTGGGCTGACAGCTTCAGGCAGGAGGTGGAGGGGCAGTTTTAATCTCTACAATTTAAAAATATTAGCTGTGGGCTGGCACTGTACAGGTGTTGGGCTGACGTTCATGGTCACCACATTGTGTCACAAGCCTCCTGTGAGGGAGAAAAACGACACTGGCACACAGGTGAAGTGGTCTCCAGCCATGCAGCTGTCCCTGCGGCTTTGGTGAGGCGCATTCTCTGGGCATCTGCTTCTTTCGCTTGGAAAAAAAAAATCTCTTAATTTTTGAATTGATTAGAATTAGGACCCTTCTCTGCCATATGCACTATTGTTATAAATGTACAAAAAAAATAGGGGTGCCCTGTGTTCTGCTTCTCAGATGTGTGCCTTGAGTTCCCAGTAACAGACCTCTTTTCCCACAGATGACTTCGGAACTTTCAGTGATTCTTTTATTTGCCCGAGTCTGTTTGTTGTTAGCTCCATCCCTGGACTTCCTCTTAGATAAATAGGTGAGACTTACCCAGGCTTTCAAGCTGGTCCTAAACGTGTACATTGCTGCTTTTGCATAATACAGCATTTACTTCATTAGGGCTATAAATATTCATCGCTAAATCAATGACTGTACTTTAATATCATTCTTTCTTGTAAGACTGTCTTCCTGGAGGGTTTCTATTTCTGTTTGCTCCTTGTTTGCCGAGCCTACCACCGTCAGGCTAACCGCTGAGGGCTTCCCATGTGTCAATCACTGATAAGCCTTGTAAGGTTCAGCATTCTTCTGTAACATTCTGCCAACTACATGAAATACACATATTTTTTCTTATTACAGAACACAAAAGAAGTGCAGAAGTTCAGCAACCCTTGGCCACAGTTCTAGCTAATAATTGGGAGAAAGGCAGGAGTTAAATCTAGTTGGTCTGATTGTTGGCCCCAAGCTCTTAACATTTCTCACTTATCTCTAGGACTGGGAGTGTAGCTCAAAGGCAGAAAGATTGCCTAGCATGTGCAAATCACTCCCCCAACCCCCTAACAACAAAACAAAGAACTATGTGTGTGGGGGAGGGTAGGGATGGGCCTCTGGATTTTGAGACGTTCTAATGTAGTTCTGGGTGGCTTCAAGCTTGATCTGTTCATATTCCTGCCTCTACTCCCAAGTGCCAGGATTGCCGGCATGCACCACCACCCCTAGCTACCTATTTCACTCCCTTAGAGTCCTCCTTTGGGGGAATTCTTCATTCCCCTGTTTCAACTTTGTGCCTGTGTTTAAACTGTTATTTTCCCTGCTTTGCCTGGATTTCATCTTTAAAGCAGCCTCCGTAGGGAGGGTGCAATGAGGAAAGGAAACCAAAGCATGCACATTTCTACATCTTTGCACGCTACAAAACCCTCCAGCAAGGGTGCAATGTAATCAAAATTCTGAGGGGCGATGCTTCTCAATCTAGAATTCTCCATCCAGCCCACCTGTCTTCTGGTACCCAGCTGTCGGGATGAGGAGTCTGATGTCAAGCTTCGGTCGTTTGTTGTGTGATTTTGTTTTCCAATTTCCCTAAGCTTTTATTTGTGTTTTAATTAAAAATTATTTGTCTTATTTTAAAGTGTGTGTGTGTGTGTGTGTGTGTTAGGCATGTAAATAGGCATGCTGGTGTCCACGGAGACCAGAGGTGTCAAACCCTTTGAGCTGGAGTTACAGGCTGTTGGGAGCTCCTGGGTGCTGGTCCTCTGGAAAGGTAGTACAGGCTCCTACCATAGATCAGAGGGTCAGCTCTGCCATAGATTTGCATGAGGACTGAACTATTTGTCTGACAAGTTCTTGAAACTCCAGTTTATTAGATGAGACACTAGCTGGACACATAGCCTCGTGTGTTTTTGTTTATTCTCTTAAAATAATTTTTTTTTATGTGTAGGGGTGTTTTTGCCTGTAGTCTGTGCGCCACATGTGTGCTTGTTGCCAAAGGATGCCAGAAGAGGGAGTCAGATCTCCTGGAGGAGGGGTTGCAGGTGGTTGTGAAGTGCTATGGGAGTGCTAAAATCAAACAGGACCTCTGGAAGAGTAGACAGTGCTCTTAACCACTGAGCCCTCTTTTTGCTTCTTGTACATATGTCTTCATTTTACTTATTTATTTTATTTAAAATTTTAGGTTACATTTGTCTGTTTATTGTTTGGTTAATTCGTATGGGTATGTGTGCTCATGTGTGTCTGCACTCAAATGCCATGGCACACATGTGAAGGTCAGAAGACAACTTGTGGGAGTTAGTTCTTCCACCAGAAGGGCTCTGGGAGATCAAACTCAGGCTGCCAAGCTTGGCAGCAAGTGTCTCTACCCACTGACCTATGTCTTTATTTTTAGTTTCACAGTCTGAGGGAATATCTTTAAATTTTTAAAGATTTATGTTATTTTATGTATATAAGTGTTTTGCCTGCATGTATGTGTGGACCATAGATATATACATGCCTTTTATCCATAGATAGAAGAACAGGGCATCGGATCCCCTGAAACCATTAAAGATGGTTTGAGTCTGTGGGTGCTGGGAATCAAAATCAAGTCCTCTGAAAGAGCAGCAAGTGCTCTTAACAGCTGAGCCATCTCTCCAGCCTTGGGATAGTATCTTAATTTTATTTTGTAATCCATATTTTTGTATTTTTAAGATTTAGTGTTCATATTTTTTATTTTCACCGTCATTTGCACTCTGTTCTTTCTATAAGCCCTCTTCTAATTGCCAGAACAGACAGCCTTTCACACATTTTTGTGACAGTCATCTTGAATTATTCTATTTCTCATATTCTTTGTTTCCTCCTTGATTATATTTTTTCTTCATTAATCTCCTATTTTTACTGGGAGGCTTTCTCGGAATACCTCATGATCATTTTTTTGCCTCTCTGTGTTTCTGAATATGGTAGTAAACGCTGAGTGAGTGGATGAGGCTTACAGACTGCTTGGTTGTTGAAGATCATCCTGGGGGGTGTCTCTAAGGGGCCTTCTCTGTTCTGGTCCACAGAACTCTTGTGCTGAGATCAGTGACTTTCCCTAGAAGCAGACTCATTGTCAAGAGGGTACAGTTTTCTGGCCATGCCTTCTCTGGGCAGAGATGTGGGGGAGAATGAACCAAGAATGAATCCATGGGTGCTGCCATTTACCCATCAGTGTCTCAGGGATTGGGCTTCTCTGGGATTGTGTAGAGAAAGGTTCCCTTTGTTGCAGGTTAGGCAGAAGTTCTCTCTTTCTTATTTGTTTATTTTTTAGTTACTTCTCTTCAACAGCTTTCCATCTTCCAAAACTTCATTGATAACCCTTACTTACCAATGACTCACTTTCCATCCCCTGTCTTTCTTTTCCTATCACTTCTTTTCCTATCAGGTTTCTGGAGGGCAAGTGTCAGGGCATTTCACAGCCAGCAGGGAGACAATTTGCACAAAGTGAAGAATGAAACCATCTTTGTAGGCACCAGGTCAAAACTTCCAAACTTCCAGAGTCTGACCTTGTGGTTTATTCTTCTTACACATTTAAGTGTAGTAAACTTGGGGGAAAGGTTTCCATGTGACAATTATCACAACAGGGCTTTAAGCAGAGCTACAGAGACACTCCCTAACAAAGTAGCAAAGCTCCTGTGACCTTCACAATAAGAATGAGTTCTATTGACTGATAGGGCTGGGGCAAGGGCTAAGGAGGAAGGATTTGTAATATGCATAAGGATGGGTTTATTCACTGAGAGGCAAGGCTCAGGATTAGGATGTGTTCCATGCTCCCTCTCTAAGGGTGTCAGAACCTACTTCTGGGACCTGTCAGTTTCATGCACTGTGTTCCTTTCAAAGGTTCTGAGAAAGCCAACTGCTGCTCCTTCCAAAGAGGTCTCCCCATGGTCAGCTCACCCAGAGCTTGATATATTGTTATAGGAGTAGATTTGAGTTGGAGGACAGCCACAGGGACTTCCAAATTCTCATGCCTCTCAACAGTTATCATGGATAGTTACATGGAGAGAAGGCTGTAGGAAAGATATAGACAAACTGGGAACTGTACTGGTCCCAGACCAATGCCAGGCCCCAAATAACGAAGAGGTGGTCTTCCCTTGAGTGTGCCTCTTTGGTTGAATAAGTTCCAGCTGGGAAAGAGCATCCAATCTTCTAAGGCTACAACCTCTGATATGTGCACCTCTGGGCTCCTCCTCCACTCTATTCCCTAGTCTTCCTGATGCAACAAGCCAAGGCATGTTGGCCTCTCTGAGGATGCCAAGCAAACTGAAGGTGCCATTCTGCAGTCAGCTCACTTCATGGGGCTTTGGAATAGTTGTTCTTGCAGTGCTCTTGGAGACACACATGCTGTATACTCACTTATAAGTGGATATTAGACATATAATATAGGGGAGCTGCCCTAAAATCTTGCTGTTTCAGGGAGCTGTAGGGCAAATCTTTTTGCAATTTCAGTAGCCATCTTTAGAGACAGATAGTATCTGAGGCATTGCTTGTCTCCTTTGTGTTCTTTTGGACTCTCAGTATTTTTTCAGGGCTTTCTAAACCCTGGGCTTGATGGTTCCTCTTGGGGTAAGAGGGTTCAACATGGGTGATCATGAAGCAGCCAATGGTTTGTGTTGAACCTGCAGAGATCAGGGGGCTGTCTCTGTATTCTAGTGGAAACTTCATTCCATAAAAGCTTTGTTCAGCAACTGAGACAGATCTGTTTGGCTGAGGGTTCGACTTCCAGAAACTTCTCGCGGTAGCCTTTTCCCAAAGTTTGAGCCCTGAAATTCTGGCTCCCCAGGAAGAAGCAGGGGTTAATTGATGGGGAAAGAGTACTCTCCTGGCCAGATGTGGGTGACTTCTGTGGCAGGTCCTGTCCAAGAGAGGCTGGAGCATCATTCCTCCCAAATTTCTTTTTGCAAGGATACTTTATTTTTCTTTGTTGTTTGTGGGTTTTGTTCCTTTGCTTTGTTTCTTCTTCTTTTTTGTTTCATTGAGAAAGGGTGTCACTTGAACCTTCCTGTCTTAGCTCTTAAGTACTGGGAATGTAGGCATGTGCGTTATTTTGCTTGTCTTATGTGTCTTTTAAAGAAATTTTATTGTTATTGTTTTGAAGCAAGGTGTCATGCACCTCAGGCCACGTCAAAATTAATATGTAGCTAAGAATAACCTTAAACTTCAGATCCTCCTGCCTCCAGCTCCTAAGTGCTGAGATTACAGATGCAAACTATTGTTATCAGACTCAGGGTTAAAAACCAGTGTCACACTGAGCCAGTTTTGGCCACCCCTTTGTTAAGGTGATTAAAGACACCTTTAATTAATTAATAAGATTAATTAGGAAAAGAAAAAAAAAGATTTATTTAACATGGCTGCATTGGAAAGAAGGTTGTCTTAGTTAGGGTTCCTATTGCTGTCGTGAACTGCTGTCACCAAAAAGTGAGTTGGGGAGGAAAGGGTTTATTTGGCTCACACCTCCATATCGAAGTTCATCACTAAAGGAAGTTAAGACAGGAACCCAGACAGGACAGAACCTGGGGTCCGGAGCTGATACAGAGGCCGTGGAAGAGTGCTGCTTACCAGCTTACTCACCATGGTTTTGTCAGCCTGCCTTCTTACAGAACCCAAGACCAACAGCCCAGGGATGGCTCTACCACAATGGACTGGTCACTAATTGTGAAAATGCCTCACAGTTGGATCCCATTGAGTCATTTCCTCAACTGAGGCTTCTTCCTCTCTGATGACTCTAGCTTCCATCAAGTTGACACAAAACCAGCCAGTTAAAAGGACAAAGGAATCCTGTGAGCCTTATCCAAGTCTATCTTCTGGGTCTTGACATAAAACTCTAGTTTAAGTAGAGGCCGGAGTTACGAATATATAAGCAGTCCTGGTCAAGTGGTCTTCCTCATCACTTACCTGCAAATTTCTTTCTGGGAGGAAAGTTTCCCTCAGGCTGGCCTAGTCTGTAGACTTTTTCTTCCCCCTGCAAGCGGTTTCTAGGGAATATTCTAATTTCTCAGAGCTCCTTGTTTCAGAACTGAGGGACACAAAGGATCTTTAGAACGTCATCATCTCCATCAAGCCAGTTACATTCCTGCTTTCTATTTTAACATCTTGAGGTGGAACATGTCTATATCCAAGACAAATATAACCAGAATGCAAGTAGAAACCAAGGTTAGAACACATTCAGTCTATCATGTAGCCATGCATAAGCACCATTTCCTATTTCTCATGCTTGGCTTTTAGTTTCTTTTGGCAGAGCTGGCAGCAGAAGTAACTCCATCCTTTTGCTTTGAGACAGGGTATAATCATAAAGCCTAGACTTTATGATTCAAACTTAGGATCTGTAGTGGGAGGTCGTGGTGTTTTGGGTGGAGGTTTTTCCTTTCACCGTAGATCCAGAATAAAGACTAATGAGACTCATTAAATATATAAATACCTAGGCCATATAGCAGGCTCTTCTCTGACTATCTCATAACTTAAAATAACTCATTATATTAATTTGCATTCTGCCACATGGCTGGTTACCTGAGCTCAGGCACCATGCATTCACTTTCCTCACATCACATCTTATTGGCTGAATCTCCTGTGCCTGGCTCTATCACAGAATCCTTTCTGCCTGCCGATGTCCCACCTATTTCCTGCCTCAGCCATAGGCCATAGGTTGTTTTGTTTTGTTTTTTTTTTTTTTTAATTGACAGGTGTTGCATCCATACACTATACAAGGGATTCCTTCTACAGTGATCCTTCCATTTTAGCTTCCCAAGCATTGAGGTTATGGGCAAGTGCTGCTATGCCTAGGATGACTGCATTTCAGTCCTCCCAGCTTTCTCCCATTGTCTCTGAAAATTGCTCTCTGGAGACATTGCTTGATTAACCATCTGATTTTTTTTTCTGTACTGTCTCATGTTGATGGGACATTTGTCCAAGTTGGTCTGATTTGATCTCACATTGTGTGTGTGCCAGATGTCAAAAGTTTAAGTGCCACAAACCCTTTATGGCCAATTTTAAGCAACTGAGAGGTAGAAACGGAATGGTGCTTAGGTGAGCTGTACCTAGAGTTCATTCTGCGGGCATTGTGAATGCTGTCCTAGTGTCTCAAAATGCCATCCCCGTTCCTTTGTCAGAAGTTACACTTCTGTATTAAAGGACAACAATTAACCACGAGACTTTCCAGAAACACAACCATGAGGAACAACAGTTTTGCAAAAGGTTTCCATACAATCGTTCTAAAGCTTAGCGACAGGGCCAGAGAGGCAACTCAGTGCTGAAGAGTGCATACTGTTCTTGTAGAGGATCTGAGGTCAAGTCAGTGGCTCACAACCAACTAGAACTCAGATCCAGTGAGTCTGACAGCTCTGGCCCCACCAGCACATGGATTCATGTGTACATATCTCCCTTCCTACAGATCTTATGTTAGAAAAAAAAAGTTTTACAAGAACACAGTGATCAGGAGCAAATGCTTTTGCAGAATGTAAACAGACAGCAGCTGTGAAACTTACAGAAAGAACCAAAAAGAGTAAAACTAACTTGAAAGTTAAGTACTGTTTATAGATTTACAAGTGTTCTTTACCTTTCTAATCATCAGGAGGTACAGCGTGGTAGGGGACAATGTTAGGGCCTGTGTACTTGCCTTGCTGAGGAAAATATTCTTAATACAGTCAGGAATTGTCTTAGTTAGGGTTTCTATTGCTGCCATGAGACACCCAGACCAAAAAGGAAGTTGAGGAGGAAAGGGTTTATTTGGCTTACACTTCTGGATCACAGTTCATCATTGAAGGAGTTCAGGGCAGGAGCAGGAGGGCAGGAACCTGGAGGCAGGAGCTGATGCAGAGGCCATGGAAGAGTGCTGCTTACTGGCTTGCTCCTCCTCATGGCTTCCTCCACCTGCTTTCTTATAGACCTAGAACCACCAGCCCAGAGATAGTACCACCCACAGAGGGCTGGGCCCTCCCCTACTGACCATTAATTTAAAAGACACCTTACAGCCAAATCTTATGGAGTCATTTTCCCAGTTGAGGTTCTCACCATTTAGATGGCTCTAATTTGTGTCAAGTTGACATAAAAGTATCCAGCACAGGAATCACAAAACCTGGAAAAGCTAGCAGTCAATAACGCTTCTATTTTACAGAATATCATCTTTGTAAAGTGTTTCCTTAAGGCTTGTATTGTAGACTGCTTATAGAATAAATATAGAAAAGAGCCAAAACGATGAGTACCATTGCATAGAACCTTGCAGAACTCTCTTTAAATATATGAAACCAGCATCTCCTATGAAAGTAAGATTTCAAACTTTCTCTCAGCAGCGCAATGGGGCTGCATCACTGGCTAAAATTTTAGACCTCTTAAAGAGTTTGGAAGAGGGTTAGTTGTTACAGATAGATCATGTATAAGTGCATCTCATATACAATAACCTAGACTTATTTTGTCAGGGCAAACAGATATACAGCACTGTTTCAAACAGCAAGGTTGTCCAAGTGGAAGATTTTCCTCAGATGCTATTAAGTTGACTAAGAGGTCAGCATTACACATGTATTATGAAACCTTTTCCCCCGGGGGTTGGTAGGATCTCCCTAGGCTCACCATTATCCATTTTAAGCAGGTACCAGTCGATTTCAGGTGTCAGGAGGGAACTACAGGAACTAAAGAAAAACATTAGGAAGGTACAGGACAGACTGCATCAGTTAGTCCCTTACAAGAGCAAACTTCGGTACAGCCTGTGGGTGGGAGGCCTCTTCTTACCTAGCCTCCCTAGGCTGCAGCCCCATGTTCTGCCGTTCTCATCCGGGTGCTGCCATGGGGCTGCCGGGCATTTCTGCACGCTTAGTTTAGCCTGGCTCAAAGCCAGGGGGAAGCAGGACCGCACTCTGACCTGGCGTGCCCACTGCTTGGGTCGACTGTGGCTGCAGATGCTGTTGCCGTTGTTTCCCCTTCAGCCACATCGGACACGAGTCTGGACTGTGGTAAGGTAATTTCCTCACCACAGTAAGGAAAGCAGCCCTCGTCTGAAACAAACATTTTTTTAAAACAAACATCAAATCTTTTAGGTTAAATAGAAAATGTTATTAAGAACAGAACAACAGGGGCTGGAGAGAGGGCTCAGAGGGTAAGAACACTCGCTGTTCTTCCAAAGGTCCTGAGTTCAATTCCCAGCAAACACATGGTGGCTCACAACCATCTAAGCGATCCACAGCTGCAGACTGCCTTGTGCTAGTCCCAGGTTTTCAACAAACAATAAACATCTGTACAAAGGACCAAATTATTTTAAAATAATGACCCACATTTTAGGAGGAAAGAAAAAGGACAGTCCACTTTCTCTGCATCCTCTTCCAGTCAATGGATGACTAGAAAGGAAAACAAAATTTAAATATATTTTGGGCATCAACAAATGCTCACTTTGAATCCTTGAAAGATTGAACTACACCTAATTTCTAAATCAGAAGTACTTTTAAGACCTTTACAAACATCAAAGTGTTAAAAATAGTATTTTTCTGTAACAATAACTAGATAAACTTAATTGAGAAAAAAACTTCTATTTAGTTAGGCATAATGAAAACTTGAAAAATTGACTTGTTAACTCTGTTGAAATTGCTTAAGTTACACTTAGGAGACGAGAACTCAAGACACAAACACAGAAACTCCCCCACACCAGTCAAAAGGGGAAAATGTTGTCTATCGGGGAAGAGTGATCAAACAGTAGATAATGGGAAACAAAGGGAAAGCATTTACAGACATTGGCCTTGGCTCTACTCTCCCTAGGATGCTTTGAACCCATTTGAACAGCAACTGGACAGTGCATTCAATGTCTACTTCTGGAGGATATATCTTTTAAAAGAGACTGGGCAAAGAAGAGGAAGAAATAGCAGCTGCTTCTCAGGCCTGTCCATTGTTCTGTTTAAAAAGAAAAATGGATGCATTTAAATTAAACTGCAGATTCTTAAGACATGATACAGGGTGCAATGTGAGGGAGACACAATGATTTTCAAGGAATGTTTTTCTTCTTTAAAAACAGTCTCTTTGACAGCCAGGGAGACACAGTGAAGCCCTGTCTCAAGTACCCTACCCCAGTCTCTTCTATTAAGTCCTCTTATAGTTCCTTGTCATACTTACTTTTCAGTTGCTGTACTAAATCACCATGGCCAAGGCAATTTACAGAAGGAAGGTTTATTTTATTGCTATACAATTTTATTTATTATTTTATGATGGTCCTGGATCCAGAGGGTCGAGAGTCCATCACCATTGCAGTGGGGGAAGCGTGGCATCAGGCATGGAGGCAGGACCAACTGGGAGCCTGCATTTTGAACTGCAGGAAACAGATTGAACTGGAAATGAAAGGAGTCCATTGAAACCTCTAAGCCCACCCCCAGTGGCATCCTTCCTCTAGCAAGGCCACACCTCCCAAGCCTCCCCATGCGTGGACCCCGACTGCAGGCCAAGCATTGAAATGCCCGAGACTTATATCTCATTCAGACCTCCATCTGGTAAGTAGAGTCAGAGCAGAAGAGAGAAGACAACATTATAATTTTCAATGTACAATATAGTTTTTTCCTGTTTTGAGACATGTGGGCCTGGAGCTGGCTGAGGCCATGCATGATTCTGAAGTCATGTTCCTTCAGCTTCCACCTGAAAGTTGGGTCCCTCCACTATCTCCTTGTGGGCAGTGCTGGGACCAAACTCAGAACTTCTGGGAGGCTAAGCAGATCGTCTACCCACTGAGATGCACCCTAACGAAGTTGTGGGGGTTTTTGTTGTTGTTGTTTTGTTATGTTTGAGACAAGGTTTTTCTGTGTAGCCATGGCTGTCCCGGAACTTGCTCTGCAGACCAGGCTGGCCTCCAATTCACAGAGACCTGCCTGCTTCTGCCCCCCAGTGCTGGAATGAAGGGCATGTGCCACCACTCCCTATTGCTGCACCGAGGTTACTAACAGAAAAGTTTCAATACAGGAAGGAAATAAAATTATATCAACAAAAAACAAATAGAAGAAATATTTACATGAAGACAGAGAAGGGGGTGCTAATTCTCTGTACTACAATGAAGGGATGAAGTTTCCTTTATTAAAAATAGAGAAGAAAAGCAAGCTTCTAAATGGATTTAATGTTAAAATTGTCCTATATGCGGGATATATGTATATCTATACACACAGAAGCTTCGTTTATCTTTTTTTAAATAACAAACTATTTTTTATTGTGAATGAGTGTTCTGGCTTCACGCAAGTCTGTGTACCATATGCATGCTTGGTGCATACAGAGGCCAGAAGAAGGCATTGAATCCCCTTAAACTGGAGTCGCAGACCGTTGTAGGCCTCCATATGAGTGCTGGGATTTAACTCAGGTCCTCTGGAAGAACAGCCAATGTTCTTAATCACCAAGCCATCTCTCTAGCCCCGTGAACAAAATTTCTAGTAACATTTTCATCATGTCAGAGTTACATAGTATTACATGTATCATGAGAACATTCTGTCTACAATATGAGCATTGAATTTAATAGTTCAATGAATGGAGACTAAGCCTAATATATTTTTGTGAATTACACTTTTTTTTTTTTCCTTTCAAGACAGGATTTCTCTGTGTAGCCTTGGCTGTCCTGGAATTCACTCTCTAGATCAGTCTGGCCTTGAACTTAGAGGTCCACCTGCCTCTGCTTCCCAAGTGCTGTGATTAAAGGCGTGCCACAACCACCTGGCCGAATTATACTGGTTTTATCTTTAATATCTAATAATGTATATTAACACTGAATTGTTAACTAAACAGGAAGCAGACTTTAGCAGGCTTGAAGGCCATTAAAGATGGACCTTGTCTCCCATTTCCTAGGTAACACATAGAAAATAACATATTGAAGGGAAAAGGCTGAGGTACCATGGCTTGGTGGAGGTCTAAGGAAAAGCTGCTTCCTTCACTACGGGAATAGAATCTCAGTTCTCTCTCTGGTCCTGGGTGGAGACAGAACCCTCCAGTCTGTCTTGAAGATCAGACCATTCAATGCTATTGTCCTCTTTCTCCATGTAACCTTTTAGAGATCTTCACCATCAAGTTTGTCTACTTTTCTTTAGTTCTAACTCATGATACCCACTTTACATCTCTCCTTTGGTCCAAATCTGGCCGACACTCTGGTTACTCTCTCTTTCTGAAGAGTGCCTTCCTCCACCTAGCTTATACAGCTCTTTGTTATTGAGACCTTCCCCAACTCCACATTTCGGGACTCTAACTCAGAAGGCTCTCTTTCAATCTCATCTCTTCTGTCAGCTGCCCAAATGTTTAGCCTGTCCCATTTCCCAGGTTCTCAGACTCCAACAAAAGGATCTTGAGTTTCCTTCTGAGTCTGGTTTCAGATTCTCTAAAACAAGATTTAGCACCCACAAAAAGGAAACCCAATTCCTGGATTCCTGGCAACATGTTAGATATTAAAATACATAATTCTATAATATTATTCACAGCAAATGTTACCACAATATTTCACAATTTCAGCAGTTACCACAATAGTGAAATTAAATTATATATATATATATATATCCTGTCTCAAACTTATTTTTGATTTATTTATGTGTATGAGTGTTTTGTTTGCATGTATGCATGTACTACATGTCAGCAGATGTCAGAAGAGGGTGTCAAATCCCCTGGAACTGGAGTTACAAACAATCATAAGCCACCATGTGGGTGAAGCTGCTAAGCCCTTCAGCCCCATGATACCATTCTTAGCCTTTCTGTTGGGTGCAGGATAGGGTCTTGCTAAGTTAATATGTTCCCAAGGTTTTTATCTGTTTGTCAGGATGTTAGGTCTGACACAGAGGCAGGCAAGTAGTAGCTGTTTGGTAGACTCAAGATCACCCAAGATAGGTTGTAATTCAGCCCTGAAACTGCAGCCTTCAAAACTCTGTAAAATCCTGGAGTTTAAGGCAGCTAGTCTTTGCAGCCAGCTTCCCTGGCCCCTCATGAACTGTGGCTCACAGGTCCATTGTTTCAGTGTTCTGATAGCCAGAGTGAGGGACCCATGTGCTTCTGTAGAATGGCTTGATGGTGCTCCTGGGTGCCAAATTTCCAGGTCAGTTTATCAAAATCGCTTGTGTTCAATAAAGGGGACCTGGGGGGCACCAAAGCCCCCTTCCCTTGGTGCCTCCCTGTATGTGTCAAAACTACCCTCGGAACCCATGTGCCTGTGGCGCTGGGCATTTTCCCTGTCTGGGCGGTTTCCCACAGGCGACTGGGTGAAAGCTGTCTACTGCTGTGACGTTCTCGGCACTCTGAGGTGCATGGTCACTTTTGTGCCCCACACCAGTTGCAACCTGAGTGTCCACCTCAGGTGCTGATGCTTCTGTGAAGAGTCTGGTTCAAACTCCGTAGTTTTGAGGACAAAGTGCTTGAAAACCATAGGGACACAGGCCTCATTGTTCTCGATGGTACTATAGAGCTGGAAACAAAGACATTGGCTGTCTGCTTCATGCATCGCCATTTCTGGAGCCAGGTACGTGTCTCCAGAGGGTTTTTCTTCTTAAGGAACGTGACCTGTGGGGTTGCCCTTGGTGAGCAGCCCGGCTTGTTGGTTCTCAGATCTATTTTTAGGTATAGGAAGGGTCCCATGTGCACGCTTGGTAGGGCAGGACCTGTAGACTTTCCCCACAGGCACTCCAAAGCCACATTTCATGTATCATCCAAGCAAGGAACAACAGCAAAAAGTTTGCTTTTAGTTTGCAGAAACATTAAATCTTTCATGATGGTAAGAGGCAGAATGGCCTCATGGTTTACCCAGCCGTGGTCTTGCCTTTTGTAGTGAGTTAAATGTATGCAGGCTTGTGGGATATCAGGTCCTCACTTAGTGTCTGGAATTCTGAAAACCCCCATGCATAGTCCGCTGAAGATATACTCTCTTAGGAAGTTTTTTTTTTTTTGGTAACAATAAACCATAAAGAAATATATTTTAAGACAATTTGCTAGTATACATGTAATTTTATCATTTTTTTTTTCAATGCAGTTTATTCAGGAACATTGAACTATCCTCGGACCCCGGGGAAAGCCAGCCCACAGCTTAAATAGCCTCTGGGTAGCCAACCCAGGCGTGCCACGGGGGCAATGCAGATAGGTCCACATACATGGAAGCAAGCCAGATCCTCGGCCTTAGCCAAATGTGGAGTTGTTCGTGACAGAGAGCACTCACCATCGGGAAGGTGGAAGGCGGAAACCAGCTCCATCTTTAAGGCATAGCATTCCGCAGCTCTCTACAGTTCCCCCTTTTTGTTTTAGACGCATCAGGCAAGAGTAGAGGTCTGATCTCTGATATTAGAAATAAATTGGGACTTTGTACAGATGTTCATTTAGGTGTCATCCACCCAAAGAGCATCAGACCCGTCCGATACCTTTTTCTCAGAGGCGGGACCTGGGGCATCAACCCGCATGCAATCAGACATGCTCTTCTCTGGGTCCAAAGCGGCTGACCCTGAGTGCAGTGCTTAGCATTTTTAAAAACCAAAGTGAATTTGTATGTTAATGAGGACATGCTTTTCTGTATTTTTATTTTATTTAAAAACAGGATTCCTTTGTGTAGCCCTGGCTCTCCTGGAACTCACTCAGCAGACCAGGGTGGCCTTTACTCAAACTCACTGAGCTCTGCCTGCCTCTACCTCCCAAGTTCTAGGATTAAAGGTGTGCTCCACCATTGCCAGTTATTTTTATTTTTAATGAAATTAAAATTATATTATTTTCCCCTTCCCTCTTTCTCCAACCAACTCCTCCCACGAGCCCCTACTCCCTCTCAAATTTGTGTCTTTTTTCTTTATTATTATTATATGTATAAAAACACATAAATCTATAAGTACAACCTACTGAGTTTATTTAGCGTTCCTTGTATGTATATGATTTCAGGGCTGACCACTTGGTATTGGATAACCAATTATCAGCCTAATTCTGCTGCTCTCGGCTTTTCTTAGTTGCCTGTAATTCTTTGTGTAGGAATAGGGTCCCGTGGATTCCCCCTTCCTCGTTTGCATGCTAAAAGACATTTTTCTTCCAACCTTTAGTTAGCCTCAGCTGTATGAACCCCAGCATTCTCTGGGAAGGCTCTTAAAATATCTGCCGTCAGCAGCCTCTCAAAGAGGAATGTTAATTGTTACCATGATGTCAAAGAGGCCCCAGCAGAAGGGCCTGGGCCAAACTCAGCCTGTCAGTCTCTGGCAGTGGCTGAGTGGAAGAGAGGCAAGGCAGAAGCACAGAGAACCTGGCCCTCTCAGTTCCCCCAAAAGGCCCCAGAAGCAGGGCAGGCTGGCACTGTGTGGCAAGGGTCTTACCATCTGAGGACAATGGCCTTCCAGATCTCACCAACTAAGTGAGAAGCAGGCCGGTGGTGTGTGTCCTTGTCTTTGCCCTTACCAAACCGGAATTGGGATGTCAGGCGTTTCAGAGGAGGATCCTGAGGGTCTGGACTCCCTGGGCCTGCCAGCGTCGGGCAGAGCCTGCTTAGCCACCATGGACAAAAAACTTAACGTGCTGAGTGAGAAGGTAGACAGACTCTTGCATTTCCAAGAAGACGTCACAGAAAAGCTGCAGTGTGTGTGCCGAGGCGTGGGCCACCTGGAACAAGGTCTGCAGAGGCTGGAGGCCTCCCGGGAGTTGGGCCTGGCAGGGCCTGGCAGCACTCCCCCAGCCACCGCGCAGGCCTCGTGGCCTGAGGTCCTGGAGATGCTGAGGGCTGTGCGGCAGGAGGGTGCCCAGCACGGTGCCAGGCTCGAAGCCCTCTTCAAGATGGTGGTGGCTGTGGACAGGGCTATTGCTCTGGTAGGGACGGCATTCCAGAACTCAAAGGTGGATGATTTCGTCATGCAAGGGAAGGTGCCCTGGAGAAAAGGCAGCCTGGCTGATGGCCCTGAGGAGGTTGGTTCTGGATTCCCTGTCTTGGCTAGAGGGGGTTCAGGGGACCTTGGTGGGGAACCTGGCCAGGAAGTGATTCTTGGGGGATTTGGGGACATTGTTTCCTCCTCATATATTCTGTGTCCTGTTGATGGGGAAATGAAAGATGGAAACTTAGAGACATATAGTCCAGTGATTCCTGTTCTTTCCAAGAAAGGATGAGGTACTGGTCCAGTCAAAATGTAGGTCCTTGGGCAACTCCAGGCAAGCTAGACGTGAGGGACAGACCAGTGGTGAGGAAGAGGAAGGTATTGAGCTTAACATCCCTGGGACTTCTCTCTTGCCCCTTTCTGTCCCTTTACAGGGAATAAGAGACAATTTACCCCACAGCCCTTACTCAACGAACTGACCCTCACTGTCCCCAACACTGCTTTGTCCTGGAGTGGACAAAGTATGTGGCTGCCTGTGGGGGAATGAGTTGTTGACAGTGACTCACTGGGGACAGCAAGCAGAAGCCAGACGCCAAGGTGAAAGGCGGCATCTCTGGAAGTAGCTGTTCCCCAGGATTGTAGAGTCACACCTGCTGGCCAATAGAAGCCTGCCCACTATGTGTGTGTGTGTGTGCGTGTGTGGAGCAGAGCCCTGTTTGAGAACAAATGAAGGTCAGCCGCTTAGCCACACCAAATAGCCTGGAATCACCATTTAACAATCTATGATTATCACCGCCAGCAGCAGGGAAAGGACTGGGGTCTAATGAGTCTTGTGCTTGAAGGGGATGCCTTCCGCCATGTCCCAGGCTACCAGGCTGCCCCTCTTCTTCCCGTCCAAAGTTCCTCCCTTCTGGAGCACACCACTCCCTCAGACCCCTGATCCCTGCTTTGCAGCCCTGGAAATGCTGGCCTGCAGAGAAAACGGGACACAGACACATGCAGTGGCTCTGCTCATTGATAACCAACCTGGACTTTGTGAAAGAAGAAAAATCTAATTATACTCTAGAAAATAACCTTAAAAAGAAAATTAAACTAATCATGTCTTTAATTTGGTAGTTAAACATAGTAAAAGAAAACCCCATATGATGCAGGAGCCCCTAGGTTTAGTCAATACCAAAATGAGAGACAAACTAGTATGACAAGCATCATCTCTCTGCTCCTTCACTGGGTCCCCAGGGGGATCAGTTTCCAGATTCCTGAGCTGTCCGGGTACAGGTTTTATAACTAAAAGCACATAGTTTGGATAAAGCCTGACCAGCCACGAACACATGCTTGTGGGAGAGTCAGGAGCTCAGGGCCAGCCTTTAAACAAGGCTATATGAGGCCTTGTTTAAAAAAAATAAATTCAGCCAAGTGGCGGTGCTGGCCTTTAATCCCAGCACTCAGGAGGCAGAGGCAGAGGCAGGTGGATCTCTGTAAGTTTGAGGCCAGCCTAGTCTACAGAGCAAGTCTTAGGACAGTCAGGGTTACATGAAGAAACTCTGTCTTAAAAAACCAAGTATGTATTAAGTCATTCCAGGGGCTGTGAGTGGAGGTTCACTGTGCCTTCAGGAAAGAGCTTTCTCCTTAGTTTTCCTGAGTGTGGGAAATGAATTCCAAGCCTTTGGGGGGAATAGTTTTTGCTACAAGATAATACCTATTTACACAGAAACTGTAGTATACAATGCTTAATGTACAGATAATTTGAAATTTACAGGAAGACCTTCTAGGCTGGAGGCAAATACCACTTTTCCTGTGTCGTCCTGGATATTGTGGGGTGAATGTCCTTGAAGGTGTGTGTGTGTGTGTTTTTTAATGTTTTTGAAGTTTATCACATGAAGTATTAAAAATGCACGTAAGATCTCATCCTCATTCATCGACTGAAAAGAAGAAGGAAGAGAATCAAAATGTTGGCTAGTGTGTTTTTAGAGGGTTAGTGTTCACCAAGTTGGAATGCGTGGTCTTGCTCAAAGGGGGCACTTATCCAGCATGCACGAGGCCCACGTCTCAACCCAGCACTACAACAAACAACAAGTCGACAGGGGCTATTTCAGCAGCACAATCATATCGCCATTATTATAGCCCCAAAGCAAACAATTTTGCTATTATTTAGTATATGTTAGTATTCAAGCATCCCTGAATGTCTTAAACCTCTTAAAATTCTTACAGTTTTCTAATAAAATCAGACTCAAATGAAGCAATTGGTGATATGTCTTATACAAATAATTCTTGTTTTGAATTCATAAAAATCCCGAGAGATGACGAATGGCATATAGCGAAGCTTTGACGTCTTTACTAAGGCATGGAACATCTTTTCAAGCCTTTTGCATTTTCAGTGAACTGCCTGTTCACAAACTTTCTTTAACTTTCCTATTTTGTTTTCCACCCCTTCCTGATTTATTTATAAGAGCTATTTGTAGATCAATGGGATTAAATGATGCCTGCATTGTCGATATATAGCCACTGCAGAACAGGGGAGGTGTTGGCGTACTTTAAAAAAAACAAAAACTCTTATTTACATTTCTTATCTTTTTCTCCCTATCTTCACCCCAGTCCCTTCCATCACCCCAACACCAGCTAGGAGAGAGAAAGGATTAGTAGGAGAGGGGATGCAGTTCTCTTAGCTGCTTCCTGCTGGTTAGAACGGTCAGGTTCCTTGGAGGCAATCCAAGGATTCTCATTTCAGGAGATCTCCGTTTTCTTGTCTCACAACAGCAACCAGGAGCAGCAAGGGGGAAGCAGGAGCAGCATGGTTCTTTCTCTTCCTCCACACTCTCTGGGCTCTGGCATTTATTTTCTCTCCAGAGTCCTCAGATTTAAACTACATGCAGCTGGAAAAGAGCTCCTCTCAGAGCCCCATGAAGCAAATACCCTGCTGCTTTGGACCATCTGAATCAGTCCCACATCCCACACCTGGGACCAAAACAAAACCATGTCTATATCCATAACAGGGAGATCATGGAACTGTCTTTCTGTTCTTGCAACACTACTTGTCTGCATTGTCCACTGGATCTCCCTCTGATCGTTGTGCTTAATCCATTGTCTGCTGGTTTGGGGCCTGTCTTCCCATTAGATTGCCAGTTGTTAACTGGATCATGACAGAAAGCTTAACTACTTGTCAAAGATGAGCTTGCAGTTCAGAGACCTCTGCAAACTGAGGCTTAGCCATGGGTCTTTAACAAATTCTCATTGCCAAAATCAGGATTCCAGAAACTTCTGGAGACCGTCCATTTGTTTTGTATCAGAGCAGGGGTGGAGTAATTATATGTAGACCTTACCTACATCCTAACATTGTTAAATTTGGAAATTCTGCCAGGCATGGCTTGGTCAAGGTGGTAATAATGGGGATTAAACTCAGGGTCTCACGTATACAGGGCAGGCCTCCTGCCATTGAACTTCAGCCCCAGCCCACTACCCACTACCTGCTCCATCTTCTAAAGTGCTCACTGAACTTTGTGTGGTTGTAATAAGGATTTAGATTATCATTAGAAGCCAGCTGCAGACAGCTTCAGGTTCGATTGTGGGTGGGCCTAACACAGTCAGGCTGTTCAGGACTTTAGCCCTCATGAGCAGGCAGATGCAGGAGCCTTCCTATACTGAAGAAAATGAAGGAAAGGACAGTTTGAGCCAACAAGGTCTGCCTCAGGATGGTCTGATGAGGAGGGCTGTGGCAGTGCCTCTCCAGCTTTCTAAACAGGAGTGGCAGGATGGATCCTGCAGAGGAAAAGAAGGGGTATGCCCACTGCACAGGTCTGGGCCACACTGATGACACACGGATCATAATAACAGCTAGTCTATATATTTTTACGTGCTGGGGGCTGGGCTGTGTTCTACACGCATTGTGCCATTACTGTCGAAAGAGCAGAACTGGGCTGGCATGATGGCTCAGTGCGTAAAGATTGCTGCCAAACCTCTTGAACTGAGTTTAATTCCCTAGGACCAACATGACAGAAAGAGAGCACTGACTCCCACAAGTTATCTTCAGACCTCCACATGTGCACTGAAAGGAAGATAGAAAGAGAAGGAAGGAAGGAAGGAAGGAAGGAAGGAAGGAAGGAAGGAAGGAAGGAGGAAAGGAAGGAAGGAAGGAAGAAAGGACGATAAGATGGAGTAAAACTTAGTGTCCTTGGGCTCACAAGATGGGTAAAGACGCTGGTCGCCAAGTCTGATAACTTGAGTTTGATCTTGGACCCATTCGGTAGAAGGAGAGAACCAATTCTGAAAGTTGTGTGATCTCCAAGGATGGGACTCATGCTCTGGGACCACAAAGGGGTGAGAAGGGAACAGACTGAGAGGTGACCACAGCACAGGAAAAACACGCAGGAGGATTTGGGAGAGAGGAGGATTTGGGGGACTCCCCTGGAGGATGAAGAAAGGACTTGGGTTTGGAATAGAAAAATAAACCCTATTTCCTGTCAACTCAGGTCAACTATTCATGCTGCTATAGTTCAGGTTGAGACTGGATTCTGAAGTCAAATCATGTTTGGGGGATGGGGCACCACTGTCCGTGGTCAACCTCAGCCTAGGGGCTGGGTTGTGGACCCTACATCACCCTTTCCAGTGTAGTAGTACGGCACGAACCTGGCCTCTCAAAGCAAATTTGCTGTTTTAAAATTCTGCCTTCAGCCCTTGTCCAACTCCTCAGCTGCTCATTTTCTCTCTGTAAGTCAGAAATTATCCCATTAGTAAATATTATCTGCCTCAAAGAGTGGACAGGAAGGTTAGGGAACCAGCCTGGGAAATGTTTTGAGATGTGTGTCTAGCGCACGAAATCTACTCAACATCTATAGCTGTTTTGAAACAGAGTCAAGGGTCCAGCTGTGCAAGGATGCTGAGCACTGGTCCAGGGTGGCCATCAGCTCTTCTTTAAACCTAAACGTTCTGCTAGAGACCAGGGCTTGCTATACATGTTCAAAGCCCTATACTGGGCCCGGTCATGCTGTGACTGTCAGGGAGCTCTCCAGAAACATTTTCCACCCCTTGCTGGGACCCTCCAGGGATTCTGAACCTTTGACCAGTAAAGTCCCAAGTGTGAGTTGTGTTAATTCACAACAACAGCACTGGCTAATGAGCCCCTAGTCCTGCATGTGTGATCCACCAGCACCAGTAACAGGCCTCTCTCCTCCCCAACCACAGAGTTCTTCAGTGGGAGCCCAGAGATAAAACAAAACAAACAAAAAAGGAGCTGAAGATATATTTTTTCTGTTGCATAGAATAAGTTTTAATTGGTTTCCAACACTGAAAATTAAGATTTTTTTTAAAATTAAAATTCTAGGGATTCTTTTAGGGGTGACAGAATTGTTCTATATTTTGTACATTTGTTGAGCTGTTGTGTTGGCACATACCTTTAATCTCAGTACTCAAGAGTTCAGATTTCTGTGAATCTGGTCTTTATAAAGAGAGAGTTCTAGACAAGCCAGGACTATGTAGTGAGACCCTGTCATACAGGAAAAAAAAGTTTATAGTTTTGTATATGTAATTTGTTGTATACAAAGGGTGCTTTAATAAATTAAATTTTATGCCTTAATAAGTCTGATTAAAACAAAAACCTACTACCAGTGTCTTTTGGAAAGCAATGAAAATCTGGCAACTCTGACGAACCTCAGCAGTTCCTCTGCAACTAGCATGAGGTTAGCCCCTGATGGTAGTGCCCATATCTGAAGCATGGATTTGACTTTTGAATCCAGTATCAATCAGAACTATTGCAGCATGACTAGCTTATCTGAGTTGATGATTTAGGACTGGGTTGTTTTTTGTTTTTTTTCACTCCTGGTCTAATACCTTTATACTCCTATGTATTAGGAGACCCCAGCTCCCTAGCTATTCAGTGAAGCACTGGAAAGAACATGGGTTCTGAGAAACGAGGCTTCTCCTGCTTCAGTGTTTTCATCGCCAGCGTGATCATACTATGTTCCCTAACACTGCTGCGGGTCATATGAAATAACCTAACTACATTTCAGCATGTTGTAGGTGGTTCACAGGTGTTTGAAGTCTGAATGACGGTGTTTTCATGCTTTGTTTTAGGAGCAAGCAGAAGTTGCAGGAGTAAAGCCAAAGCATGTGCTGAATACCAGGAGTGTGCAAGCCGACCCCTCCAGGAGGCCGTGGGAAGGTGAGTGGCTACACCTGCTTGTTTCTACGCACACAAAATGGCTCAAAATAAAAGCACCCACTGCACCACCTGTGGTATGGTTGTTTTCATTGTTTGCCCAGGCTAGTCTCAAACTCTGCTGTGTAGCTAAGGGTGACTTTGAACTTCTGGTCCTCCTGACTCCAACTCTAGAGTGCCAGAATGAAGAGTTAAGCTGGGCCAGCTGATGGGGGTACACGCCTGTAATCCCAGCACTCAGGAGACAGAGGCAGGTGGATCTCTGAGTTTGAGACCAGCCTGGTCTACAGAGTGAGTTCCAGGACAGCCAAGGCTATACAGAGAGAAATCCTGTTTCCAAAAAAACACCAAAAACAAAAATAGAAACAAAACAACAACAACAAAAACATCACAAGAGTCTGGCTGGATTGCTTTTATTAAAGTTAATTCTCTGAATTCTCTTGTAAAACTTTACGTGGCTGGCATGGTGGTGCACACCTTTAATCCTGCACACAGAAGGCAAAAGTAGGCCAATCTCTCTGAGTTTCAGGCTACAGTGAGACCCTGTCTCAAGAAAATAAAGTCTTTTTTTTTTTTTAGTAATTTTTTGGGGTTCTAGAATTAAATTGACAATACAAGGTATGCTAAGTCAAGTCTGGCTTCTGTTCTTCCCCCTTAAGGTCTTTATTTGTGATAATTTAAAAAGTCCTTCTCTTTCCAGTGTGGTCCAGTCTATGTAAACCACATTATAAGTAGTTGTATGTTTACATATATGTACACACTCACACACATCCTCCCTTCTTTTCTCAGCATGTACTGGTGATTTGCCTTTAGGTGTTGGTATACCTGGTGTCTGTGGAGGCTAGAGAGGGCATCGGAGTTTTTGGAACTGGGGTTATAGACAATCATGAGCTACCATGTAGGTGCTGGTGCTCAAACTTGGATTCTCTGGAAGAATAGCCAGTGCTGAGCCATCCACCCCTCAAGCCCCTATTTTCTCACCTTAAAAATGGATGTACAGTACTCCATGGGGTGGATGTTCCTTCATCCAGACACGTTCCCAATGGCAGTGTGAGTTATGTTTAGTTTTTGGCTTTAATAGATGCGGTACATGAAATGACTTATATATGCTCTTCTTTCCTTTGTAATATGTGTTTATTAAAGAGTATGTTTTCACCTGCCTATTATATTGTAGAGAGCCAGAAGGAAGACATACCAGCGGGGACAGGAGAGAGGCTGCCTCTCCTCATCAATACTTCCTCTAAGGGAGCTGACTTTACTCAGGCAGGAGCCTCACTGAGACAGGGAGTTGAAGTTCTTGGCCCAGGCCAAGTACCCCCACCCACAGAAGCAGAATCCAGGGTTCTGGAAACATCCAGTGAGAACACTGGCACTACCCTGGAACTGTCTGTAGCGATCGACAGAATCAGCGAGGTCCTCACCAGCCTCAAGATGTCACAAAGTGTGGGTCAAGGAACCTCGTCCAGCAAGCCTGACTGCTGCCCCTCAGAAGAGGCTGTGTGGCTGAGTTCAGGGCCTAGCCCTCAGCCCTTAGGGCCACTGACTCCAGCCAGTGAAGTTCACAATGTTGAAGTACGTCGCAGGTAAGGGATGTTCTTCTCTGCTGGGCAACGGGGGCGGTTAGCTGCATCCTTTTCCATGCAGCGCGGCTGAAGGGCCAGTGGCACACGATGGGTGACTGCTGTATATATGGAGCTGCACTAGAGTCATTGGGATAAGGGACTCTGGGGCACTAGTGTCCACCTGGCAGCATGAGAATTGCCTGGGGGATGGAGAGTGGGGATTAAAAAGATAGTATCCAGGCCCAGAGTTTCTGATCCCTTTAGTCTGGAGTACCATTGGTACATTTGGTCCTCAGGTACCAGTGAGGTACTTTTGTTTTCCACTCTAATGGAAGACAGAATAAATTTGTTTTAGATAGATAATTACTTCAACAAATGGGGTTGACAGAGCGCGTTTCCACACGCGAAGCGCTGGCCTAGCCCTCTGCATGCATCGCCTCGTTTGATCCTCCTGCTGTCTCCAGCACATGAAGGTGGTTTGCCAGTGTCCAGGGTCTGAGGAAGGGTGGAGGCAAGAGCGGTGAGGGAGGAACGAGTCAGGCCCGGGGATTGGGAGGAGTTTCACATCCTGACTGACTGGCAGTCTGGGTGCTTCCTTGTCTGTACAGAATTTAGCAGGCAGGGTTAGATGCATGTTGTTCCAAAACACAGATCATATCATTTTTGTCCCCGTACATGTGTTTTAACTTTAACTTGGTCATAAGTTTAGTCATTATTGATAAACCATGACAGAACAGAATTATCTTTTACTATCCATTTCCCTCATCAATCCCACAACTCAATGTTTAGCAATATTGCAGCTTCAAGGGCATATTTTGCCAAAGCTGACAGCTTGTTCTTAGCTCTTGCGGTTTTCATGGTACTAGACAGAAAAAGAAAAAACAAAAACAAAAACAAAAACGAAAAACACCCAAGCTAGTGTGTTATCAGCTTTTAATAGTCAGAGTGCTAATTGTCATTAGGCTCAAGAAAAGTCTTCAGGCCAAAGCTCTGCATTTATTATTTAATTTCTGCCACAATACAGCATTTATATTTTACATATTTGTAGAATTTATCTATATGTTTAATCTTGGTAATCTTGCCTTCCTTGGTCATACGACACCACAGTGGCCTTGTATGAGTTTACATTTTATAAGAAAGTGCTCTTAATATTTTATTTTTTTATCATTTATCCACACCATTCTCTGTCTATCAGTATCAGGAAGAGGCTTTTAATTTGATCTGCTGCCAGCTTCTCTAGCCTACCGAATATTGTTTACCTTTTCAAGTTTACATTGTCTTGATTATTTTGTTCCTGAGTAAGTGCAGGGGCAGATGTGTCAAGAGTATCTTTGAGTCCGAGCCTCATAAGAAGGTCTCTGGCATAATTACTTGAGTCACAACCTCCAGGGCATAAGGAGGACCTTCAAGTAGGGCCAGGTAAGGATATCTCCCTAAAGACAAGAGGGGTAGTATGGTCAGGATGTTCCCAGGAAAGCTTAGAAGCAGTACTCTTGGGAGGAGGGGTAAATGAGTCATAAGAAAATTTCCATCAATCCCGTGTCCTCAAGTTGTACAAATAATAAAAGACCCTCAAGCATGTGACGTGTAGAAATCAAGGCCAAAAGAGTGGGAGAGTGCACCACAGCAATGGTGTCATGAGGCTCAGCTTTGCTGGGTCTTCGTCAGCAGCTGTGCTGGCTTTATGACTTTCACTGGCTATGGACGTGCCAGTGGTTGTCACATTATTTTTCTGATGGTGAAATTCGGGCTCAGAGTGTCACCATTACACAAAGCTGGGATCTGAGATTAGTTTATCAAATCTGTGCACTTAACTGCTTCCTTGGGCCAGCATTTAAGTCCTGCGCAATATGGTGAGGAGAGAAGGGTGGCAGGTGGAGGTTTATGTCAGAGATTCTGGAGAGAGAGTGATGCCTGGGACTGTGCTCCAGGAGCCATGCTCAGCAGACACTGTAGGGGAGAGAACCTGCTGTCTGTCTGCACTCAGTCCTGTGACAAAGCACTGCTGCATGCTAGCCCCTGCAAGGACACTGGCTTTCCAGGCTTCTCTCAAGGGACATGGTGCTCTCGGCACTGCCCCAACCCCCTTGACCTAGCAAGAGACCACACGGCCTGGCACTGGGAGATTATGTAGCCTCTTCTTGCTGTAGTGACTGGTTCTGGAAGGAAATGGGATCCCACCCCACCTCCTCTGCTCTAGGGGCCGTGACAGGCCAGAAGGAGGGATTCCTGGTAGATGTGCATGGATCCAGTTCAAAGCTCCAAATGGGGAAACTGTGGTATGAGGAAACTTCCTGTAACTCGTTAGGGACCCGCAGAAGCCCCTCAGGGAGAAGTGCTTTTCTGCCCTAGTCGAATCCCTGAGCTGTACTGCAGACACACAGACCTGAAGCAGGTCTCAGGAAGTGCGGAGCTCACCACCTGCCCTTCCTCCCCTAGAATGTGTTTTTTTGTTTGTTTGTTTGTTTGTTTTTGAGAAAAGTAGATTGAAAATTAGTGTCAGTTCTGAGCGGAAGTAGCTGCTTGTATAGGTACCCTGAGATGGCGTCTGAACTTGGCAGCACGAAGTTCGTCATTAACTGGCAATGCCTGTGGTAAGTAGGCTGTGCAGTAGGGAAGGAAGCCTGGACACCGAACACAACACAGAGTTCATGACGCTGGGGTCACTTCCTAGTCCACGGAAGAGAAGACCAGAGAGGGCTGCAGTGGCCAGCAGCCTTTTCCACTGACCACCTTGAGACTCCTCCAGCAATTGGCTCGTCAAGTTTTCTGGATCTCTTGGTCTGAGATAGGCTCAGGGACACTTAGCTTGAATACCACCGACCATCCCACTGTCACCACTGACACATGGCTGGTCCCAAGGACTCCTGCTTAATTTGGATAGGCTGTCTCTCAGCCTATGTGTCTCTCAGCTGCACCACTTGGGGTCACCTTCTGTTCTCAAAGGCCTCAACCTCAGGGAGGGGCTGGGCTTTCAGTTGCTGGACAAGGCCTTCTAGTTTTTCTGTTTCCTTTTCATTGTGATATAGAATATATAACATAGAATTTACCACCTGTGTGCGTGTTGTATGTATGTGTGGAGTATGCGTATGTCCGTGTGTGTGTGTGTATGTGTGTGTGTGTGTGTGTGTGTGTGTGTATGTGTGTGGGGTGTGTGTGTGTGTGTGTGTGTGTATGTGTGTGTGTGTGGATATATGGATGTGTGTATTGTGTGTGCATAATCTTCCTTTACCACTAAAGCTTCACCCCTGGCCTATCTTAACTATCATTTTTATTTTTCTTAAAAAACTAAACGAGCCACATTTGTGTTTCTTTTTAAGAAGATTTATTTATTTATCTATCTATGTATCTATTTACTTATGTGTGTATAAGTAAATACATAGATAGAACATATATCCAGCTCACTTCTGGATGTATGTTCACTGCTGTTAGCAGGTATATGTGCCCGTGTTCGCGGTGTCAGAGAAGGTCGTTTCCTTTCTTGCTCTCTGTCTATTCTTTTGTGTCCCCGAATCTGGGCTCATGGGTATTTTGTTGTGGTTGTTATTGTTGTTTGCTTTATTTTTGCTGTACTGAAAGGCCCAGTGAGCCCTTGTTCCTGCTCTGTCACAGCTGGCATTAGCAGATTAATGAGATGCCCAAATTGTTACATGGGTATCAGGATTTGAACACCAGAAATGACTGGCAGCCATTTCTCCAATCCCAACTTTTTCGGGGACATTTGAGCTTCAAATATGGAAGCTAATTTTTCACAAGAGGATTGGTGCTGAACCAAAATGCTATTAATCTTTACTTAACTTCTAATTCATGGTTTTATATTACATACACTACAAACTCAAATTTTTTATCTTTCATAGCACACTAAAAATTATTAGTGAAGAGGAACTATATAACTATATTTCAATTAAATAAAAATAAGAAAATCAGGCCTATTGTCATAATAATAATGTTTAGAAAATATAATTTAGTGCTCCTGTTATCATAAATACTATATTATGAATGTTATTAAAGCAATTTTATTATTTGTATGGGTAAATCTCTAAGTATTTGTTTTATTTTTTTACTAGCACTTTGAAAATCTTAACAAGTACTTTCATCAGTTTGCTTAAAATGCAACGAAAATTAGGAAAACTGGACTATGGTGATCCAGAGATGTTACATAGAGCACACAGTCCTGGCAAGGCAATGAGTGAACCCAGGACCTTGTACGTGCTAAGTGCCTTAGTTTGCTTTCTGTCACTGTGATTAAATACCATGACCAAAAGCAACTTAGGAAGAAAGGGTTTGCTCGGCTTACAGGCCATCATCAAGGAAAGCCAAGGCAAGAACTCAAGGCAGGAACAAAAGCAGAGACCATGGTGGAGAACAGCTTACTGGCTTGCTCAGCTGCCTTCCTTTTCTTGTTTATTAATTTATTGATACTTTCATATATCACAGCTCAGCTTCAGTTTCCCCTCCCTCCTCTCTTGACAGCCCCTCCCCACCTCCCCTTTCCCCAAGATCCACTCCTCCTCTGTTTCCCTTTAGAAAAGTGATGACCTCCCAGAGATAGCAATCAAACATGGCGTAACAAGTTACAATAAGATGAGGCATGTCCCCTCACATCAAGGCTGGATGAAGCAACCCAGTAGGAGGGAAAGGATCCCCAAAGCAGACAAAAGAGTCAGAAACAGCTCCTGTTCCCACTGTTAGGCATCCCACAAGAACACCAAGCTACACAACCAGACATACATGCAAAGGACCCAGGTGAGACCCGTGCAGGCTCCTTGATGGTTGGTTCAGTCTCTGTGAGCCCCTATGAGCTCTGGTTGGTTGATTCTTTGGGCCATATTCTTGTGGCATCCTTGACCTCTCCGGCTCCTGTAATCCTTCCTTCCTCCCTTTCTTCCACAGGATTCCCTGAACTCTGCCTAATGTTTGGGTGTTGGTCTTTGCATCTCAACTACCTTTCTTATATAGCTCAGGCCCATCTGTCTAGGGAAAACACTGCCAATAGCAGGCTAGGCCCTTTACATCAATCAGCAATTAAGAAAATGTTCCATAGACATGTCCATAGGCCAGTCTGGTCTGACCAATTCTTCAGCTGGGGTTTTCTATTTCCAGGCAACTTTAAGTTTATGTCACATTGACAGCTAAAGCCAGCGATGACACTAAACAATGCATGGTTGCTGAGCTTCATCCCCTGAATTTCCTTGTTTTGAACCTCAGGGCCATATTTCTCTCTGCCCAGGGTCTCTCTCCATGTGCAAGGGATGGCTACTCCTGAGGAGCTTTTTGAGACACAGAAGGGCAGTCCCACTGCCTCTGCAGAAGCTCCAGCACTTGTTGACCATGATGAGCAGGACCCACATCCCAAAGGCCCTGGAACTGAATTGGAAGACCAGATCCCTAAAGGAACTCAGCCATTTCTACCCCTGCCAAAGAGGAGCAGCAACAATGGGGGAGTGAGTGCGGAGGAGACAGGGCCCGAGGCTGAGCCTATCACAAGACCAAGCTTAGCCACAAAGGACTGGGGAGATGAGACTGTGGGGACTACAGACATGGACCCAGGAAGAGGAAACCCTGAGCCTGGGAAGAACCAGGCAGCCAAGGACTCAGAGAGCACTGAGGCCAGAAGGAGGGTGTCTGCTGCTGCAGAGGCTGCCATCACGGTTCTAGGTAAGTGAGGCTGTGGCCCAGCTCAACACCACCTTGAGTGAATCTACCTTCCATAGATTATGTGGTTCTGAAGAAGGACTGAACTTGGGTCTTGAATCAGCGTTGATGGTTGGGAAGCGGGAACCTCTGTTGTTCACTGGGTAGATGTCTCAAAGCAACCTCCCTGCCTGAGGGACCCACCTTTAGCAGCATTTTAAAGTAAGGCAGTCAAGAATGCAAAAATCATGAGCGTTAAGGATGTAGCTCAGTTGGTAGACTGTTTGCCTATATACATAAAGCTGAAGCCCTGGGTTTGACCCCTACACAGCATAAAACCGAACATGGTGTTGCATGTCTCTAACTCAAGCACTTGGGAGATAGAGGTGGGGAGATAAGTTCAAGGTCATCGTGGCTACGTAAGGAGGTTAAGGTCATCTTAGATTACGTATGATGTCCCCCCCTCAAAGGGGTGGAGGAGAAGAGAAGTAAAGAGAAGACGTTGAGTGATACGTGTAAGCCACTGTTAGCCATTCCCACTGTCATTTGCAATAGGGTGGAAGCGGACAGATTTGGACCTACTTGTTATTCCAGAAGGGTATTGGTTGTCTCTTCTACCACAAAGACCCTCCACTTCAAAAGTCCTAGGGTCTCCCTCCTGGTGGGAGAATTGTCTGTGGGGTGCTCTCTGTAGTCAGGGAGCAAGCAGGATGCTGCTGGGATGAGTTTGAACAAATGCTAAGCCAGCCTTGGCAGCTTCCAGCCATTTGTACAGAAACTGCTTTGTAGCGTTGTAATTGCTACATGTTTCCTTCCTTTATGATTTCCTGTCACATTTCTAGGTACTCAGACTACCCAATTAAATTGAAAACCAAGGGCCAGTTCAGCAGGTAAAGGCATCTGCTGCCAAGCCTGATGGCCTGAGTTTGGTTCCTGAAAACCATATGGTAGAGCTGAGCCAACTCCTGAAAATTATCCTCTGATCTCCACATGTACATGTGTGCCATGGAATCTACATGTATACATATACACACACAGTAATACAATTAAAAAAAAAACATTCTTAAATGCCTTTCCCCACTGTCTTTCCAAGAGCTAGCTGTCTTTGCTTTCCCTCTAGATCCACTAACCATCTTCACCATCTCATGCCCTAAGAAATGCCTGCCATGGGCTCCACCACAGGCTCTTTTTCCCTCTGGGATCTAGCTGAGATTAACTATCAGGGAGCCAAAGCTGAAGGGTGAGAATAGTGTGTTTATTTTTCTAACTGCCTCCCTCTCACACTCCCCTGACCATTCCCCATAGCCCCTTGGCCTTTAAATATAGCCTTGTTAAAGTTATTTTTGTAAAACTTTGTTTCTCAGTGTCTCTCTTAACCTTGCTATCATGCAAATAATTGGAATTGTATTATATTATTTTAACAAGCTTCACAGCACAAGAACTGAGCAGTTATTTATTTTTAACCCTCTAAGTTAATTTGGTTTCCTCACAGTGTACATCCCAGAGATACTCTCATTTTTTAGCTTTTTTGCTCCAGCCCTTCTCCTGCTCTTTTCTGAACCTCTGCCAGTGGCTCAACCCCCTCTTCCTCTTCTCACTCTTCCTCTCCTGGCTGGCAGGCAGGCCATCCCTATTCTCTCCCCTGCTCAGCTATTGGCTATAAGCTGCTTTATTAGCATATCAGGGAACAATTGAAAAGCAGTGTTTATACAACACTGAAACAGGGGATTCTCAGAACAAATATTGCAAACAGATATGGGGGTACAGAAATCAGCATTTGAATTACACAATAAGCTATGCCTATACAGCCTCCTCATGGAATTCTGCTCACTGATTCAGTGAGCTCAGTTTCCCTTCCTGACGAATGTGTGTCTCCATTGTGATGATTCTAAAGTCAGGATTTTGCCATACTAGGGCCATAAAATGGGCAATGAGCCTGGTAGCCCAACTGAGGTTTAGTGGGTTTAAGATGGGAAGCTTCTTGAAGGAGACTCATGCCTTCTTCATTGTCTCTCTACAGATGACAGTGCAGCACCCCCAGCCCCTTTTGAACATCGGATAGTCAGTGTCAAGGATACTCTGATCTCAGCAGGCTACACAGTGTCCCAACATGAAGTCTTGGGAGGGTAAGTGGAGCCTCTGCCCGGGTGTGGTCAGAAACTGGAGCACTGAGGCTGACCCACATAGGGAATGGACAGAGGTATCCCCTGGATGCGGATGGCTGCACACGTGAAGGAGAAAGCTGTCAAAGTAGGATGTGGGAGACACTCCTGAGGCAGCACAAGTGCCAGGCAGAGGTGTGGCAAATAGGCCGGTATGATGTGGAGTGGGTAAGGGGATACTCTCATCCAGAAGAGCCCACGGTAAGGTGAGAATGTTCTTTCCTTTAGGCTGTAGAGTAGATCCCATGATGTGAGGAGTGAAGAGGTGATTTTCAGATGTCAGGTTAGCCGGGTGTATGACTAAGATACGAGGCACTGGTTGGTGTAGGACAGTCCACGTGTGTGTATCGAGGAGGAATGGCAGACCTCAGGGGCTTGGTGAACTTTTCCTAATGTCAGCTTACTGTGTCCCTGATTCTCTGCAGGGGCCGGTTTGGCCAGGTGCACAGGTGTACAGAGAGGTCTACTGGCCTTGCCCTGGCAGCCAAGATCATCAAAGTGAAGAGCATAAAAGACCGGGTGAGGCATCTGCCCTAGGCTACACAGATCCTTCTAGCCAAGACAGAGACACTTTCATTTCCTTCTGAGCTCCCAGCCCCTCATACCCAGCCCCCTCCATACCTCTCAGAAACTTGATGTCTTCCCTCCCCCTTCACCTTGATTCTCATACACCACTCACTAAGCCACCCATGTTCCTTAGCCCAGACTTTGTCTGTGTGGACAGCCTCGCATGTCATGTGTGCTGGACCTTGGGCAACATGACTTTTCCTTCTCAGGCCTCCTGTCTGTGAGATGAGTGGGTGGGTTGGACCAAGGTCCTTTTTGTTATAAGGACACATTTGGGTGATGAGTCAAGGAGACCTGGTGTGACAGCAGAAGTTGAAAGAAGCATCAAGTGTGTGTGTGTGTGTGTGTGTGTGTGCGTGTGTGTGACTGTATATGAGTGTATCTATGTGTGAGTATTGTGTGAATGTGTGTGAATATGAGTGTGTGTGTGTGTATGTGTGTGTGTACACATGCACATCTTGAGGGATGCAACTGGCTTCTCTTCCTGATTTGTTTTTTTGGAAAACCTCTTTTCCTGTGGTCCCACAAGGAGGATGTGAAGAATGAGATCAATATCATGAACCAGCTCAGCCATGTAAACCTGATCCAACTTTATGATGCTTTTGAGAGCAAAAACAGCTTCACCCTGATCATGGAGTAGTGAGTATCTCAGAAATGTGGTATTGGCTTCAGGGTGGGCTCAAGCCTGGGACTGAGGGCCTTCAATCTAAGCCAAGCTCCTTATCTTTGCTCCTCACAGGCATGAGCCATGTTGCCCTCCCTGGTTTAGTCCTTTGAACCTGAGTGTGGAACTTGGAGGACAAAATCCTTTTTTTTTTTTTTTTACAAGCCAGTGTCTAGCATTTTTTATCTGACCTACAGACATTATGCTAGTTTGTCTCTAGATAATTTTTAGCAATTTTGTGTGAGGGATTAAACAGTTGGCAATTAGAAAATATAGACGGAAATTGTAAAATCTTTACATTCAGCTTTCATGAAAATATACAGAATCTAGTTACATTGGACCCATACCTCTATCTGTAAAGGTGTACTTCAGCTCACTATGTGTAGGTGAAGAGGCGTACTGCACCTCTCTGTGTGTAGGGATGTATAAAAGTATCTTTTATTCACTTGATGCAACTGCCATCTTGGAGGCTTCCTGCCTTTGTCTGTAAGCCTAGGACTAGTCCTGGAAGTTTCTAGCCTCTGTACAATCTAATCTATGCCTAGAATGTTTTCAGCCTCTGAGGATTACTGCTGAATGAGCACACCCTTTCTAGCTCTTTTTGAACTCTGGCTGGTTGATTCAACTCAACTGTTCTGGCTCAAACATCTCTCCAAGCTGACTGATTCAAACTGGCTTCTCTCAGCCTCTGACTGAATTACTCTGATTGGCCTCAAACTAGCTCTAACAATATGACCTAATCTTCTGGCTCCTCCTCATTCTCTGGTTCATTCTTTCTTCACCCACCTGTCTAGCTTGTTCTTTTTTCAACCTGTCTCTGTAAAACTGTACTGATAAAACTGCCTTCTCCTTTCTTTCTCTGCACTGCTCTCTCAAGTAGCTTTTCTTTCTTTTCTCTCTTTATGAGAATTGGGTGTATCCTATTCTGTCAAATCTTTCTCTGATTTGTCACTTTGTTTGCCCCTTAATTAGACATCGCTTTCAAACATGGGTGCTTCCTTCTACAAACTAATTTTACCTTCATTGTTAGGAATTAAAGGTGTATACTTAGGCCATATCTGCATTCCGGCTGGAAGGTCTTTGGATGTAATCAGAGCTGTTGGTTGACAGGAGTACTTGTCTGGAGTCTCTCTGAGAGTTCTTGAGAGGTGACAAGAAATTTAGATTGGTTGTATAGGGTTAATTGAGGAACAACTGTTATCTGAAAGTAGGGCATAGTTATGTGGTGGAGAATATAAATTGGGAGGCTTTTATTATATCACAATAGTTTTGGGAGTGGTGTTCAGGTTTTTAAATAGAAATGTTTTAGGAACATGAATGATTGGGGAGGCTCTTTGCAAATGGTAAGAGAGATGGTTGGTAACAGGTTTTTGGGGTTGCTGTGAAAAAGTTTCCAAAGGGGGACTTGGATGGTTAAGGGCATAAACAGTCAGTAGTGGGGAGAGGACATTGATAACTAGGGTATCAGTAGTGAAAGGGATTGTGACTAACAGAGGCTTTGAAGAGAGGTGCAAAGAAAGTGGGAGGCATTGAAGGAGGGATCAGTGGAGTTTAGGAGAGAGTTTGTTGGATGACCTTGACTCAAGTGAGGGCTTGGCCGTGACAGTGTGTGTGTGTTGGAGAGGAGACAGTTTGGGTTTAGTTATGTCTTGTATTTTGGAGTGCAGGACTTATTCTAAGTGTCTGATGTCTGAGGACGTATAGACAGTTAATGAATTAAGGGGAGTCAGTTGGCAGTGGCTGTGTGGCAATCATTTGGGCAGAAGAAAAGTAAAAGTGTGAGAACAGAGATGATGAGATTTGTGAGGAGCAGGTGATCTTGAGGAGCTGGAGAGTGAGGATGAATATTGATAATAGGGGGCCAGTCTGATGAGGCCATCTAACAGGAAGGAACTGTGTAAAAAGTGTGGGTGGAAGTAGCTGGAGGACCTTCCTGTGTGTGAGAGGGATGGGGTAGGAGGTCTTTGAGAGTCTTTGGATGGGAGTGTAGTGGGTCTGGGACAGAAAGGAAAATGTTTTAAGGAATTGTTTGTGGCTAGGAGGAAGGAGGTTGTGAGGAGGTCCAGAAGCTGCTTAGTATAGGGAACGTATCCGAATGAGTATTTAGGGATCTATGAGACGAGGAAATCTCTTCTCATAGCAGAGATAAGGAGTGGATATGGGCAAGGTGAGGTGTCTATGAGTTGGTGTGAGAGAGGATTTAAGATAGGTGACTTTGGGAAACTAGAGCTGAGCTTTGGAAGGTGAGAGCTGGTAACTTTGGGTGCTGAGGAAACTGAGGAGTGTGCTGGTATCCGATTGGCTATCAGAGAGGGAAGAATGTAAAGGAGCAAGTTATCTGTATACTGAAATAGGCAGGAGAAAAGGTGGAAAAGGCTGGCCAATTCTGTAGTGAGGGTATGGCCAAAACGGTGGGGACTGTCTCTTAGTCTCTGGGGAAGGACAGTTTAGTCATTTGTCGGGATTGTTGAGTATCAGGGGCCATCTATGTGAAGGCAAAACACACTGAGCCATCTCTCCAACATCCAAAAGTATTGAAAAAAAAGTGTCCTTAAGATTTAGGACTGAAGACGGGCACGGTGGTACTTGCCGTTAATCCCAGCACTCAAGGAGGCAGAGGCAGGCTGACTTCTGTGAGTTCGAGGCCAGCCTGGTCTACAAAGCAAGCCCAGGACAACCAAGGCTACATAGAGAAACCCTGTATCAAAAACCAATATATGTACATATGACCAAAAAGTGAGTGGTATTGTGTATGAAAATGGAGAGGCTAGTCTAAGGGTTAGAGACTTGGACATAAAGAGACAACAGTTAATGGAGCAAAGGTTCTGGGCTAGGTGGAAGGTTTCATTTGTATTTTGGGGCTTTTTTTTTTTTAAACTTATTTTGGGAGTATTGTAGGTTGAAGAGTTGTGGCATAGAAATTGCGGATTTAAGGCCTAAGCCGAGGCTGGGAGAGGGTAGCGAGTATGGGGGTTGTAATGTAGGCATAGAGGGCGGATGGTGTGCAGGGAGGGAAGGAGAGGTGGCATCCATGCAAGGGGCTGGTGGAGAAGTGGGCAGACGGCAAGCGGTTTGGGGAGTCTGGAGAGTGTGGGTAGGCAGATGGAGGCCAGGGAAAAGGAGAGGGTAGGAGTATCTTGGGAGCTGTTGTCAGGGTAAAAGGCCAGATTTATGTTAGTTCTGGCGAGGATGTCCTGTCCTAGTGAGGGAATCAGGTGCCAGGGAATGTGGAGAAGAGGCCTTGAAAGGAGCAAGTCAAGAGAGGAATCTGTAGGGGTCTGGAGGACTGGCTGTGCACTCTGAGGATGTGTGAGGGGGAGGGGACTCCACAGAGACAAGGAAATGAATCAGAAACAACCTGCTATCTACCTTAAACCACTTACTTGGACCCATAAATGACATATTTAAACTTCTGAATTGTAATTTCAGATGTATGAATTATTTTCTTAAGCCTGTATAAACTTGTGTCATACATTTTCTTTGACCTATATAACTCAATTGTCGGTCATAAGTTTTAGCAACTCAAATCTTGGTTAGCGTGAAGCCTGTCAGCAAGGCTAACTGGACATATGAAATGGGCTGACCAGGCAGCTGTGTGTTTGCTGTTGCTAAAGCTGCAGTTAGCCATCAATATCTTCAGATATCTGAGAAGGATAAACCCGAGCAGGAAATTAAATGTTTTTTGACTTAATTTTTTTTTAATCAATTAGCATGACAGAGACTTACTTACACAATTGTTTGAGGCTTACGTGGTTTATTGTGGAAGCAGTAAAGTCTTTAGGTGTCAGACAAGACCAACTTTTAATCTTCAGTTGTCCCACAGGGCAGTGGGCTTTTGGATGGTCAGACTCAAATTTGGGAATTTTTTTTTTCTGTAGAGGAAGAACTTGGGAAAATTGACCTTATTTTGATGAGTCAGAGTACAGCAATCAGTCCAAAAGTTTCCATAGTTTGTGTATGCTCTTGGCAGATAGTGAGGCATGGGTAGCTTTTTCCAGTGGTTAGCATTATAACAGTCCAAGTGGGGTCCAGTGCAGTGTTCCACCTGTCTTCCCTTCTTCCTCCTTTTCCTCCTCCTTCTTCTTCCTCTTTTTCTTTTCTTTTCTTTTTTTTTTTTTTTTTTGAGACAGGGTTTCTCTGTCTTGCCTTGGCTCTCATGTACTCACCTTGTAGACCAGGCTGGTCTCAAACTCACAGAGATCTGCACTCACAGAGTGCTGGGATTAAAGGCGTGTGCTGCCACACAGAGATGAATCTCTGTTTATTGTGGGAGGTTTTTATTGAACATTTGAAATGCTGGCTTTAGCAGTTCTCTGAGGAGTTTGAGGACCACTGTTCTATCGAGTATATATAAAGTAGAAAAACTCTGTTAGTTACTTGTTTCAAAGGCTTAACTTTGAAAAAAGACACAGGAAGCCAAATAAAATTTATTTTGTTAATTAATTATGACTATAAATATAGTTATGAACAAATTAAGGAATATGATTATGAGGTAATGATAATTAACTTGCATGTTTTAATAATCTTTAATAGTTTATAATCAGTTAGTATCACATGATTAGGTTTAAGCTGAAGGCAGTGTAATGACAGGAAGGGGTTAATAAGTTGGGAAAACAGCAAGGGCCTGGGCTGAGGGAGGTGTTATTACGAGGTTGTAAATTGTATTGTAGCTCATTTGGTTATCCACAGTGGAGAATTTGGCTTTGGGAAGGGAGGCAGAGCAGGTGCATCAGGCTGGGGGGGAGGAGCGCTTTTTGGAGCCACTCCAAGTGAGGAGGAGGAGGGACTATTGCAGTGGTGCCCCTTGAACAAGCTTTGGGACCCAGTGGGGGCGGGTGGGGGGTGGGGTGTTGCAGCAGCCCTGCACAGGCCTAAGGACATTGCAGAACTTCCAGGAGGAATCTGAGGAACCCAAGGGATAGTAGGGACATCTCAAAGGCCCTAAAGGCCCCAAAGGGGGTTGCTGTAGCCCAGACTTGGGTCTAAGGGAAGTGCAGTTCCTGGGGGGATGGGTGTGACCAGCCAGTGTTGGGGAGGCGGATAGGCTCTGTACTTGAGCACTGACGCCTCATATCTGGACAGATGCAGAGTGGGCGGTGCTGATGGGAGATTGAGTGTGGCCTGGCTGGATGGTTGAGGGGAAGGGTTTTACCGGGGAGAAGGGGGGAGGCTGCTGGAGCCTTGCCAGACCTCAGGCGGGCTGGAAGGAAGGGGGGTGTCTTTGGCACCTGTAGGCAGTAGGGCCTTGGCAGTGGCTGGAGCAGCTGGGGCACAGGACGGCCTGTGAAGCCGTGGGTTTTGCCTCGCCTTGGGCTGTACCACATGGGAGGGCATGCTGCATGGGCAGCACAGCAGCTGGTGGACAGTGCCTGGTAGTCAGTGTTTCTGCAGGGTGCAGAGGGTTAAATGGGACATTAAATGGAGCAAAGGGTTACAGTGGAGTTTGGGAAAGTTCAGAGAGCATAGGGGTCATGCAGAAGGCTTGAAGCAGACAGAAGAGAGAGCAGAAACTTAAAGGATCTTCCCATGTGCTCACAAACATTGTGAAGATCTGGGATAATATTTGGATCCAGAGAGCTGTTAGGTGGCCGCTTAGCTGGGTTATCCAGTGGATATAGAGACCACGCCTGGGCACTATAGTGAACTAATTTAGGAGACTTGATGTCTGAGAGTGTCAGCCATTTGAGATTCCGGAGGAGACATACCGAAGGCGAGTCAGTTGGAATGGAGGGCACCTTCTTGGTGGTAGGAGGGCCTGAGTGGAGACACCAAGCATCCCTGTGTATCTTCAGAGACCGAGGAGTGATCTCTGGGGGGGAGTGGGTCATCATCCAGGCTTCATCACCAAGAGAGAAACTCCAGTGGTCAGAGTAGGCATCTTAGACCTGTTGACAGGATTTTCGGAGTGCGAAGGGGCATGGGACACAGGATTCCAGCAGTGCAAGAAGAGGGAACCCAGACTGGACGAAATGTGCCTAGCTAGCAGCCGGTCTGTGGGAGTCCATCGTAACCAGTGATGGTCGTGGTGGGTGCAGTCTCCCCACTCTCACAGGACAGAGTGAGGACACCAGACACTCGATGGCTGTCACCCGATAACCTGGGGACTATTTAGGACAGCTAGGGTTGGGGAGCTACCAATCAGCTGCTGTTGGATGAGGGAATGGGCCATCAGGAGGACTGGAACGTTTGAAAAAGGGTTGGTTACTGGTCCATTTGAGTCACGACATCAATGTTAGGAGACCTCGAATAGTGGGGTTCCTTTTCAGACCTTGAGTTAGGCACAAACCACACCCAAATACCTGTTTTCACAGAGAGATTCAATTAAGCAGGGAAGACAAGTTAAAGTGGCTGCTTTCTGACTCAGGCAGAAAAACAGCAGCAAATGATGTAACTTTTAATAAGAGAAAAAGGGGAGGTCTGTTACAATGGGCCAGAATGCGGTGATGCAGTGGTGTATTTCGATTGGCCATGTAAATTAGAGGAGGCTTTTGTTTGCTGGACTTCAATAGCTGGACCTTGGTAGTTAGCCTCAGGAGGAGGAAGAAGTGGCCATACAGGGGAATAGACGTTGGTGGCTAGCTTTAGGAATGTAATCTAATGGTTTTTAGCAAGACAGAGAGAATGGGGTACAGGGCAAAGCCTGTCTGAGCCATGCTGGCCAGAGTCCCTTCGCAGATTTCCAGGTTCTAGGACAATCTTCTGCTGGGAATATGCTAACACCCCATACGGCATCCGGGAGCCCTTTGCACCAGCCTTGGGTATCCTTAGGCATACCTGACTCTCAGCCTCTCTGAGGGTCCCCTAGTCTGACCCCCACCTCTCCTTTTCTCTGGCAGTGTGGATGGAGGTGAGCTCTTTGACCGGATCACAGATGAGAAGTACCACCTGACTGAACTGGATGTGGTCTTGTTCACAAGGCAGATCTGTGAGGGTGTGCATTACCTGCACCAGCACTACATCCTGCACCTGGACCTCAAGGTCAGTGCTGTGCCTGGCCCTGGCGCGTCCCGTGTCAAGGCCACCATTCCAATCCCATGCGTGGTCATAGTCTTCACTGCAAAATTGCAGGTGCCTGCTGAGAGTTGTACCTTTGCACTCCAGGCAAGTGCTTGACCCCTGATCTACGTCCCCAAATGTTCCTCCCTCCCTCCCTCCCTCCCTCCCTCCCTCCCTCCCTCCCTCCCTCCCTCGTTTTCTTTCTTTCTTTCTTTCTTTCTTTCTTTCTTTCTTTCTTTCTTTCTTTCTTTCTTTCTTTCTTTCTTTCTTTCTCTTCTCTCTCTCTCTCTCTCTCTCTCTCTCTCTCTCTCTCTCTCTCTCTCTTTCTTTCTTTCTTTCCTTTTAGAGACAAGGTTTCTCTGTGTAACAGTAACAGCCCTGGCTTTCCTGGACTTTGTACAACAGGCTGGCAGTCAAACTTAGAGATCCACCTACCTCTGCCTCCAAGTGCTGGGATTAAAGGTGTGGGCCATCACGCCTGGCTCCCTTCTCCCTTTTTCTAAGATGAGGCTTTCACTGTGTAGTTTATGCTGGCCTCAAATTTGTAACACTCCCTGTTTTAGCCTTCTGAATGCTGGGATGGAGGCTTATGCACCACATCTGGCTAGCCCTATTCTCTGTAATGAGACCAGTCTTGCTTTAGTCTCATTCCTGAAATTCTGGGGACCTGAGCACTGGGTTTTGTTTTGATTTTTTAACTTCCCTGATGAAGTTCTGGGGATGAGGCTCAGTGGTAGAGTGCTTGGCTAGCATGCGCAAAGCCCTAGGTTTGAGCATGCTAGCCAATGAAACTGGGTGGGATGGCATAGATGCATAATTCCAGCATTCAGGGCTAGAGGCAGAAGGGTCAGAAGTTAACGACCAGCCAGAACAGTGGCACACACATGTAATCCCAGAATCCCAGCACTCTGGGAAGCAGAGGCAGGCAGATTGCTGTGAGTTTGAGGTCTTCCTGGTCTACAGAGTGAGTTCCAGGATGGCCAAGGCAACACAGAGAAACCCTGTCTCAGAAAAAAAAAAAAAAAAGCTAAAGACCATTCTTGACTGTACAGCAAACTTGAGGCCAGTATGGGATACATGAGGACCTTGTCTCCAAAAACATAAATAAATAAAATAAACACAGCTGTTTTGATTCTAAAGTGAAGCCAGTGATGAGAAGCACTACCCCAGAGCACTTGACTCACATAGGCAATTCATGGGCTGAGTCTCCATCACAGAGGCATGCTCACACATGCCTGTTTGTTGACATTCATGACATTGATATGACAATTCATGTCAATGACGATCATGTCATTGTCCACATTTTAAAACATGGAGTCTTCATACTGCTGGATCTTTGACTTCTCTTGAAGACTGTGTGTCCGCTTCCTTCTTGGTGAGCAGCAGGTGGTGATGAGCAAGGTCTTGCTTTCTATAGGACAAAAGTCCCTCTTCCTCACGGTCCATACCAATACCTTTTTTTTTTAAAAAAAAAAAAAAGAGTTTTTAATTTTTTGTGTGTGAGTGTGTGTGTGTATGAGAGAGAGAAATGTGCATTTGATTGCAGTTGTCCATGGAGACCGAAAGATGGTGTCAGATGCACTAGAGCTGGAGTTACAGATAGTTGTGAACTTCCAACATGGGTGCTGGGAATTGAACTCAGGTTCTCCACAAGAGGAGCACCTGCTCTTAACCACTGAGCCATTTCTCCAGCCCCCTATGCCAACAACTGTATCATTAGTGCAACTCAGTTATTTTTACTATTTTTCTAGCCCCGTATGACTACCCTGAGCCATTTACTTTCCTTGGAGTCTGGGAAACTGAGGCTTGTGGACAGTAAGTGTGAGAGCTGTAGGCTTCTTTAGCCAGGGTAATAATGGTAAAAATATCTTTCCCCTCCTTTCCTCTTCCAGCCCGAGAACATTCTGTGTGTCAGCCAGACAGGACATCAAATTAAGATCATTGACTTTGGGCTGGCTAGAAGGTAAGGGTGGTGATACTCTGACAAAATTCCTTCTCCAGTAGCACCGCTAGCTCTCTTGAGTATAATTACCTGTCTGAGATCTAACATTTTTTTAAGGTTTGGGGATAGGTACAAGAAAGTTCTTACACAAAGACTGGTGGCCTTCAGCTTGCTATTAATGCAGCAGGTTTGTTGTACAGGCTCTATTTGCCCTAGAAGATTGTGGAATTAACTGTACTTTGAACCACCTGTCTAAGCAGAAGAAAATAGTTATAGGGGACTAATGAACAGGGTTAAAAGCAGACTGAGTTCCATCAGTTCTCCATTCTGCTAGGGACTAAGCTACTCAGTATGTCCACCACCATCCTTGCACTCTAAGGAATACCTAACTTACATATGGAAACACCTATGTGACAGGATAGGGTCATGCCATGATAAGTTGATCTGGAGCCACTAAAGAAATTCTAAAGTACAGTAGTGACACAATGACATTCTTGCTCATATGGGGGTAGTCGTGAGAGGTAAATGGGAATTAAGATGGGTAGCGAACTCTGTTAGGTTCTCCAGTTTCAGTACATTAAATGACTCTTTGGGAATCCCACATTTTCTGGGTAGTTCTGAATATAATATAGCTGAATTTCAACTCTTTTTGAAGTTTTTCCAACATTTCCCTTTTCTTTTCTCTCCTCCCTCCTTACCCCCTTCCTTCCTTCCTGCTGTTTTTGGGGGTGGGGTGGAGTATGGGGAGCCAGTTTTAGGTAGCTCAGTCTGGCCTCAACGATTGTTCTGCAGCAAAGCTGCTCTGACCTTGAAGTCTTGCTCTTCCTGCCTCCACCCACTTACGCTGGGATTATAGCATGTGCCGCCACAAAGCTCTCTTTACTTGTTTATTTTTGAGACAAGGTCTTATTATGTAACCCTTGGCTGGCCTCAAACTTGTGATCTTCCTTCTTCAGTCGCCTGGGTGCTAGGATTATGTGCGTGCGGCTCTGTGGAAAGATTTCTCTGTCATCTTGTTTCCCACAAGGAGCTGTCTTTGTTGCTCTCAGAGCTGCTAGTATCCTCCCCTTCCCCCATCACCCACACAGAAGCAGAGCTAGGTTAGCCTTTGGCTTCTGCCCCCATCCCCTCCCTTCCAGGCACAGCCTGAGCTACACTGGGAGGCTTTTGGGGTCACTCCATCCCTGGCTGAAGTGTGTTACCTGTTTGCAGGAGTGAATTTTATTGCCCCCCATGCTGTTGCTGTAACAGAAATTTGTCACCCCACCACCTTCAGTGAACAGTTTAATCCCCACTACACACTTGAAAATCACATTCAGTCTACAGTGTAGAAAACTTGCTTCACTGTTTCCTAAATGAAGTCTTCTAAAATAGGGATTATTTTGCACATATGTGTGTCTTTTACAAGAGAGTGGTGCTTTTCAGCCCATTTCTCATTTTTACCATTTGCCCCCAGCAGACCTTTCTAGACTTTTTTCCGTACTCACTTTGTCCCCTGCTCCATGGAGTACAGGGCCATAGAAGCACAGTGTATCTGAGTTTGTCCTCTGGCCCTCTGCAAAGCCATAATAGCTAAATAAGCTTTATCTCCCAAGGCTCCCCTTTTGGATCCTTGTGGTATAATATTGCACGTATTGGAATGTACACACAAACTTTGCAGGATACTCTTGAATGCCAGAGGACCACCTGTCACATGACCATTTACAGTGACACACTGAATTCAGAGCAAGAAGCAACCACTAGAAGCTCATGGTGGGAGGGAAGGCTTCTCATGGACAGGGTTTGTATGTGTAGGCAGCGACGATACTGACGAATGTTTAGCTATCAGCTCAGAGGAGGAGGGAAGTGGAGAGACAGGGTTGAGTCTTAATATTTTTTTGGTTTTTGCAAACTGATGAACACAATCAGCTTTCGTGATCTTCTGAGGGTCAGAACCAGTGTGAACAGGAGCTGTAGAGGGGAATCAGGGCAGATGGCATTAGTTGTCCCCTGAGAACAGATGTGAGAGTATGAGCAAGCCAGTCTGAGAAGAACACAGTATAGGAGAACATTAAAGAGGAATCCTGAATGTTAGGCCCAGAAGTTTGAATGTTATCTGACAGGCCACTGAATCTTACTACTCAGTAACTTCATGAAGGTCCCTTGACACTAGCCTGGAAAAATCAGTATCTATGTCACCCAACTTGGCTATTACTAAAGATCAAGTCTTTAAAAACAACAACAACAAAAATTGGACAGCTAATTTGAAATGTTTACCCAAAACCATTATTTGAGATCATTGAGCCGACTCAGTTTAGTTTTACTATTTATTCATTATTTTTTGAGGGTGTTTTGCCTCTGTGTATGTCTGTGCACATGGGCACAGTGCCCACAGAGGCCAGAAGAAGGCATTGGATCCCCTGGAACTGGAGTTACATATGGTTGTGAGCCACCATATGGGCTCTGGCAATTGAACCTGGGTCTTAACCAATGAGCTGTCTCTCCAGCCCCTCAGGGAGGCCAGACATGCACTGTGTCTCCCATTCTTTTCTTGTGGCAGATACTTAGGAGCAGTTATGGCCTAGCTTGGTATTGGCCAAGTGAAATTTTTTACTCACCTTCCATTGACTAAAGCAACTCCTATGGCCAGCCCCAGCATCAGTGGAGTGGAGCTGATTTCGAGGTATCTCTACTTGTAGTGGAGGGATGTCATATTTCAGGACACAACATGTGAAAACAAGACAGAATGAAGCACACTACTGGCTCCTAGACCTCTACTTTAAGTCTTTTGAATACATGCTCAAAAACTGCTAGATCACATAACTCTATTTTTTATTTTATTTTTTATCTCTGCATTTTGTTTTGTTAAGACAAAGTCTGTCACTCAAGCTTGCTTTAACTCATCGTGTAACTTAACCGTAACTTATCCTGGTCTCAAACTCATCTCTGTCCTGCTGCGTCACAGTTTAAGGTACCACAGCCCGCCCACGTCTGTTTTCAGCACTGTCTGCTCCATTTCCCATTCCTTACTTACACTGCATAAAGGATCTGAATTTCTACATTCTAGTTGACACTTGTATATCCTCAGTCCCTCCTTCAGGAGTGTGTATGTGTGTTTTAGTACTGTAGACATTTATATGGGAACCACATCGTAGTTTTAATTTATATTTCCCGCATGAATGTTGATAAATGACCATCTCCCCCCCCCCCTTTTTTTTGAGACAGTTTATTTATTTAATTTTTTGGCTGGCCTTGACTCACTTTGTAGACCAGGCTGGCCTTGGAACTTACATAGATCAGACTGCTTCTGCCTTCCCGGGTGCTGGGATCACAGTTATGGGCTGCCTCTCCCAGCATCCCTTTTCTCACTGTGATCCCTCTAGCACACTGTGCGCTCACTCACTGGAAGCATCGGCCCCATCTGTACTTATTCATGTGGTTGTACACCAAGTGAGATATATTGGTCTCCTCTCATCTTCAGACTGGAAACAGCCAGAAGGACTGTGGCTTTCTGGTCTACCACTAATGTAGAAAGGCTGGAAGGCATGTCTAAGTGTGGTGTTTCCCTGGGAAACTGCTTGTGTAGTGTGAGTATGGGGCTCAGGCAGCATACCTGACAAGCGGGGAAATTTCTTTCTAGGGTCCACATCTGCATCCACTTATTTTCTCCCATGGTGCTTTGAACTCTCTCTGTTTTTCTCAGATACAAACCTCGGGAGAAGCTAAAGGTGAACTTTGGTACTCCAGAGTTCCTGGCCCCAGAAGTTGTTAACTATGAATTTGTCTCATTCCCAACAGACATGTGGAGTGTGGGAGTTATCACCTACATGCTGTGAGTACTGTGGGGGAGGGAGGAGACTTGTTCTGGGAGGGGCTTGGGTTATCCATCCTACATTGATACTCTTAGAAGCACAATTTGGGAAATGTTGTCAGGAACAAAAGAAAGCCACTCATCTGAGGTTGTGCTACAGATGGAGCTGGCTTCTAGTTACTGAATGAAAATGAGGATGGATGGGGTGGGAGGGGAGAGAGGGAAAGTGGGGAGGGAGGGAGGAAGGAATGGAGGGAGAGAGAGAGAGAGAGAGAAGAGTTCATCTTCAGGAACAGACAAGTGGGGAACAGGCTGTTGATTGACAGGAGTACTTATCTGAAGTCCCTTTGACCTGTGAGAGGTAGAACCAAGTCGACTTCCTAAAGCTTACATGAATTTTTTACGTTTACCAAAGAGAGCTGAAAGTTTTGGATATATTAGCATTACCACTGTTTGTAATCTGTATTGAAATCCACATTGTAGATAAAGTAGTAGTGTGCCTTTGATTCATAGTAAAAGCTCGAGAGACCTAGGAAATGCCTCTGGGATAAAATCATTAATACTCTTTCCTCTATTCAGAGGGCTGGATATAGATTGGACAGAGATGGTCTCAGCCCAATGAGAAGAAGCACTGTTAAGTCCATATTTAGAAAGACAACAAAGGAAATTAAAAATTTTGAGCTTGTGACTATGCTAGTAGCGGTCAGTGCTTTACCAGGGCTATATCAGAACCCCATGATTGCTAAAACTCTGAACTTTTGAAGTCTTAGTATATCAACAGTGCAGAAAAGGGAAGAAATCTGAAACATCTTTCACTTTTTACATACCACAGACTTTTACAGCTTGCATTTATTTTCTTAGAGCCTTTCAACACACATAAAATTTATACCTTTTCTTTTTCCATCTAATCATTTACCATGAAACACAGGTGATTGAGAACATTTATTGCAAAGAATAGAAAAAAATGTTGAAATCTGGTTTGTGAGTTTCTCTCTTTCAGAGTGAAGTCTTCCAGCTGGAGACCTAGTAGCTTGATTTTACATTTGAATGGAAACGAACAGGCAGCTGCAGCCTTTTTTTTTTTGGGGGGGGGGAGGACTTTATGCTTGGTGCCTGATACTGTTAACATAAAGCTACAGTTTGCCATCAATATCATTAGAGATCTGAGAGGGTAACTTATAACAGGAAGTATAATTCACATGGCCTATGTAGCAATTCAAATGGTAAAGACTTACTACAACCTGGATGGTTATGTTAGGCTCCTTGGTCTTGATAGCTTTGTTAGGGTCGGTGGTCATAGGTCTTTGGCTGCCACACAGGACAGCATTGCATCTTTAGCTGCCAGACCTGGAAGGTCTCAGAGATTTTCCTGGGGAAGAGGAACCTGGGAAAACTGACCTGCTGTGGCAAGGCAGAGGTGGGCAGACAACCCAAAATGTCCATTGTTTGGGCAGGACCCTGGCAGTGGTGACGAATGGGGCAGTGGTCAGTATTATCATAATCCAGGTGGAGTCTTCTATGCTCCACTGTCTTCTTTGGAGACCTTAGAGCCACTTGTAGGAGCTGGCATTTCTATCATGAGAAGTTGTTCTTCTTTTGTTTGTTTTTTAATTAAACAATTTAAATGCAGCAGATCTCTGAAGAGTTTGAAGACCATTATCTATTAAGTATAACTGATCTAAACAAACTTTACTTATTTTTAGTTACTTGCTGTCTTAGTTAGGGTTTCTAGTGCTGTGACAAAACACCATGATCAAAAAGCAAGTTGGAAAGGAAAGGGCTTATTTGGTTTACGTTTCCATATTGCTGTTCATCATCAAAGGAAGTCAGGACGGGAACCTGCAGGTGGGGGCTGACACAGAGGCCATGAATGGATGCTGATTACTGGATTGCTTCCTATGGCTTGCAGAGCTTGTATTCTTATAGAACCCAGGACCACCAGCCCAGGGATGGCAAGGCTGTAGCTCCCAGGGGGAGGTAAGGAAGCCCCAGAAAGGAGCTGAGAATAAAGGGCACAGAGGAAGTGAGTGTCATGACAGGAATTTCAATCTGGGGTGTCCCCAAGTAGATTGAGAGACTTGTCAGGGAGATATATTCCAAATCACAGAGGAGAGGAGTCTCTTTCTGTGTGATAGGGGCCCAGGAAGTGGAGAGGAGCTTCCTGGTACACCAGTGTGGCTTCTGTAGAAAGGACAAAGCAGACAGCTCTGGGATGGCACTTACCCACTGTGAGTGGAGAAATGAGTGGTTAGAGCAGGTAGAGGAGAAAACTGCTGAAGAGGTGGACTGGGAGAGGTTTTTGGGAAAAGGGAGGGTTCCAATAGAGAGAGAGACACAGAAGTGTTGCTCCCTGGTGGGCCCGGGGGTGTAAGAGGCTTCTTAGTAAGGAGATGCCCATGTGGTGGATGCTCCAGACGATGTAGGAGGCTCCAACAGCCAGAGAGAGGACACTTACCGAGCAGGTGAGAAGAGGCAGGTATGGTTAGAGCAGGTGGAGGCAAGAAGCAGCTGAAGAGATGGATTTGAGAATTTGGAAGCAAATATGGAGGGTGGCAGAGTCATAGGAACAAATGATCTGTACATAGGAGGCTCAAATCAGCGGTTTGGTTTGGAGAGGCTGAGTCCCTTGGAATGGATCTCATTTATGCCAGTCTTGTGGTTTCTGTACCAGATGAATGGAAATAAGGGCATAACTGCTCCCGGGAATAGTTGAGGAGACATTTTTATTGTAGATATGAGGGAGAGAACAGGCAGAGTTATCTTGAAGAGCCCAGACTGAACTGGACCATGAACAGGGGTGGGAGGATTGGGGAGGAGCAAAAAAGGAATAGTAAAGACAAGTGGACCAAGGGAGGAGTCATGGATCAAAAGGCCAAGAGCAAGTCAAGAGACCAAGAAAAGCATGGCAACCAAGAGACCCAAGACAGCATGTAGGCAAAATGGCTGAGCTGTACAGGGAAGTGAAGCTGGGGGAAGGGAAGGCCAGCTCCTGGGAGAGAGAGGTTTAGGGTGGGGGTGCGGTGAGAAGTGCTGACCTGCTGTGGCAAGTGCCTGTGGGAGGAGCCACAGGCACTGACTGTGAGGTCTCAGGGTTTCTTTGAGACCTAACATTAACCACTGAAGATAACTCCAAGCATTTATAGCACAGACATGGGGTATACCTGCGCAAGGCTGGGAAACATGGCTGTATTGTGAAACAGCCCTCAGAGAGATTTATCAGAGGGGTGAGAGAGCTGGGTGTTTACAGCCATGACTCTTAGCAGTTCTTATTTGTGGGTTCTTCTTAAATGTGGAGCCTGGATTAATTTCCTGACATTTCTGGGTGATAAAAACAAGCTTCAGTTGGAAAGACATCAAGAAAAAAAAATATATAGGTGCTGGGTACTAGTCAGGGAAGGGATGCATTACAGTGTTGTGTAACTATGTCACTTCTGACAAAGTGGCCCCCTTTCCCTCTCTGACTGGATTTCCTGAGCTATGTCCTTAGGCCTATTCTAGTTTCATTCTTGTTGCTATGATCCAACGTGAATGGGAAGAGTTTCAGATCACTGCCGCCGTTGAGGAAAGTCAGGGCAGGAGCTCAAGGCAGGAACTTGAATCAGGAACCATACAGGAATGATGCTTTTGGCTCAGGCATGTACCCAAAAAAGCTTAGTTAGCTTTCTTTTATGGCCTGGGACTATAAAAGGCTTCGTGCCTGCTGTACCAGGCTGGGGAAGCATAAGGCCTTTGTCAGTGAGTTAGGTTATCTTTTCTCCATGCTTCAGCCTGAGCCTCATAAAGCTAATATTTTGTTGGCTAGAAGGACAGGAGTATCTATTGGAGCCTGGCTGTCTCAGAAAAACAGAAAGCTGTTTTTAAATAAACACACACACTGGGCATAGTGGGGCACACCTTTAATCCTGACACACAGAAGGCAGAGGCAGGAGGATCTCTGTGAGTTCGAGGCCTGCCTGGTCTACAAAGGGAGACCAGGACAGCCAGGGCTACACAGAGAAACCCTGTCTCAGAAACCACAAACAACAACAACAAATGTACACTTGATAACTGGACACGTTGTGTTAGACTCCACTTTACAGATACCCTAGAGCAGTTCTCCACCTGTGGGTCACGACCCCTTTGGGCATGGACCAACTCTTTCATAAAGGTCACCTAAGACTATTAGAAAACACAGATGTTTACATTATTATTCATGACAGTAGCAAAATTACGGTTATGAAGCAGCAGTAAATTCATGGTTGGGGGTCACCGACACAAGAAGCTGTACTAAAGAGTCACGTTAGGAAGGCTGAGAGCCTCCGCTGTAGGAATAGGAAAGGGTCGCAGTGATAGGTGTTCAGAGCGTCCTTTCCCCCGGCCCTCCCGCGTGAGAACCGCGTGAGCTTGTGAATGCGTGACCGCTGAGCTTGTGTTGTGCTCACCGTCCTTTCTCTCCCCCAAAGGCTCAGCGGTCTGTCCCCATTTCTGGGAGAAACAGATGCAGAGACCATGAATTTTATTGTGAACTGCAGCTGGGATTTCGATGCCGATACCTTCAAAGGGCTGTCAGAGGAAGCCAAGGACTTTGTTTCCCGGTTGCTCATCAAAGAGAAGAGGTATTTTTAGTTGCGGTCACTAGAATGGGTCCTGATCTGTGCTCTGGCGGAATCCTTTCGTCCTGTGGGATTTCTTAGTCCGTTGTTTGGAACATTAAAAGGAATGGCAGCAGGACAAAGGAAATTAGTTTAAAAACAGCTAGGCTAGACAGGCTTAGAGTTATGTTACAAACACGTCCTATTTCTAAGTTATCACTTATAGTAAGCTAACATTGGAAAGAGGTTGAGGTGTGCAGGTGGCCTCCCCGGAGTACAGGTCTGAGGGAATGCTTCATTTCTTGGTCACTGAAGCCTTCTTAGCCTTCAAAAGTGTCTTAGGGTGACTGTTAATGTGACAAATCACCATGACCAAAAGCAACTTGGGGAAGAAAGGGTTTATTTCATTCACAGTTCTTCATTGTAAAGCAGTGAGGGCAGGAACTCAAGCGAGGCAGGAACCTGGCGGCAGGGGCTGATGAAGAGGCCGTGGTGCTCCCTGGTTTGCTCAGCCTGCTTTCTTACAGAGCCCAGGCATGGCACCACCCACAGAGGACTGGCCCGCCCACATCACCCTAATCAAGAAAATGCCCTCCAGCTTGTCTGCAGTTTCTCATTCGAGGGTCCCTCCTCTCAGGTGACCCTAGCTTGTTTAAGTTGACTTAAAACTAGCTGGCACAAACAGCTTTATCAAGGTCAGGGACTGAGCCGTTGAGTTTTTTTGTTTTTTGTTTTTATACTCAGACATAAAAGAGTTGAAAATAACCAGTGACAACAAAAGGATACCCCAGGGCGGGGCAGTGGTGACACACGCCTGTAATCCCAGCACTCAGGAGGCAGAGGAAGGTGGATCTCTCTAAGTTCGAGGCCAGCCTGGTTTACAGAGTGAGCCCAGGACAGCCAGGGCTACACAGAGAAACCCTGTCTTGAAAAACAAAACTCTTGAGAAAGGCTCAAGAGTTCAGGCTTTAGGACAGCTCTGCCCTCTGATCTTCAGAGTTTCTTACTTTCTGAGTGAGAGAAGCCACACTAGGTGAGCCGGAGGATGCTTTACTCTGCCAGGCTTTGTTCAAGCATCGTCTTTTCCTAAGAGCAATCCCAGTCACAGCTTGCCTTCCGTGGTTCTGCCTCAGCCTCAGGTCTCATCCCTCCGTGGGAGGTGTGGTCAGTCTCCGGCAACCTTCTGTGGAGGTCAGGAAACTGACAGCTTACTGGCTTTTGTAAGGAGGGGAGTCTGGGGAATGTGGCATGAATATGCCTAAATAATGAACTTTTTCCCATCAACTTGGACTTCCTACCCAACAGGACAGGCTTTTAGACAGCTCACAAAGGCAAGCGTAACTCACACTCAACATTTCTACCGCTGTTTGACTCCACAGCTGCAGGATGAGTGCCACACAGTGCCTGAAACACGAGTGGTTAAGTCACCTCCCTGCCAAAGCCTCAGGCTCCAGCATTCGTCTCAGGTCCCAACTGTTGCTGCAGAAATATATGGCCCAGAGCAAATGGAAGGTATTTTGTTTTTCCTACAGTAAAAGCTGTCTTTTGAAAGAATTACAGCCAATATTTTACTCATACATGGATTCTAAATATAAGGATTATTTAAAAGGAAGATTTCTCTCTCATGTCATAGCTGCTAGCTTGATTAAAAGATGCCATGGGGCTGGGCATGATGGTGCATGCCTTTAATTCCAGCACTCTGAGAGGCAGGGACAGGGGCAGGGGCAGGCACAGGCAGAGATCGTTATGAGTTCAAGGTTAGCCTAGTCTACACACCCAGTTCCAGGACAGCCAGAGCTACATAATGAGACTAGGTTCCAAGAAACTAACAAAATGCCACAGAACAGAAATCAGTGGCATTAAAGTGATACAGCCTGTAGTTATCTGAATTCTTGATGTACTGGGATGAAACTGAGCATATACTGTCAGTGTTGACAGTAAGGAGGATCCTGGCTTAGCTGTGCGTAGCTTGGAGCGTGATTCTATCATAGTTTAGAAATTGAGATGGGAAAGCCATTTAAACGTCAAAGCTTTTAGATGTTCACCATGGATTTCTTTGGTATCACCAACATAGAACCTATCTCTTTTCTTTTCTTTTCTTTTCTTTTCTTTTCTTTTCTTTTCTTTTCTTTTCTTTTCTTTGCTTTGCTTTGCTTTGCTTTGCTTTGCTTTGCTTTGCTTTGCTTTGCTTTTTGCTTTTTGCTTTTTTCAAATAAGGTTTCTCTGTGTAACAGAGCCCTGGCTGGCCTGGACTAGTTTTGTAGACCATGCTGGCCTCACAGAGATCCACCTGCCTTTGCCTCCCAAGTGCTGGGATTAAAGGTAGGAACCACCACATCCAGCATCACAAAACCTATCATAACAGCAATTTTTTTGTTTGTTTGTTTTTGTTTTTAAACTAGCTTTCCAAAATTTTGGTGTTGACTTAGATCCCCATAGGGGAAAATCAAAAGGATTTTCTGCTAGTCTTGTAATGTCAGGTTCATGGGACCCTCAGAGACCACCAGGAGACGACTCTTGCAATAGCAAGAGAGCTTTATTATGAGAACAATCGAACTTGGGACCCAAATCTCACTGATGCAGCAGTAGAGAAGTGGGAGCTGAGCTCTGAGTGAGCAGGGTTTTTTAAAGGGAAAGTCTGTGAGTATGGGGTTTACATGGCAGCAAGCAGGGGGGTACATTTCTATGACAGCAAGCAGGGGGCCCATGTCTTGATGTTACAGGATTAAGTAAAAGTCAGAGGGGCGAGGTGACCTTCTCTGAGGCACATAATCACAATTGCCATTCTTCTAAACTATATCTGAAACACTCGGGAGAATTTTTCCACCCAATTCTCAACTGATTCTCATTGATTATTGCCAGGGAGATTGTCTTTATTTTCTATGAAGCATTTATTCTGTAATATTTTCTGGAGGCTGTTGCTAGAAGAGTTAACTTTGTTTTCTGCCAAGTGTACATTCTGTGATATTTCCTCGTACTTGAATTCAGCTCCCAGTCAAGATGGCTCCTTATTTCAAACTGGAGTTATACCTAGGCTAATTTAAACTCTTCAGACTCAGAATGTACTCAGTGTTTGTGAGGCTCCTAGTTCAAACCTCAGCATAAAAAACAAAACAACAACAACAAAACAAACAAAAAACCCTCAACATCCAACAAACAAACAAATAAGCAATAAGAAGTCCCCATATAACCCCTTCCTCAACTCAGAAACAGGCAATGTAAACAAAACCCCTTTTCTTGGGAGCCAGTCCTTAAGCATAAATGTACACACAGCCATGTGAGGCAGACATTTCACACCACTTCAGTGGTGTAGGACAGCCTTTTTTCTTTTCTATGCCATCTGTTTTTGTTTGTTTTTGAGAAAGGATTTCTCTGTGTAGCCTAGGCTGTCCTGGACTCATTTTGTAGACCAGGCTGGTCTTAAACTTGGAGAGATCCACCTGCCTCTGCCTCCCTGAGTGCTGGGATCACAGGTGTGGGACACCATGCCTTGCTTGCCATCTGTTCTTTTCTTTTCTTTCTTTCTTTCTTTCTTTCTTTCTTTCTTTCTTTCTTTCTCTTTCTTTCTCTCTCTCTTTCTTTTTTTTTTTTTTAGCTGTTTCTAGTTCACAGGCTCAATTTGATGATCTGATGATGATTTATGAGGCACAATTTGAAAATGTGTTCTAGAGAACTCTATTTTCCTCTTTAAAAGCAGAATACCTTTTCTTCTCAAATGTGCCCCCGAATGTGACTTTCAATTTTTCTGGAAATCTGGTCTGTGCTTAGAGTACCAGGTTTGTTTTTTTTTCCTTTTTATTGAAAATAGACTTTTTTTTCCTATCACATAATATATTGTGATTATGGTTTTCCCTCGCTCTATTACTGCCGGTTCCTCCTCATCTCCTCTCCCATTTGGAGCCTCTACCTTTCTGTCTTTTTTAATTTATTTTTATTTTTTATATTAATTATAGTTTATTTACTTTGAATCCCAGCTGTAGCCCCCTTCCTCATTCCCTCTCAATCTCACCCTCCCTCCCTCATCTCCTCCATGCCCTTCCCTAAGTCCACTGATAGGGGAGGTCCTCCTCCCCTTCCATCTGACTCTAGCTTATCAGGTCTCACCAGGACTGGCTGCAGTGTCCTCCTGTGGCCTAGCTAGGTTGCTCCTCCCATGGGGGGTGGGGAGGTCAAAGAGCTAGCCACTGAGTTCCTGTCAGAGACAGTCCCTGTTCCCCTTACTAGGGAAACTCACTTGGAGACTGAGCTGCCATGGGCTATGTCCGAACAGGGGTTCTAGGTTACATCCATGCATGGTCCTTGGTTGGAGAATCAGTTTCAGACAAGACCCCTGTGCCCAGATATATATGGTCCTTGTGGAGCTCCTGTCCTCTCCAGGTCTTACTAACTCCCCCTTCTTTCATATGGTTCCCTGCACTCTGCCCGAAGTTTGGTTATGAGTCTCAACATCTGCTTTGATACACTACCAGGTAGAGTCTTTCAGAGGCCCTCTGTGGCAGGCTCCTGTCCTGTTTCCTGTTTTCTCCTACTTCCAATGTCCATCTCATTTGTCTTTCTAAGTGAGGACTGCTCATCTTACCCTGGGTCCTCCTTCTTGTTTAGCTTCCTTAAGTGTACAGATTTTAGTATGTTTATCCTATCTTATAGGTCTGTATAAGTGAGTATATACCATGTGTGTCTCTCTGTTCCTGGGATACCTCACTCAGGATGACCTTTTCTAGGTCCCACCATTTGCCTGCAAATTTCATGATTTCCTTGTGTTTAAGACAGGTGCCAGGCACTGGTGGCACAAGCGTTTAACCCCAGCACTAGGGAGGCAGAGCAGGTAGATCTTAAGGCCAGATTGGTCTACAGAGAAAGTTACAAGAGCCAGGGCTACACAGAAAAGCCAAACCAAACAAACAAAAAAGAGGCATAATCATAAAATATAATAAGACAAAACAAAAACTAATGCATTTAAATTGGACAAAACAAACAGAAATAAGAGCCTCTCATTGCATGCAGAGTACCAGGTTTGTTTGTTTTAAAAATTATTTATTTATTTATTTTATGTATACAAATGCTCTATTTTTATACATACCAGAAGAGGGAATCAGATTCCATTTACAGATGGTTGTGAGTCATCATGTGGCTGCTGGGACTTGAACTCAGGACCTCTGGAAAAGCAGCCAGTGCTCACAACTGCTAAGCCATCTCTCTAGCTCCCAGAGTACCAGTTTTGAAGAAGCCCAAGTGCCTAGACTTGTCTTTTTATCATTTCTTCTTAAGTACTGGATCTAAGATGCGCTTTTTTCTTTTCTTTTATTCCCCTACCTCTTTACTTCAAGAAACATTTCCACGTGGTGACTGCAGTCAACAGGTTAAAGAAATTTCCAACCTGTCCCTAATCTTTGGCTCTGCTGCTCCCCTGGGCCCAGGAATTCTAGAGGCAACATGAAGTGGTACTATGAAGAGAATATTTGAGATTTTTCATAGTCTGGCACTTTGCTATTATTGATTCTTCTTATTTTGCAAAGAATGATGGAAAGAAGAAAGAGAAAGAAAAGAAGAAAAAAAGAGAAGAAAAGGAAAAGGAAGAAAGCAAGGAAAGAAAAAAGTTTGTTGTTTTTTTTCCTTGTAAATTAAAAGTGGTTTTTGTTTTCTTAAGCCCTAAGAATGTTTTGCTGTAATATTACCAGGCCTGAAATGCTGCTTCCTCCCCAGTACCCTTACTTCTGGTAATAACAGTAAGCATGCTCAAAACAGACAGGAAAATCCGCCTTGGCTTTTGGTCAAATATGAATTCTAAACTTGTCATGATTTAAAAAACTCCTCAGGGAGAGAGGTGTGGACCTTGGGGCAGTTAGTTGCAGGAGTGGAGAATGAATATGATCAAATCATATTGTATAAAATCCTTAAAGAATTAATAAAATATATTTTCGAAAAGGAGTCAGTAGATCTGGGCTGCTTGCAACTGTGGTCAGAGAAGCTTCTTTTTGCAGTGGGTAGTTAGATCAAGGACTCAGAATGGGTCAAAGCACAGAGTGTAACCGTGAGCCCTTGGCTGTGGACGAGTCACCGTATCAACCCCCACCATCCAAGGCTCAGGGAGCCTCACAGGAGAGGAGGCCGAAAGAACGTCAGAGTTGGTAGATGAGGATGGCTGCCGTGAAATACTGTCTTCTAGACCTGACACGACCTTTGCAGGCATCCAACTCAGAGAACCCATACAGGAGCAAGTCTGTCGAACTGCAGCATGGCTGGGAGGCAGCTCCTGAGGCCACCCCTGGTGGTGGAGGTCCTGGGAGCTGATGGCTAATGAGGCTGGGAGAGCTCTCCTTCAGCCTGTGGGAGCAGTCCTTTGTGCTCAGTGGATGCTCCGTACCCATGTGCGTGTGGGCAGCACTGATTAGACTTGGGAGTTAATAAGAGCAGAAAATAAATAAAAAGAGGACAGGAGTCAGGAGGGAGATGGGATGGGCGTTAGGGACAGTTGGAAGCAGGTAGACAGGTATGATCGATATGCTTTATACTCATACATGGAGTGTCCAGAGAATAAAAAATATCATTTAAAAAGAGCTCAGTAGATTATTTTTCAAGGAAAGGCATGGTTCCTTGCAGCATTGTTTCTTCCAGTGCAAAGACCTCCAGTGTCAAGAATTCCTAGATTATGACTGACTTAGGGGCTCTGCTCTCAGAATATGTGAGCAGACCAACCCTCAATTATGTCTTAACTTCTCTTTTAAGAATCAACTTTGGCCAGGCAGCAGTGGTGCACACCTTTCATCCCAGGCAGAGGCAGGTGGCTTTCCGTGAGTTCGAGGCCAGACTGGTCTAAAGAGTGAGTTCCAGGAAAGCCAAGGCTACACAGAGAAACTTTTACTTGGAAAAAAAAAACAAAAACAAACAAACAAACAAAGAACAATTAAAAAAATCATTCAGGTATAGTGGCTACATCTACAATCCTAAGCACTCAAAATTCTGAAGCAGAAGGATTACAACTTTGAGGCCAGAAAAAAAAAAAAGGAAAAAGAAAAACATCTTTAGTATTATTTGAAAATTGAGAGCCTATCAACCTTCATGATTGATTTGGTTGTTTTGAATGTACTGCATCCCCAGCTTCTCTTCTAATACTTAGCCGTTCTGACACCCCCTTCCTTGATTATGAATTTCTAGGCTCATAAGCCTGGACACTGACACATATCATACAGAAGAAAAAGGCAACTGTAATGTCCAGCTTTCTGATGGTAACGCAGAAATCACCCACCACAGAGCAGTGTAGAAAACCTGCTCTCCTACAGCCTGTGCATAGTTAAGGCATTTCTAGATATGTTACCACTGTGGTGTGCATTGCCACCGGTCCGCAGAGATGGCAGTTCTCAATCTGCTGAGCAGCTATACAGCGAAAACTTCCCATGTGCGTTTAAATATTTTGCCAACTTGCGAAGTGATTTAAAAGGATGTTATTCAAAGCTAAACCATTCTAGTTCCCTTATTTCTTTACTTGTGTGTAGTATTCCTAGTTCTGTGAGTGTGTGTGTATGCGTTTGCATTTACATGCGCGTGTGTGTGTTCCCATAGGGGTCAGAGATCAGTGCTGAGTGCCCTCCTCACTTGTTCCTGCTTTGGCTAGATTGGCTAGCCAGCAAGCCCCCCCACCAGGGGATGCTCCTGTCTCTGCTGCTCAGCACCTGATTCCAGGCTTTAATGTGGTGCTGGGGACTGAGCTCAGGTCCTCATGCTTGTATGGGAAGCAGTGTGCCCACTGAGCCATCTCTCCAGCCCCCAGATCCCTTTCCATCCAGCGCTTTCTGTCACTTGAGTAATTGTAGCTTTAGGTTGACATGCATCAGTTTCACACTTTCTTACCTTTCCTCTCCCCCCCGCCCCAAGACTTTCTGGCAGAGAGCCTGGGTGCCGACAAGGAGCCTATTCTGCTGCTGTAGTTCTCAAAATGCAACATTCCTCAGCAATGCCAGCCTTTGTCAGGATGCTGAGAGTTTCAGAACCGCCATGGAAAGGCCTGCTCCAAATGAATGAAGAGCTGAAGGAGGGCTGTGGGTACCATCTCAGGGTGCCTACATGTCAGTACAAGTCAGATGACTGCATGTCAGTGATCTGGCAAAGTTCTAGTTATCTTTCTGGGAAAGAGTTTAAGGGCAGTCTCTAGAGGGGATGAGAAAGGATATTTTGAGTTCTGTTTAGGTAAGCAGTCCTCACCTGCCTGGCACTTAGGACTCTTGGTGGATGCTCTTGGAAACACACACAGTTTCAAGGCTGATCTAGAGGAGCTTGCAAAACAAGTCACGCACAGTTTGAATTTTCTAATCGTTCCTCTAAAACATCCATTTAATTATCGTCAATAATTTAACCCCATGTGGCAAATATTTTTATTGTTTCTGTTTACATTAAGTCACCCAAATAAGACATGTAATTTATACTTACAACACATGCCAATTCAGATGGTATGCTTTTGCTCAATAGAATCTGCACTTAAAGTTCATAAAATATACTATAGAAAATGTATTCACACAGTCAAGTACTTTGGAACATACTTTGAACTGTTCCTAGTAATCAAATGAGGTATCCATTTTTTACACGTGTTAAAATTAGAAAACTAGCTTTATCTCTGGATTAGCTGTATTTTAAATATTTCATAAGCTTTTGTGTTGTCCTGGGCGGGTCTAGAGTGAACTGTGTTTGTATTTATTTGTGCCACTCCTTCCCTGTGTTCTCAGTCTTTGCCTAGAGAAACGATTTTATTACTGGAGAACCCATGTGCTTTTGTTACAGGATATGGAGAAATCAAGGTGGAGCTGAACTGGCATTTCTAATGTTTAGTTAAACTTGAAATTTGGGTGGAATTTGCAATGTTTTCTAATTGTACAAGTCCCTTTCTTTTACCTGCGACTATCAGGGCGCTGCTAGTGATTATACCAAACTTGTTGACAATGTAAGAAAAAAAATATTAGCAAAAATTAATAAAGAGATGGTGAATTGAGGACCACAGTTCTACAAAATAGAGCAAGCCATGGGTAGCAAGACAGTTAGCAGCACTCTTCCATGGCCTCTGCATCAGCTCATGTCTCCAGGATCCTAGGCTTTTTGAGTCCCTGCTCCGGTTGCCTTCCATGATGAATTGTCATATGGAAGGGTACGCCAAATAAACCCTTTTCTCTCCAACTTGCTTTTAGTCATGGTGTTTCATTGCAGCAAGAGTAACCCTGACAAAGACAGTGCTCTACCACAGACTACAATTTGAGTTGAATCTTAAAATGTTGTTGTTGAGAAGACATTTTCTCAGTTCTGCTAGAATGTCTTGGGCACAATTCTTGATAGGCAATGAGTCTGGCAGCATACTTCATCAAAAACCCAGGATAACAAAAACAATCCTGAATAATAAAAGAATTGCTAGAGGTATCACTATTCCAAATTTCAAGTTGTACCACAGAGATTTAGTAATAAAAAAAGATTGGTATTGGCATTAAAACAGATATGCTGATCAATGGAATAGAATTAAAATTCCAGGCATAAGTCCACACCTGGTTTTTGACAAAGAAGCAAAAATATAAGCTAGAAAAAAGACAGCATCTTCAACAAACGGTGCTAGTCAAATTGGGTGGCTACACGTAGAAGAATGCAAATAGATTCGTATTTAACACCACGTACAAAACTCAACTCCAAATGAATTAATGACCTGATACATAAGTCCTGATACTTCAAATCTCTAGAAGCTGAATTCATTGAAACAATTCATTGAAACAAGAAAGACTTTCTGAACAGGACATATGGCACAGGTACTAAGAACAACAATTAATAAACACAACCTCATGAAACTGAAAAGTTTCTGTATAGCAACGGACCATCATTTGGACGGTGCAGGCTACAGATCAGGAAAAGATCTTTACCAATTACACATCTAAGAGAGAGTTAATATCTAAAATATATAAAAAACTAGAAAAATCCTTGGACCTTAAGAAAACAACCCAACTTAAAAAGGGATATTAACAGAGAGTTTCTCAAAAGATGAAACACAAATGGCTGAGAAACATTGAAAGAAATGTTCAACATCCTTAGTCATAGAGAAATGCAAATCAAAACTGCCTTGAGCTCTCACCTTATACCAGTCAGAATGGCTAAAATCATTAAACAACAACAACAACAGACAGTTCATGCTTGTGAGGATGTGGAGTAAGGCGTAAGGGACACTTACACATTGCTGGTGGTAGGAGAAATTTGTACACTTGCTGTGGCAATCAGTGCGGCAGTACCCCAGGAAGCTGGAATAGATTTAGCTCAAGATTCAGCTATACCACTCTTCCACTCTGGAACATATACCCAAAGGACTCTACACCCTGCTACAAGACATCTGTTCATCCATTTTCATTGCTGTTTTGTTTATTATGGCCAGAAATTAGAAACAGCCTTGATGGTAATCAATAGATGATGAAAATGTAATACATTTGCTCAATGGAATATGATTCAGCTATTAAAACAAAATAAGCAAAATTGTGAGATTCAGAAATAAATGGAGCTAGGGAAAGAAACCATCCGGAGTGAAGTAACTAAACTAAAAAAAAGACAAATATAGCATGTATTCTTTTATGGAGATTTTAGCCTTTAAGCTAAAATTCATAGACATGCTACAATCCATATAACTGCAGATGTTAGGTATAGAGTAAGGGACTAGGAGGGAGGAGAGGTTCTCCCAATGAAGGGGAAATAGAATATATAGTTATGGAGAGATGGGGAAGACTGGAATGAGAGGATTAAATGGGGAAAGAGTGACAGGAGGGAACATGGGAGGGACCATTAACACTAGGGCTTTTGGGGGAAGGTCCTTCTACTTCTGGAAACCTACTACAATAGAAGCTTCTTAAAATGTATGCACATATAAAACAAATCTAAATGAAGTCACCAAATAATGGGGAAGATAATAATGCCTCAACCAGACATTTTGCCACCAAGTGGAACCTCTAGTGCCAAGAATGAGTTACACCTAATAAAGCTATTGGCCAAAGGGGCCCCATGGAACCACTAAACAAATCGGGCTATTACCAATGCTATCGGCTGCTCTCCACACACTGATGGTAAGGCCCTATTGCTGAAGACAACACTTACATATCTCATTATGTAGAAGTCAAGCTGGTGCCTAACTAGTCTTCACGTCTACTGACCAGTAGTGTTCTTAGATTGAAATCACTCTGCATAGTGCCAGAAGAGAAAGGTAAACACCAACCCAGCTCTGATCCCTTCGTTCTACAATGGTGACCATGACATACTGGTGCAAGAATTGCATAAATGCTGAGGCATAACCGACCACTATCTGATTGGACTTAAGGCCCACTCCATGAGATGGAACCCATGCCTGACACTGCCAGGTGTCAGAATCTGAGAACATATAGACCATGGGCTCAGGGGAAACCAAGTACTATTATTTTGCTAAAAATACATAGTAATAAAATGACTAATGATTTTCTGCTACCCCCATAGCTTCCTCTTGAGGAACAAATGTGGATGGAGACAAACAGAGAGACTAACCGGACAGTGTGTGGAGAGTGAGAAGCCTTGAAATAGTCCTATATGGGGTGTCTCCATCCAAGCCCTCCCCTTAGGGCTCAGGGAGCTATGTGGAAAAGGAGGCAGAGACTGTAAGCATAAGACATGGATGACAAAACATACGAACTCACAGAAACTATGGCAGCATGTGTAGGGCTTGCACTGGTCCAAGCCAGTTGGGGTTCCAGTGTTGAGGGGGCAGTGAGTGTAAGCTCTAACCAAAAATCTTTCAGTTTGACAACCACAAGGAAAATTAGTTTTCTCCAATGGAGTCTCACTGGATTTATAAACTAAAGGTAGGCCAGCAATTGAACTCCCATGTTATTTTTATACTTTATTTTTGCCTCATATTGCCTCATATTGGTCATTTTTTATCTTACTAAAATTTTGTTTGTATATTAGAGTTTCTGACTTTGTGTTTTTATGGGCTTTGTTTACATATATGTGCCATTTTTATGTTTTCTGTTTTTTAGTTGTCTGTTTTCTGTACAGAGAAAGGCGTGAAGCTGGGAAGGTGGGAAAATCTGGAGATGGAAGGGAAACTTATGATCAGAATATATTATATAAAAATTATTCAAAAAGATTTTTCAATAAAAAGAAAAAATCTATAAAGCCTTCTCCACAGTGTTAAAGGATTTAGCAAGGTTACATTTATATATGTACACACACACACACATATAAATGAAATAAACTTCGGTGCGTTGTTTTATAACACAGTGTTAATGTGTAATTCATATGCCAGTCTCGGTATCTTAGTATTTATTCACAGCAGACATTGTACTACCTACTTTCATTAGGTCTGATGCTTCTCCCAGCTATTCTAGGCAGCAGTGGGACAGATTTGTTTGTTGAGACAGGTTTTCATGTACCCCATGATGGCTTTAAACTCATGTAGTTGAGGATGACTTTGAAGTTCTGATTCCTCAGCCTTCTCTTCCTAAGGGCTAGAATTAAGGGGTGAACTCTGTGTGGTTTAATGGAGTGCTGGTATTCAAACCCAGGGCTTTGAAGGCAGCTCTAGTAACAGCCCCATCTGTAGTTAAAGCAGTGCCTTTTAATTCCCACTTTCTAGTTGGAGCAAATGAACATCAATCACACTTGTTCAAGTGGCAAAGCAGAGTGGGTCTTAAACCCAGGAACTCTGACAGAGTCTGTGTTCTAGGGAGCATTAGGGCTCAGTACACAGGAACATGGACTTTTTCTTTCTTTTCTTTCTCCCCCCCCTTTTTTCATTTGAGAAGATACAGATTTTGGCCTAATAACGACTACTCAAAGCTGACAATTGCAACTCAAATGCACATAAAAAATGGGCTGAAGAGATGATTCAGTGGTTAGTGGGTCTAAGTCCCAGTACCCACATGGCAGCTCACATTGTCTGTAACTCTAGACTTAGGGGATTCAGCATCCTCTTCTGGCCTCCAATGGCACCAGGCACAAGTGGTGAGCAAACACATGCAGGGAAAATATTCATACACATAAAAAAGAAATGAATATTAAAAAAATAAACATTTATTAACTTAGACTGTATAACAATGATTTAGTAAAATAAAATAAAAACCCACAAAAACAAATAAAATGTCTAAAACGCCTTTCAACTTGAAATTTGCATTCTGGGTTAAGTCAGGAGAGTTCCTTAAGCCTAACATAATAGAATTAAAAGGGACAGGACAGACCCGAGTCTACAGAGGTGTTATGGTTGTCTAATTTCCATGTGAAGTCCCTAGTTCTAGCATCTTCAATACTGAGACAGTCCTCAGCACACCTGGTAATCAAGTTCAGACAAGACCTCCTGGCCCTGCATCTCCCCGACAGAAGCACAGGACTGCAGTGAAATGGGAATCACTTTGCTGTGGCCGTTTGAGCTTTGGTAGCATTTTCCAAAATCTTCCTTTTCCATTCTTCATAGTCCTGTGTCAGATCTTCATCTTTCGGCGGCTTTTGAGGGGTTTCTATTACTTCTATTTCTGTGAGAGAAAGTTAGCAAATGTAATTCCAAACTTATGTTTAAAAATGGCATAAAAGTTAAAATTTAAAAGTATCTACTTTAATTAAGGTAAAAGAAAATAAGACCCTAAAGTGAAATGTAACATGGCAACTTTCACTTTTCCTTTTCTTATACTCTAAGCATTGTAAGATGTCAAACGAGTTTGTACCCAAGTAATCCCATCGCCAACATTAGGATATAGGCACTAAGTATCACATTTTAAAGATCAGGAAACTGAAGCGTGTAGAAATTGTGTCACCTTTTCAAAAGCGCACAGCTAGTACATGGTGTTGAGCAATAGATAGGAGGCCATTAGCATCAGATTATCTCTGTAGCTGGAGTTCCTGTGTAAGGAACCAGAACTTAATTACTTAATTTTTATAGTTTTAGGGGGGGAAAACCAAAAACACCAATCACAAGTTACTTTTCTGGTTACCCAAACAGGGACCTCACATTAGACATGCAAGTAAATGAGTAGTCTGACTCACTTGGATCTTTTCTAGCCTCCTTTTAGGTTCAGTCTATTAGGACTTGCTGCTCTACTACTGGGTGGCGTTCTCTGAACCAAATTCCAGAAACGTTTGAGTCAATCTCCGCTTAAATTCTGGAATTACAGGTGTGTACAACCATGCCTGACTTGAAAAATAGGTCTTACCAAGTAATTAGTGGTCAGACCTTTCTCCCATCCTGGCTATCATCATGTGACCCTGTTGGGACTGCCACGGGACTGCTCACTGCATAAACCACACCGCACCACGTTCAGCACCGAGACAGCT